>NC_047670.1:77409307-77719807 GCF_011762505.2 Arvicanthis niloticus | reverse complement strand
CCCATCCTGGTAGACGGTACTGTTGCTGAGTTAGACAGAAGCCCAAAAGAGCAAAAGGAGATGAGATAAAAGTGTAGAAGGCCCTGAAAAGCAAACAGGGAAAGAAATTTGGGAGGTGCTACAGAAGATGGCCAGGAAAAACACTGAGGCACAGAGTGACGAGGTCTGTTTCTACCTTGCCAGTGTATGAACACAACTCCCCAGTCCCCTAACTAGAAGCCATTTCTAACAGTTGTTCCTAGCAACAGCCCCAGCACAGCACAGACTGTGCTGTGGAAAGAAACAATTTAAGCAGTTCCAGCTTTAGATCAGACTATACGAACCTAACTGTCCCAGTGCCTGAGTAGATATAGCACACAAATATACTACCTCTCCCTCAGACTCCAGCCCTTGACAAAGGGAGTAATTGGGAAAGGTTGGCAATAGCACAAAGTGAAGAAAGATGAGAGAGAAGGTGCCCAGACATCCAAAAGAATGCTTCTCCAGATCATGTGTTCATTTGTCCCTCTCCTTGCACTGTGGGGTCTCCCTGCACTTATTGACTACCTCCACAAACCACCCCACTAGTCCTCTAGACCATATCCCAGCAGATGTCTCCAGCAGATGTTCTGCTTCTAGGGGACCAACCAGATGCTCAAAGCAATCTAAGATGGGTAAGAGCTGGAAATCTGGCAAGAATGACTGTGGGTATGTGGAGCAGAGGAAGGCTGGGTCAGCAGGACTGCAAATTGGTCCCAGTATTTCCCCCATCCTATCAACTAGCACTAGGAATCATTTGCTTCCTCTATAGCCCATGTTGCTCTTGAATTCAGGGCCTGGCACTGCAGGCAGTAGGGAAGCAGGGTATCTTGGCCTTGATTCCCAGGTTCTTCCTTTCTGACTAACTCACTGCTTCTCCCAAATCAGCATTTACCAGGTCTTAATAGAAGATGGTAGCTTCCTTTTTCCTAACCTCTGTGAATTTCCCAAGACATTCTCCTACATATCTACCCTCAATACTTTCTGCAGCAATCAAAACAACAGCCAACTTTGTTGACATTTCAAAGGCAAGCAAAGGAGATATTACACATCTTCCAGGTTGGAATTCCTAAAGCTCCAGCTTGGTGCAGATGCTCCAGGCTCTGAAACTTGGCAAGTGTGCTCACTCAGCTCAGGCTGAAGGGAGTTTCCAAACAAGGTGGACATAGAGGACAGAACTAGGGAACAGATGCCAGGATAGGTGTTGGATGGTTGATAAAGAAGGGAGTGGGAAGCTGAGAACATAGAAGGAAAGGGGAATCTTCATAGGCCCTAGATTCTGTCTGTAAAAGGTTCCCCAGGCAGCTGACCCAGAAGCCCCACTCCTTTCCCAGCCTAAACAATGCCAATACCAGCTGGCAGCCTCATGGCCCACTGCAGCCACTGTAACTATTTGCAAATCTGACTTTGCATTGCAGTTGTGCGTTCAACTGACCTGAGAACCCACTCAGCCAAAAGCAACCCTAAATACTCCTGACTCTTCTCCCAGCCCTATCCACAGGCATCTCTGGATATACCTTGGCCTTCCTCTCTGACAAACTCCATCAATGTCCCTCTAGGGATTGCTAAGATACCATGTGCTGAAGCAGAATCTTAACCTTATGTTTTCTTCACAACCAGGAATAAGAACCACAGTTAGAGCAGGAGCTGAGGGATGAGAGAGTGCAGAATCTACTGCAACAACAGAGGAAAGATGGCTAACAAACACCACTTGGGGAGGCCTACAATGAATGCTTAACAACCACTTTTCTTCTTACCACAACAAGACCTCCTCCCCCTATCCAGCCCATCTCAGCTCCTCCCAGAACTCTCTCCCAGCTCTCTTGGACCAGCTGTCTTCCCTCCTTAGGGGACAATGTTTATATCTAACAACTCTCAGCCTTCCTAGTATCTTACCTCCACCCCACCTGCTGCCCTCATTTTATGCCTCATTCTCTGAAGCTGTCCTGAAGAGAGTGGGAAAATAGCTACTCAACTTTCATACCTGAGAAAACCAGCCCCTTGAGATTCAAAGGCAATTACTTGGCTTCTTCCCTGGAGGAGCTGAGAGGATGAGGTCACTGGTCAGGCAAAAGAGAGGCCCTGCAGAAAGCAGGAGTTGAAGCTGGACTCTGAAGAAGGCCCCAAAGGGTGTCTTGCAGCCAACTTGCCCCACTGTCACCACAGCAACACCTAGATGATGGAAGCCTCCCCAGAGTTTCCCTGGATCCCAGCCAGGAACGAGGATGAGTAGGAGGCTGAAAGCATGAGAGGGTAAGTGAAGACAAAAGGGACAAAGAAGTTAAGTAGGATATAGGAAAGGAGGAAAAAATAGTGTAGGAAAGAAGGGAAACCCAAGAAAGATAGGGGCAAAGAGGCAAAGGGGGAAGATGGTGTGAGTCAAAGAGAAAGAAGGAAGAGGACAGAGGCCTTAGAGACTTCCTCGACCATTCCTTTGCTGACTCAAAGACAGGTAAAACCTCTTTTCAGGGTTTGATACTGGCTGGCTGGCTGGCTGGCTAGTTGGTCTTCTGATTTTAGAGACAGAGTCTCATGTAGCCCAAGCTGGCCTTAAATTCTCCCAAGTGCTTAGATCGTGGGTATGCAGTACACCTGGTTTCAAGATTTTCTTTTCCTCCATTCTAGTCTGAGAGGGAATGAAAGGGGAAAGGTCTAGAGAAGTCCAGGCTTTTTTTCTAACTGGGTCCACCTGGCCTTCCAGGCCTATTGCAAACCCAACCTCTTCACCTTCTTCTGGGCAAAAATGACAAGTGCACCCAGGCAGTGGTGGCGCACGCCTTTAATCCCAGCACTTGGGAGGCAGAGGCAGGCAGATTTCTGAGACCAGTCTGGTCTACAGAGTGAGTTCCAGGACACAGCCAAGGCTAACAGAGAAACCCTGTCTCGAAAAACCAAAAAAAAAAAAAAAAAAAAACCCAAGTGCAACCTCATGTAGAACCACCTTGTCTCCCCAGCCTGCTTCCTGGGGCTCTTGGGCAAGCATAATAGTATTGGGGTTCTAAAGGAATTATAGAGTCCTTCTAAAATAAAAAGTAGATGAAATACAAAATTAAAGTAGACATGGGGTAAAAGAGGGAGACTATGGAAACTAAGGAAGAGGAATTCCCTGAGCCATGGCTGAGAATGTAGGAAGAGGAGCTGACCCAAGAGTGGGAACTCCCTTCCCCACCCGGGTTCTCCACAGGTCCAGGTAGCTGAGGGAGATGATCAGCCTGATGATATTACTCCAAGCCAAGTATTTAGGATGAATGTGAAAGGGGGAAGGGTTGCTTCCCATGCTGACCTTTGCTCAGAACTACGATTGTTTCATCTTTGTCCTGTCCAGCCATTAGGACTAGGTAACAAAGACTCCTGTTTCCCTTTCACAGTAACCCACACCCTTCACTGTGTGTCCTCCCTGCAGCCCCATCAGCCTCTCGTTCACTGAGCTCAGACACAGGTCCTCACCCCTCCCATGAAATCACTCATCAGCGAGACTCTACCAAATCATGCTCCAGTTAGCTTGGTATTCCATGGTCCTGCCTCCTGAATCTTCATCTTTTTCTTCCATCCAGTCATTAGTCCCCCATTCATTCCTTCACAAAGCAAGCTCCCCCATGCTGAAAGATCTCCAGACTTTATCATTTAAAGTCCCCTTCATATGAATAATATCAAAAAACAGAGACTGAAAGTTCAAGATCACACAGCACAGGATTGTAAGAGTAGGAATCTGAGCCTAAACTCATCTCCTGATATACTCTCTGCTCTTCAGCTGTCACCAGTCTCTACATACCTATTCGGACCAGACATGTGGAAAGATCTCTCTCTCTCTCTCTCTCTCTCTCTCTCTATATATATATATATATATATATATATATATATATATATATATATATATATATAAATTTGAGTTGGCCTGTCTCTGGGCCTCTCCCCGTCTTACTGCAGAATTTCCCCTCCTGCTACATCCCAGATACCACTCAGTCCTCATTTACACAGTGCTGTGAAGGAAGTAGAGATGGGAAATGCCTGGTGAGAAAGGAGATATAAAAACCAAGAAGGAGAGATTCCCTGGGTGATAGCTATAAATGAAGGAGAGAGGGCTTGTTCAGAGAAGACAGAAAAACAAAAACAAACAAACAAAACCACCTCACACTGAAGTCTAAGAGACCTGGTGCTCCTGTTCTCCAGGGGTGGGAGGAGCCACAGTTTATCCTGCAATCTCCACAGCAGCTCCACAGCTATATGCAGGGAATGGGTGAATGACAGCAGGATTTACAATACCAGTAAGAGCCACATAAGGTTACTGGATGGGGCATATACAACATGAGAACCAATGGCAGAATCAATCAATGAGAGTCTGGATCTAATCCCTCAGCTTCCTCCTGCTGTCCTCTGGGTCTCCCTCAGGATTGCCAAAATATATGAATGTGTCACAAATACCTACAAAAGATCACGCATACATCATATCCCATTACCAAATGCTCACTCACATGCACTTATACATCATCTCATCCATGCCTACAATCATATAAGGCATTCAGGTAAGAGCATACCTTCCCAGAATATTAATTGTCGAGCACACCATTCCTAACCAAAAAAAAAAAAAAAAAAAAAAAAAGGACATCGTCACTGAGCTGTGCTTCCAGAGTGCGTCACCCTCTACCCAGACTTATAGGTATACATGTTTCACACTCATAATCTCAGTCTCTTGTTCACACGAAACGCAGCTTTTAGATCTCTGTAACTCATTCAGTTCCTGACTCTGATCTGAGGTCCTGCCCCTGAAAACACAGCAACCATACCATCTCCCTTTCTTCTACCTCCATTTCCTGCTCACCCCTCCCTTCTGTGTGGAGGTAAACACACACACTACAGAGTCAGCAACAGAACTGGATTCCATGACTTCACCCACACATAATTAATTCCTTTCTTTCTTCATTCCCTTATAATAGTATTTCTTAAGAGCCTGTTTTGTTCAAGGTGCCACATGAAACTCAGATGAAACAAAGATAAGCAAAAATCACTTCAAACTCCTCCTTGTTCTAGACTCAGCTGTTACGACCTTGAACCTCCGGGGTCCTGAGAATGAGCAGGGGAGAGAAAAGAGAAGAAGATTGTGCCTACACTGTCCCATACAGAGAAGAAATTTTTATCTGTAAAATGTAAAATCCTGAGAGAAACTAGGGCAGGGATGAGAGTGACGCTTGTATGCCCTGGGAGACAGAATCCACATCTTTGTTTTCATTTGTGTATGACCCCCAAAAGAAAGACTTGGGCAAAAACACAGAGTGGCAGAATTTTACCTCTTTTATAACAAGATGAGAAAAGGTTTGCCTCCCCAACTCTCCATGAGGGCAGGAAGCATATTCACTTTATCCAGCAATACAAGCCTAGTATTCTACATGCCTTGATCGAGACACCCAGATTGATCTTGAATGAATGAATGAATGAATGAATGAGCAACTGCAGCAAACCAATCAGGGTTTTTCTTGATTCAAAACAGATCCTGAAAATTCTTTCTACATCTAGTTCTAGTATCTTTCCCCATAGTCCCAAATGCCCTCTGGTCTTAGATAAGGGTGGACAGCCAAGTCAAATTGTTCTTACTCAGCTGGAGATGTTGAAATCAACATGACTAGTCCCTCATTTTCAGACTGCATTTCTCAGCCTCTTTATTTATGAATCTCCTGAGTTAGAATTTTTTTCTTTCTAGCTAGAAGTAAAATCCCACTGCTGGAGCCTTCCCTAGTTCATATAGCCCCAGATTCTTAGTTGATCCTCAACAGGGTTCTAGTATGAGGAATGGGATTCCTGGATGTTCTTTTCAACAAGAAACTACCCTGAACAATTGGATTAGTGGAGGTTTTGTGTCCAGAGGCAAAAGCACCCTAAAAGTCTGTATTCTAGATTAGAACTTTAAAGGGGGTTGGGGGTAGGATATGTTGTGTTTAGGAACCAAGATACATACAGAAGATTCAGATATGTAGAAATCCCATCTGTCTCCATTTCCATTCAGTGCCCAGACCTGAGACAGTCATGTCTACCTCCCTGTTTCCAGACTAAATAACCTCTTTTACCCTCACCCATGAGAGAGAAGGGAGGCTCCATTTCCATTTTAGGGAATTCCTCCTTTCTCACCTCTTTAGAAACAATGACTAGAGTGCTGGAAAACTCCTCCCACCTGGAAGGAAGGAAGGAAGGAAGGAAGGAAGGAAGGAAGGAAGGAAGGGAAAGGGAAGGGAAGGGAAGGGAAGGGAAGGGAAGGGAAGGGAAGGGAAGAAAGAAAGACCCAGAAATCCTTCTTCAGGTTGTCAAAGCCTTCTCAGTATTCAAACAAAGCAAATCCAGAAAGCTGTCAATCTGGGCTCTACCTTTAAATCTTTCTCTGCCTTGAGAAAATGAGACTGAGAATCCACTCCTAGGGATGAATAATCAGCTAGCTAGTATTTCTTAGGACCAGCTTGCTGAAGTGAGATAGACCAAAGTCATCTAACCAGTGAGGTTACTAATCCTTGCCCACCATGTAAGGCCATTTCAACAAAGGCACTATGGAAACCTCCACTGCTTTCTCTCTCCAGAGTTCAGTACCACCTCTGGAGTTCTCTTTTCTCACACCAAAGAGGGGAAAAGTCATTAATTTTCAGGAAATATTTATTTTTGTTTGGCTAGAAAAGTGTGGAGGGTGATGGAAATGGGGAAACCCATTCTATTACATGGCCCTGCTACCTAAAATGGGAGCCAAGAGAATGTATGATCAGCCATTAGTGCTGTCCTGAAACGCTGGAATTCTGTCTGTAGCCCCTGATTCCTCATCTTTCTTCTCAGCTACTTCCTCACCTGACACTCTCTCCTCAGCTTAGTTACCATTGGCAAAGCATCCTTTTCTATCAAGACCCACTCAACAAAAATCAGTTCAATCCGGTTTTCCATTTCTTCATCCTAGAACTCATTCCAAGGTTGCGCTTCACAGAATCCAGAAAATTGCATTGGCCAGAGGCAGCAAAGGAGGGGAACAAAGGAGCACATTTGGACTCCAAGCCTTATTGCTCACTGTGCCTCACCCCACCCCCACCCCCCAGGCCTCTGTAAGCAGCAAGCACACAAATCAGATTCACCTGCCCAATATAAAGCCATCAGCTCATCACGGTTGGTAAAATACTTGAAGAACAAGACAGACATGGGCATCTGTCCACTTTCTACCTCCATCCCTCCCTTTGTCAGAACCCAGAAAGGAAAGGCTTGCTACTGAGGGAACTGGAGAAGAACAGGGTTCAGGAATGGTTACCATTTTGTTTCCTGTCTATCCCCTCTTTTCCTAGAGCTGTAGGGAATCTCCTAGGTAGATTTGCATCTTTTCTTATCTCCTGATTAAGAGTCAACAGACTGTAGAGATTACCCAACGGCACCTGCCTGGAAGGTAAACATGGTACATAACCCAATCCTATTCTGCTTTGAGGGGCAGGAAGAAAACTTCCTTTTCTCCCTCAGAATGGTGCATGAAACACCTGAGTTTGTCCTCTCCTCTTTTAATCCGAGCCATTGTGGGACTCTAGTTCCACAATAAGGAAAGAAGCTTACATGTGCTTGGAGATCCTGAGAAATCCTATATAAATAAAAAGGCTTTGATTAAGCCAATTACGTCGTTCCTGTCAATCAATCAGTCTTCTTCACTATCACCCCCTCCTCTAGCTCCCAGGTGAAGGTTCCACCCACTCCTCCAGACCATTTAATATGCAATTTCCAGACACCAAAGCAGATGATCTTCTTAAGTGCAGGGCATCCTCATCCTGCTCCCTGTGGGATATAGGAGGAAGAACTACCAATCCCAAAGAAGACACATAGAACCCACAGGTTGGCACAAGTATCTCTGTGCACTAGATCTGCATCCGTGTGCAAGCACTCTTCACACCTCTGTGACCATGAACACTCGTGCACACTGCATGTGATGGGTCTCACATCTGCACACCCCTGCACATGGATATGTGTGAGTCAGCCTGGCACCTCCTGAATGCTGCCTGTCTGCAGTCCTGTCACACTACACATACAGTGTGCTGCCTCTTCGCACTGCTGCGTGTGTCAGCCTGTCACCCAAAGAGCCATAAACACAAGCACAAGCTTTGTAACTCCTAAACCCGCTCTAACCAACAGGCTTGTTCTACAGATGCCCCACACATGTGACCTGGACAAGGATGTCAGGGCCATGTTTCCTCGCACCTGCCAACATGTGTGCCCAAGAGAATCTACCTGCCTGGCTCCAGTTGCAGCACCACATACACGCAGAAAGAGAGTTCGGCCCCCCAACCCCATTTCCCCCCACCACCCCACCACCACCACAGACTCACAGAGACCGTAGCTTAATCCACATTTTCTTGCTGGGGGCTGACTTCAGCTCCAGGGGTGACGGGCAATCCGACTCCAGCATCTCTGGAGGACTGCGGGGGGACAGCTCCATGCTCAGCCACTGTCTAGGGAACAGAAGGAGGAGACAGCCCCTCTGCTCAGCGTCGACCCCTTACCAAGAGACCCTCGCCCCTCATTCTAGACCTTTCCCACCTGCGGCTGGCGTGGACCAGCCAGGCCGGTGTGTTTGGGCTCGGCCCAAGCTAGCAAGCAGGGCTGCAGTTCCTGCGGCTGCTTTCTCACGCTACCCGGCCGAGCTCTGGGCTCCAGCTTCCAGCTCTCCGCGCCGCTGCCGCCGCCGCCGCCGCTACCTCCGCCACCGCCGCCGTGCGCTGCTACAGCCGCCTCCTCGCCTCCCTCCTCCTCCGCCGGCCAGGGCCCCCTCCCTCCTCTCCCCTCCCTGCTCCTCGACCCGCCCGCCGGTCTGCCGCGCAGTGCAGCCACTCCTCCCCCTCGCCTAGGAGCGCAGGGAGCCTAGGGGTGCATACACTCAGGAGCACCCAAGGGCGAGCGCGCGCACAGGCGCCCGGCACGAGTGGCTGCTGCGTGTGCCCTTGTGCGGGGGGGGGGGGGGGGGGCGGGGAGAGGGGTAGTGCGTGTTGACAGCGCGCGCGGGCGGCCCGCAGGACTTTGTGTGGATGGTGGGGTGGTTCCCCCTGGGTGTGTTCAGAGTTTCTGTGAATGCGCGCATGTGGTCCCAAGATTCCACGCGTGGCTGGTTGCCCGCGTATCTTCGGTGGTCCTTCTTTCGCCATGGAGTACCAGACCGTGGGTGGAGTGAAGCCACAAACCTCAGAACCTAGCCAGGCCAACCCCCACACGCCACGCTCTTGTCTTTGAAAGGAAAAGTTCTGGTGGCTCTGAGCAAAGCTGGCATCCCACAGCTGGCCTCAGCTCCCACAACCGGGTCTTCCGGACCTGCCTCAGTCGCCTGCCCCACAGTGCCTCCTGCCACCCGCCTAGAGGGAATTTCTACGTATTTTAAAGCTCTGCAAACCAAGCAGCCCCCATGCCTTCCTTAACTACCCAGTAACTGCACACAGCCAGGAAAGCAAGCCTGATAGCTAGCCTGGCCTGCAGGCCTGCAGTCATTCCAGCTCACTTCATTTTATTCTGCCTTCAGAGAAAGAAATGAAAGGGCTAAAGGCCCAGTGTAGAACACCCTCTCTGCTGAATAAACATTTTGTGAAACAAGGAAGTAGAATTTGAACTCAAGACTGTGTAACAGGGCAAAACCTCTTCCATTCAACTGTGTCCTACCATGGGAACCAGTTCTGTTTCTCTGTTCTCTGAATGAACACCTACTTTGGCACTATAGAAACTCTCATGCAATCTGCAAATAGAAATGGATTCACTGACTGCTGGTTTTCTAACAAGCCACTAATCCAGGGTTCCAAAATGTAAATTTTCATTTAAGAACTCTGGGGTTTGGAAGGAGGGGTGATCAGGAGGAAACATATATTCTAAACTATGGAGTGGAGGCTCCTCTTTTCTCAGGCGAAGGAGGAGAAAGGATCACAGGAGAATTGCTAGACTCCCTTTGTGTAAAAACTGCAAGAGAAGCAGTCACCGGGAAACACAGAGGCAGGAGGCTACAGCAGAGTTGAAGATAGAGCCAAAAGTGACAAGTATCTTGGGACCTTGCATTCCATCAATCTAACTTCAACAAACATCACTGTTCCCTCCTCTCCAGAGGAGCAGTCACAGACCAGAGACCTCAGCATCTGAGACCCTATCACTTTTGCACAACATAGTTTACAAAATTTGTGAGCCAGTTCCCTTATCAACTGAAGAAGAGATTGGCTGCAAACTACACAAGAATTGTGAGTTAGGATTAGAGTTAAAATGCTCTAACTCAAAAATTTCATTAGAACTAAGGAGTTTCCCAACATAGGCTGTTCAACTAGAGTTGAAAGGGAAGAAGGGTTCCAGGGTATACTTTCAACATTTCAACACAACAATTTCAACATGTCAACACAATGGCATGCCCAGCTCTCCTAGGCTCCCAACTCCTCACCCTTTTAAGAAAGGGGTCATTTATAGAATCTCCCTTTCCATTTAACAAGAAAAGTGTGCCCAGAAGAAATAACACAGTCCCACAGAGATAGCCTGTAAGTCAAAGCCAAGACTATTGGGGCCTTTTCCACCCTTTGGCTTTCACTTTCTTTGGTCACTTGTTCTGGTATTCAGCTTCACCCTCTTCCCTCTGAAGTGCTGAAGTACAATCACATGTCAGTTTTATGAACTCCTAAAGAGATCAGAATATGAAGGTATTCTTGTCCCATTTGAGGAGTCAAAAAAAGCTATTCTCTCCCTGTCTTTTCCACCTCTCCTCTCCTACCATACCTTTCCTAGGCTTTCTCCCCAGCCTCATTTCCCTCTTTCCTGTTCAGGTTCTGCTGAAGTGCCCTGCCCATACCCCTTGGAAAGTCTGCCTCCTCACACACATTGCCCCACAATCCCTTCCAACAAGCTCAGAGTTTGATAAAGACCAAAAGTGATGCTTTGGCAGCAGGTGACGGATGGATGTGATCTGCCTCCTACAGAAATGCTATTTAAAGGGACAGCCCCACAATCCTCTCTCTCCAAAGTGACAAAGAAAAGCCTGCTCTTCAGTCTCTACCATGCTGCAAACTCAGCTCAAGTTAACTTCTGACTTCCCCAATCTGCAACCTGGCCTGCAGCTCCTGCTTCCTATTCAGGTGGGAGGGAGAACACTTGACAATTCACTGAGGTGTGGGGGCTGAGGGGGGACTCATCTTTACCTCCTCTGATGACAGGTACTTGGGAGAGGCAAGAGGCCTTGTGGGGAGGAGGGCTAGAAGAACATTCTTCCCCCAACAACGTGAGCACATTTCAGCCATGTGCCAGCCTCTTCACAAAGTCAAACTTTGTGAGGGAAGAATTAACTGGTAGCAGGGTCTTAAGATTAAGAAAGTTGGTCCTTAGCTGAGACTGCCCTTGCTTCAGGATCTAGTGTTCAGGCCACATTTGTTTCCTTCTTGTAAAATGTCAGAGGGAACCCCGACTTTCCTCTTCTGGATCTTAGGTTGCACCTCGAGGCTACCCTCTTTACCTGCTTCCTAGATAGAACATAGCAGAAGAAGCAGCATCCCTGCTGTCCAAACCAAGGACAGCCGCTCAGCAAGCATCTCCCTCCAGGCCTGGTAGAGGAATAATTCCATCTCACTACTGCAAGGAAGCTAATGGGGACTTAATGAAAACACTACATTAATGAAAATACTGAGGCTAGAACCAACTCTGTCTGCAAGTCAGAGCAATTAGGGTCAGCATCACTTCTCAGTTCTTTGGGGGTCTAAGTTAAATGAGGAATCTCAGAACAAAAACAGTCCATAGTTGACTGTGTCCTAGGCTGTAAGAAGTCAGAGATCCTCCTCATTAAGGAAGCAAGTACCGGAAATGCTGATGCATCCTGTTTTTTCCTGCATCCCTTCACTTCTGGTCATTCACCTTTCATTCCTGCTCATAAAGGTAGTGGCATCCTTACCTCTCCTGTTCGCTCTTTCTACAGTTTTCTGAATTCTATACAGAGGCACCCTGTCAGACAGAAAGTCCAGGACTAAGCATCAGACTTGGGTTCCAGTTCAGTATAACACATGGCCTGATTAAGTTATTTATTGTCATTAAGTCATTTATTGTCACTGGATATTTCCTGACCTGCAATATGGAAGCCTTCCCTGTCTAGTTTGCAAAATGACTGTAAGCATGGAAAAATGATATGAAAAAGTATAGGTGGTAGATAAATGTGTGGGCATAATTACACGTCTGTGAAAGGAGATTATGTCAAATTGCAAAATTTTAGCAGTGGAAAACAAATCTGTTGATGTGGGTGGGTTGCAAGGGAAATGGGGGTGATTATAAAATCTGTGTGGTAATAGAGTTAGTTACTCTGTGTCTTGACTGTCACAGATATACAAGCTTGCACATGGTAGTGCTGAATATACATACACAGAGAACCAGTGTAAGTAAAACTGCAATGCCTAAGTGAGACCAGTGAGTTATACTAATGCCCCATTATCCTGGTTGTATTATGAAATGTTACCATTGAGTGAAATTGTGTGAGGGTAGACAACAGGGTCTCCCTGTATTATTTCTTACAAGTACATGTAAATCTTGATTTTTTTTTAAATTAACAAAAGGACATTGTCCCTACCTTTGTCGCCTACCTCTCTAGCTATCCTCTGTGAAGTTTTTTTGTAAATGATTCTCCATGCACATGAAGCGTCTCTATGCCCCCTCAAGAAGAAGAGCCAAAAGAGATACAAGAGTGTAGAGTCAGCAGGGTGTAATGGTCTATGCCTAGAATCCCACCACTTGGGAGCCTGATGCAGGAGGATTATAAATTTGAGGTTAGCCTGAACTACATAACAAGACCTTGAATCAAGAGAAAAGAGAAGATATATCATTGACCAGATATCCCTGAGCCTTTCTCTCCTCATCAGCTGTGCTTGTGGTGTCAGCTGGTCTGACAATGAGCCACCCCTTTGTACACAACGTCCTCTTCATAGGAAGGAAGGAAGGAAGGAAGGAAGGAAGGAAGGAAGGGAGGAAGGAAGGAAGGGCAATTAACTGAGCATGAAGCTAGAATCTCTGTTGCATATATCCTAGAGAGCAGATAGTTGTTACTAACAAAAATGTTTGGTTGATTATGTGTATCAAGTGAAAGAAGTATTGACTAACCCCCAGGTCTGAAGAAATAAAAAGCAAACATCCATACACAATCCCAAAACAGCTATCAAATTGGTTTAATGAAAGCTGGATGGTTTTGCTAAAAGCCAACAATTGCTTCCTTTTCATAATGGAAGCATGGACATGACCCTAATTAATCAACTGGCTAATTATGTTTTCCCATTCCCACTATGCTGGGTCTGTGACACATATGATCTGTTACTCCAGCCCTCCCTGCAATGACTGTGTGAATGAAGGATGGGGTTAACTGCGTTCTGCCATGGAGTTACTAAACCCAGTTAGTGCTATCTTAAATGCCCCAGGCTCTGTGACACTTGAAATTCTAATTAGTGCAGAAAATGGCTAAGTTGAAACAGCTTGTACTCCCTCAAGGATCCTACTCTTGGGCCCTCTGACCTAATGAGGTATGTGAAATTTAAGATCTATAAGAGAAGTCCCTGCCTGGAGCAACAGCTGTACTCAGGCTGACAAGGGGATTAGAGGTTAAGTTAGTCCCACCCATTAGGAGGTAGAATACCCCCCTAATGGTATAGGAGGGAAAACCCACATGAGTCTGTTTCACTTGGCTGTCAGATGATCTGGATTGTCCCTCTCTGTTCTGGGCTGTGGAGACACACAAGGAAAAATAGGCAGGGTGAGAACAAGGGAGATACACTTTTTACCCACAGTAGGTAGGAGAGTAAGCTGGCCATGATACCTTTGGAGGACACTTTCCCCTTGCCCCAGTGGAGAACAGAGTGAAGGTGAGATGGACCAAGAGCCCTTAGAAGAGAAGTGGGTTCCTGTGTTGTCCTGCTGCAGAAGGAGCAGGCTGGATGTTTGCTGGACACATTTGGAAAAGGAAAAAAGGAGATAATCGTCCTAATGAATGTGCAGGAGACAATAGCAGCTCCAGCGGGAGGATTATAAGCTCATTATGGTTTAATATGATGATTGATCATCTCTGCCCACCAACATTATCCTAGAATAGTGATGAAGGTCGGATAGACCCATGCCTGTCAGAGCTCAAGCTGGAGTCACCAGAAGATACACAATATGCTTATAAGTCACTGTTTTTTTTTTTTTTTTCATGGTTAAAAATTCATACATGTGGTTCACACTCCTTTATCTATAAATTGTCCTCCATGGCCTCTGCCTGTCCCACTTATCCATGATTCCTCAGCCCTGGATATTCCTCCTTATCCCTTTCAGTTGTGGGGCCTGATCTGTCTCTCCCTGGTACCCTCTCATTCTTCTCCCCTTTTAAAGAAATGGCTGCAACTTTCACTGCAGTATGGCTCTTGGCATCTCCAAAGGGCCCTTCAGTGGGAACTGGCTGACAGACGGTTCAGGTAGAAGGCCCGGGAAACCTCCCGATAGGCGTTGCGTAGTAGAACGTAAGGGAAACAGGACTCCAGCATGTCCAGGGTCAAGAAG
Source organism: Arvicanthis niloticus (assembly GCF_011762505.2). NCBI lineage: Eukaryota > Metazoa > Chordata > Mammalia > Rodentia > Muridae > Arvicanthis > Arvicanthis niloticus. The sequence continues at coordinate 77,705,281 of NC_047670.1, read as the reverse complement.
GGTGACTCCTCCACCACCTGAAACATAGAGCCAAAGGGTGAGGACTCCCAGAAGTTATCTGTGACAACAATTTTCATCATACAGGTCCTAGGCCCTTTGTAGCTCTGAGAGTTCAAAGTAAGCAGATCTGACTCACTCTTTCCCTACACTGGCTCTTGATCTGGCTCCCCAAGGCAGTGTCCTCCTGGGCTCCATTTCAATGGCCCATCCTCTCCATCAGGGATAATGTAAAGGGCACAGAAACAGAAGGCAAGGGAAAAGAAAAACAAACAAACCATTTTCCTAGAGTCTCTCCTGTTCTGGATACTAAATCACATGTGGGCAGCATAGGCTCAAGCAAAAACAGACAGTAGTGCTCACTCATCTCAAAGCTTTCTTTACAGCCAGAGAAACAGTTACCACAGCAGGCCGGGGTGGGGAAGGTGAGTGGGAGTGGAGGGGGTAAAACCACACGGGCCCTCTTACACTGGGCTTCGGGTTCCTCCCTCCCCCAGCAGAGCACCTGGGGAGCAGTAAGGATGCTACATAAAGGACCAGGCATGATTAATTAGTTTAATTAGAAGCTTTTATGCTATGGCAATCCCAGCAGTGCCCATAGCTAAACAGAAGATAGATCGGATGCCTAGATAAGACTAAGGGCAATAGTAAGGCTGTGAGAATGGGCAGAGATGCCATATGCTCAAAACAGCAGCACAGCCTAGGGTTGAGCTGGGTTTCCATCAGGGTGGAAGAAGCAGGGTGTATTTCTTTAGAATTGGTTCACTCAAGAAATCATGTTCCAGAGTGGAGTCCCACATCCTCTGGCAATTCACACAGTGGGCCCTCCCCAATATGTCTGGTACTTCGAATTCTACAGATCCACTAAGGAAAGAAAATCTACCATATCTGGTATCAACTGTTTCTACCTCTCTCCAAAGACGCTTCAAGTTTTACATCGGTAAGATTTTGCTGTTTGCAAACACATTCACACAGTCTGCACAAAATGGCCTCAAAAGAGCAGCAACATAGCCTGGAGGAAAGAAAATCCTCTGTCAAAACTACAGCCCCAGTCAGATGTTGTGACTCATGCCTACCATCCTGACTCAAGGCTGAGGCAGAAAAAGTATCATGAGATTGAGGCCAACCTGGGCCACATATTGAGTGTCAGGCTATCCAAGGCTGCATAGTAAACCTTGTCTAAAATAATAAATTGTTCAATTAATTTACTTAAAATAAAAATTAAGATTAAAAAAATAACTAACAAAAATAAACTCTGAAGTCCCAAGCCAAAGTCCAGTAATAGAGGGAGTTCCTTGCTTACTGAGATTTCCAACCCTCAGGTAGCAGATGCAGTCAGGTACAGAGAAACCGGTGACAGCTTCAGAAAAGAGCCACTAGTCCATGGTTTCCTATTCTCTGTGGCACTGAGAACAGCCCTATACTGGAGGCCCAGAGACCTCCAGTATAGGGCTGTTTGGGTTCTAGTCCCAAATCAGCCTATATATCCTGAATCTCATTCTGCTCTTCCACCATTTCTCTACTATCAACCTTTCAGTCTCAGGATATGGTGTGGCTATGACATCTAAGTTCTTGCTTCTGAGAGCCATCTCTTTCCCCAGGAACACATGCCAGGAACAGGCTGTCAACCCTGGGGTGGGCCATGCTCAGGTTGGACAGTGAAAACAAGAAGACCCCAGGGAGGAAAGTGCTGGCCAGATTGTGGGATTACACAAATAGCCTTTTAACTCAGAACACAGTGCCTTCCCTGCAATCATCTCCAATTTCTCTGTGGAAACATTTGCATTTAAATTGCTTTGCAGCAGCTAGTCCCTCAATCTTCACCTCAGCAAAAAGTGCCTGGTCCTGGCTCTGCTCCTACCAGGGCTACCAGGGACAGGAACCTACCTATCTTTTAGGGCAGGCTTGGAGGTGGAGATCATGGCACAGGAGGTGGGGCTAAAAGTCAATTCACAACACACTTTGTACTTTCCAGAGGAAATAGAGGCACACTTAAGCCGTCCTGAAACAAAAATGAGCAGCACGCAGACTGCTCCATTTATCGAGTGCTTGAAGTCTACAATGCACTTCTTCAAATGTCTCCTAACTCTAACCATGCCATTGTGGATAGAGTACCATGCTGTTGCTGGGCATGAAGACAAACATTCAGGCAGGGATATTCTGAGTGCAGGTCAGACTGAGCAACACTATAAAACTGTCTCAGAAAGAAAGAGAAAAAGACAGAAAGGAAGGAAGAAAGGACAGACAGAAGGAAAGGAGAAGGAGGAAGAGGGAGGGAGGGAGGGAGGGAGGGAGGGAGGGAGAGAGAGAGAGAGAGAGAGAGAGAGAGAGAGAGAGAGAGAGAGAACCAAATGCAGTGTTTGCCTAGCATCCTTCCTGGAGCCCTCACACACCATACACATATGTACACACTTCAAGTTCATTCTTCTCCCCCTCCCCCACCATAATATCCAGGCCAGGTGTAGGGGTCCAGGCCAAGGGGATAGAGTTCTAACAGGGAGGGCGAATTGCCTCTGCTGCTGCTGCCTCTGCCTGTGTCTCTGCTGTTGGTACCCAGTCACTCCCAGGTGCTGCACCTGTCCCTGTGCGCTGAGCCGAGCCGGTCTGGGCTGGGCCAGTGAGATAACAGCTAGCTAGCAAGCAGATCTCTTCCCAAGTGTTACAGCTCTTGCAACAGAAACTCCCAGACATCGGGATGATTCTCGAACCTTTTTACTTCTCCCAAATAGAGCTCTTACATACAGTTTTGGGGTGGGTCAGGGTCTGGCAATAGATAACCCCTATTGGCTTGGTCTGAGAGCTTAGACCTCATCTACATGTGGGAGAGCCTGGGGCACTATTCCTAAGTAACTGATGGCCATAGACCTCTATGTGGGAGGGGCTGTGGAGGGTTGAAACTAAGTGAAGGAACCAGGGGTTCAGGAGCAAAGCAGAACACCTTCCATCCCATTAGGGTCCGGGGTTCAAGGCCTGTGCCCGACCAGGAGCCCAGCTGCTTTTCACAGCCCACCACCCCACAAGTAGGCCTTTTTCTCACTGAGACATAGATATCACTCAAGGCCTCAGTCTTTAAAGAAGGGAGCCAGAAGGGTCAAGTCCCAGGAATGCCTGTGCCTCTATTTCTAAGACCACATACCACATTAAGTTAAATTTAAAAATAAACTGGGTATGGTGATATATACCTGTAATAATAACATTCTAGAGGTAGAAACAAGAGAACCAGAAAATCAAGATCATCCATGGTTATATATCAAGTTCAAGACCAGCATGGGACACATGAGAACGAATAAATAAATAAATAAATCTATTTTGTCATACTTTCAAAATATACCTTGTATATTCATTGAAGTCTAAGACTGAGCTAAGAATGCTTAGACTGGGGCTGGAAAAATGGCTCCACAGTTAGAAGCACTAAAGTTTCTTCCAGAGAACCTGGGTTCAATACTCAGCACCCACAAGGCAGTTCACAACTGTCTGTAACTCCAAGATCTGACATCCTCACACAGACATACAGGCAAAATGCCAATGCATGTAAAATAAAAATAAATAAATAGGGAAAAAGAATGAATGAATGAATGAATGAATGAATGAAAGAAAGAGAGAGAGGGGGAGGGAGAGAGAAAGAAAGAAAGAAAGAAAGAAAGAGAAAAGAAAAGAAAAGAAAAGAAAAGAAAGAAAGAGAAAAGAAAAGAAAAGAAAAGAAAAGAAAAGAAAAGAAAGAGAAAAAGAATGCTTAGGCTTGGGCCAGAGAGCTAGCTCAGCTGGTAAAGGCACTAAAGACCTGAGTTTGATCTCTAGGACCCACATGGTAGAAGGAGAGAATTAACTCCTGCAAGTTGCCCTCAGAGCACACATGCACCACAGCATGGACATATACACACACAAATGAGTGTAAATTTTTTTAACTCTTAGACTTATCAGAGTTCTATAGCCTAACAAAACAAAAGAATAACTCAGTTTTAGTCAAGTCCCTCTTCTCTTTTCACTCCATTTGAAGAGTTTTGTACACGCACAGACGTCTCTACCTGAACATCTCAGCTACAGCCATATATCTTTGGGTAGCACAGCTACATCCATTGTCTACCCCAGCAGGGTGGGCTGGAGAACTCTAATACCATACAAACCTTGAGTGGGTCCTCTGAGTTGGGGCACATCTTCTCCCACTAGGCCAGAGAAGAGTAAGGTGGGGATGAAAGGTGGTAAGAAAAGGGTAAGGGCAGGGCCTCTAGACAGACCCAGCAGACCTACCTGCCCAACCTGAAGGATTAGACTATCAGATAAAAACAGTGAGTAAATATGTTGAAGAGGAAAACAAAGCCATAAGGAAAGCACTTTAAAAAGTCAACTGAGTCAGAGCTCCAGGAACTTTCTGCCAAATTAAAGGTAAGCACACAGCTTGAAAAGCAAGGGAATGTGCGTGAACTGCCTGATTCATGGATTTACCAAGCTCCCTGCCTTATAACCAAAATTAATTTCTTCCTGTGATCCCCATACCTAAACCACTTTAAGTCCTCTCTGTATTGTTCTCTTCATAGTATCCTTGAAGACAAGAAATACACTGGTAGGAAGTTGTCAGAGAAAACCAAAAACATACTGAACAGCTATACAAAAAGGACATTGCTGCCCTCCTCCAGGTCAAACTCAGGAACACTGCAAGACAAGGGACCCATGAGTTAAGGGCAAGAGACATCTCATTGTGCCAGAAGTCCTTGAATGTTCTGCTCTGGGATCACAGGATAAGCCTAGAATGCTCACCAAAATATGAACACAGATCCAGAGGAACCAGGAGAACTTAAATTCTTAGTTAATGTTTTGATTGATAATATGGCAGGAACCCAAAGACCCTAAAAAGGAGTCTCTGCTGGCCCTTCCTCTCCATTCCCAGACCATCTTAAACAAGATACATACCAAGCGCATAAGCAGAGAAATGGATTCACGATTTCTGGTTTTGAGCTTGTCAGTCTCCTGGCCCAGCTGTAAGAGGCTGACAGAGGCCACCTGCAGAGGAAGCATTTATAAAGAAACAGATTTTTATGGAGGTCAGAATAGAACAGCCCCAGGCTACAGGAACTTAAGAAAAGATCAAGGAGGAGCCTTAAGAAGTGCTAGGCTGTTCTTGAAAGCTCATGGTGGGAAAGTATCAGGTCCCTAGGTTTGAGAGACACACATTGCCTGCATAGCAAAATAAATCCCAATGGCTTAGCCTGTCAGTGCAGACAAAAGGAAATCATCAAATGCCAGGAAAGAGGGCACAAGGGGCAGGGCAGAACCTAGAACAAAGGCTGGTAATACTGTGCACCAAGAGATTAACCTCCTCTCCTCAGCATCCTCTAGATGCCTCTGCCATCAGACTGTTTACAGCTGACTCTGTACCCCAACACCAAGGATGAACCTCTGATTCAAATAGTGGTCTTAGAATTCTCCTATCATCTCCCAAGAGGCTGTCACCTCCATTCACTGCCAGGCCTCAAACAGGTCAAGGAAATAGTTAGAAGCGTGAATCACGTAGACCAGACCCAGGTGACCTGAACTTAGCAACCAAACAAGGCACAAAGGAACAAAGAAATAGAGTTGGGGATCTCTTTTCTTGGAGATCTTGTGGAAGTCATTCTGCTTTACTTTTAAAATGGTTAGAGCTCATTCTGTCTAGTTGGTTGTCCCAGCTTAAACAGAGGCACTCTAACCAACTTAATGTACCTGGCATGTACTTTTCAGAATAAGGATATATAATTCCTGGAAAAAAAAGTCACCTGCTCTTTCCTTTTGAAAGGAAAAAGATAAGGCCATGCTTATTAACTCAAGACCATGCTTCACAAAGGAAGATGCTCCCCATTGCTGAGAACGCTCAGGCAGGGTGAGGGTAATGACCAGAATGTACAGACAGGAATCCAGAGTAGAAAACTCTAGGACCTCTTTCAACTATGGAAGGAAATTATTTATTCTATGTTTTTCCAGGGGCAAAACAAATATCAATGATAATACTTACATGGAGTCAAACTTTGACTTAAAATATTTTCTATGACTTTCAAACAAAATCTACACAAACAAAATCAAACAAAATCTACTCTGGCTGTAAACTCCAGGCCTTGGAAACCCAGTCTAGGTGTTCTCAAAGTAAGATCCTAAGATGAAGCCCACTCGCTGGGAATGCTAATATTTCATGATTTAAACCTAAGCTTGAAAACTGGTGAATGACAGTAGAGTAGGAAGGGCCCTTAGAGAGTATGAAACTCAGCATCACTATGACTTTAATGTATCTCTGATTTCCTGGAAACCAAATTAGAAACATGAGGCTGGGCCTCACTCTGTCTTCTAATTCAGGAGGTCTGGGGTAGCGATCAGGAGTCTATTTTAACAAACTCCTTAGGATATTCTGATGTGCACCAGCATGATGAATCACAGTTTAATCTCTTTAGTTTATAAATGAGAAAACTGAGCCCTCAAAAGTTTGTCTGTCTAGAGATCAGAGGACTTGACAATGGCAAAACTCAGATTTTCTCATTGTCCATATAATCTCCCCAAATATCTGGACAGACGCTGAAGTCCCAGTTGTCAGGAAAGGTAAAGTCCTCCATTCTTCCTGCAAGAATGACATGGGAGGTTAGACTCTACAGAAGATGAAGTCGAGCCACTTCTACTTACCACCAGAAATTCCTTGAGGTGTGTTTCAATGTTCTTGTTGTACAGAGTGAAGAGAGCAGCAGACACCTGGATGATGGCTTTGGTCAAACAATGAATGTTGTTGTTGTAGCCTAGGTTAGCATGGAGGGAGGAAGGACAAAGAGAATGACAAAATGAACAGCCCAGGCTGGCCCTAACTGAAAAATATCTCTCTCTCTTTTTCTGTGTCTCTTTGTCTCTGTCTCTGTTTCTGTCTGTGTCTCTGCCTCTTTCTCTCCTTCTCTCCTTCTCTCCTTCCCCTCCCCCCACAGGCTAGACTCCCCTAATTGACACCAAAATAACTAGTTGTCATTTGAGGACTAGAAGAAGTATACTCCTATGGCATTTTATTGGAGTAAATTTTATGCACACATTCTCAAGTGCTTTATGAAACAGAAATTTACACCTTTAAAGAAGTCTGTATGTTCCACGTAACTTATCTTTATTCTACCTCCCTCTCCAGCAGAAATCTGAATAGCACTGATCCTTCAAATCTGCATCTTACTTACCATCTTTCTCAATGCTGAAGAAGGAAGAAGGGTCAGTGGCAAGGAGTGGGAGGGAAACAGCAAGAAAGATCAAGAGTAGGCATGCTACCTTATACTCTTCTTCAGGGGATGAGTTATCTGAGAAAAAAGAAAAGTAAGTTCAGCAAACTAGAATTATCTCCTACAGGGTCCTACTTCACAGAAGCATACTCACATGAAAAAGTACCTCTAATATGATTTAGTATCTGTTGTAGACAAGTTAGAAGTGACTAAAGGAGACAGAAGGAATACCCAATTACAGTGAGGCTCAAATCCTAGAGCCCTACCCATGCCTATGGCAGAGCAAAACTCCCATCAAGAGCTCTGCTGACAGGCATCCTAGGATACCTGTCAGCTTCTTCAAAAGCTAGAGAGGCACAGAAGAGATAAATTCTCACTGATCAAGAGAGAAGAAAATGGATGAATCTGGCAAATTTGAAGAGTTTAATGCCAATCCTTAGATTCAGGTCTCTTTGAGTTATATATAACAATAAATGGGCCAATCAAGGAAGCATGTAATGGAATATGTAAGAGTGGGCCTGGGAAACGACTGGAAGGTGCACAGGATCACTGTGAAGAACTTGGATGTCATTCCACACAACTTAGTGTGAGATCATCTGCTATCTAGAGTTGTTCTCTCATTGATTTATTTGCATGAATCTTATTTCCCCAACCACAACATAAGTTCCCTGAGCAGTTGCTGAACAAGAGATTTTCGCTTAGAACTGTCTTCTTCAGCTTGATCAAAAGAACCTAAGTCACCTCTGTGAGCATCTTCTGAAGGTTAGGGACTACACTCTGTCTTACATCCCATCTTATATCATCTAAATTCACATCCCAAAACAAAGCCTTTAATTTGACATTTCACCTGCCCAAAGTGGGGCACAAGCCCTTCCTTGCCCATTTCCATCTTACCAGCTTTCAGATTGGCAATGGCAGCTACCAAGGCTGGGTCAATGTCACAGCTCACCCCTGCAGCACACGCCAGCTCAAAGACACTCAGGGTGACCTGATAGAGAACAAAATCCTGATAGAGAACAAAAATCCTGGGGAGAAATTCTAGCATTGGAGAGGTAGTTGGCCAAAGCTACCAGCAGCCAGGTCATGGTGTTTTAACTTATGATTTACTATTATTTTTCTAGTCTTCTCATAGTTTTCTATAGCCTGCAAAGGGCAAAAATGCTTTTTGGAGCTATGGAAATGGCTGTCAATAAAATGTTTATTGCACAAGCATGAGGATCTGAGTCTGAATCCCAGCACCCACATAAAAAAAGTTGTGCATGTTAGTGTACATTTATAACCCTAGTTCTGGGTCCAGAGTGGAGAGACAGACTGATCCTGGAGTTCACTAGCCAGTTGGCCTAACCTAACCATATCAATGAGGTACCAGTTCAATGAAAGATCCTATCTCACAAGATAAGGTGGAAAAAAATCAAGGACACACATGTACATGCATCCATACACTCAAATGCACAAACACACATGAATACACACACGCACTGCTTAGCATTCAAGGAAAACCTTATTTTCCTAAATGCTTCATTTAATCAGTGCAGCCAAGGTTACTTATTCACTTGTCCCAAATTACCTCTTCCTTTCTTTCAAGCTTTGGTCCAGGTCCTTTCAATCTCTAACATTGTTCCCTCTTCTCTGTTTACATCTAAGTTATCAAGCTTAATTCGAGTCTTGTAGGCCTCCCTGAGTCCATCCAAACTCATCTCTCCTTCCTTTCCTGTTTTATTGACCAAGCACATATCATACGCAGCACCTGGTATTAGCTGTCTTTTCAGAGTGGAAGCAAAACAGGTGGCTTCTTCCCAGAGTCTACATTTTTAAACATCCTGTGGCATAGTAAAGGGAGAAGACATTTTGGAAGTGAGATAGATCTTGACTCAAATCTTTCCACCACCACTTAGTCACTGTGTCTAAAGTCAGTGTGTTTTAATCTCATTGAGCCTCAGGATTCTCCTCTGTAGAGATGCAACAATGATACTTATAGCAGGTTATTCGTGTTAGTCTTGGTGACTAACAGAATTATGCCATCCCTCTTCTCCCTTTGCTGCAACCAGATCTTTGCACTTTTCTTCATCTTCCTAGTGTTTCACCTAGGGCTGAGAATATATCCAAGACATCTATAAAGGCTGACTGATTGATACCTGGATCTCTCGTTCACTGTATTCAGAATTGAGTTCTCAGGGTGTAACTCAAATCATGACCCCCATCCCAAACACTTAGACTTCTTTTGAAAGTTTGGTTTTCTGTTTTTGTTTTTTTAAAGCACATCTTTTGCACAAATGCCCCACAGATGTTATAGCAACACACTTTGTAAATAGTACCAATACAGAAGCCACCTTCTGCTCAGCCCTTTATTTAAATCCCTTAGACAAGCCTGCCTGTGGTTACAGGCCAAGCAGATCAGAAACATAGTAAGTGATGTGTGGTACTGAAGGAAGAAAGGGATGGTCAACAAGTCTCATTTTCCCTTCCTCTACTCCACCTCTGACACAATAGAGACTTTCCTCCAGGTCATACCCTTTTTCTACTCGTCTGCCTATATTCTCAAGCAAGCTGAGCCTAAAAATCAGAACTGTCCAGATGATGTGAGCTGGACAAACTCCTGACAAGATGGAGCACTCAGACTGATCATCAGCAATTACTGGAAACCAGAGCTATGCATCAAATCAAAACCTTCTAAAAGAGGTGGCAAACTCATTCAAGTGTCACCCATCACCTGACCCCCAAGTGATCTGGGGCAGAAAAAGGAGGAAACTCCATAAGTGTTTTGATTCCCAAGTAAAGAAGTTCTGAACACTGTACTTTAATTCTTCCTGCTCACCACTTCAGACCTCTTTCCTTTAAAGGAATCAATCATAAGAGAAATGGCCTGTTCATTATACCAGAAGGAACTTGTCCCCGGGATTTAGCTGTATTTCCTGAATAACACATTTGTTTGTACTAGAGGATTCAAAAGACAAGCTAATTCCAAGGGTGGAGGGAGTAGACAGTTAACTCCATTTGTCTGCAGAAGCGCTCTCTCTTTCTCTCTCTCTCTCTCTCTCTCTCTCTCTCTCTCTCTCTCTTTCTTTCTCTCTCTTTCTCTCTCTCTCTCTTTCTCTGTTTCTCAAACTCTCCTTCTCCTATGCCCCACGGGTTCCTGAAACAGATGTTAGGACAGATGTTAGGAAGACTGAAAGTTTAAGAACTGAGAGGAGAAAAGGCTGAGGCTAGGGTACCTCTGAAGTAGGTAGGGTGGGTGAGAAAGTAAGGAACAAATCTTACAATTGTACTCCTAAGGAGGGGCTCTGCTTCCAAGGAACTTGGCATCTGCTTTGCATGTTGCTCATCTCAAGTGAAAACCTATAGATACTACTCCAGATCTTACCTGTCTCCCCACATAAATGTTTCACCGAGTCTCTCAAGGCTCTTTCTTCTGCACCCCATATGGCTCCCTGGCTCTGTCCTCCTCTCTTTTCTTCTCCCTCTCTGTCTCCCTCTCCCCTCTCCCTCTCTGTCTCTCTCTCCCTCTCAAGTTCTGCCTGACCTGTTTCCTCACTCAAGTCCCAACTCTTTTTCCTGTAGAATTCTTCAGAGCTCCTTATAAGATACTACAACCTTTATCTTCACTAAGTCATCTCCAAGTTGCACTCCTACCTTAATGTCTGTGTCTGGGGTGACAAACTCCTTCAGGCACTCAATGGGGCCCATGAGAAAGGGACAGTGGGCAGAAAAAACCTAGAGAAAGAAAAGATGAGTGAATCCAAAAACAGATCAAAACTGACAGAAGGGGGACTCGACTTAAGAAGCCAGGATTCCAATCCCCATCCCCCAGGCCTGGAAGCTCTCTAAGCTCGTGGATCTGAAGGACCTCTGCCAAGCTCAGTCACCTCCCCATCCATGCTCAAAATGATTCATGTAAACTCTATCTGCAGAGAGGCCTAGGGTTTTGCAATAACCTTCCCCACTCACCTCCTGAAGTCCCTCTTGGGCCATGGCCCTAAAACTGAGAATAACCCCGATGATGGTCATTCGTTTCAGCACATTTTCAGCCCCTGAAGAGAAAGTGAGTTGTGAGAAAATAGAACAAGAGAGAATGGTGATTACTTTTGCTTTTCCAAGCCCTGCCTAACCCCCAAGATCCTCAAAGCCCCCAACATTCACAGTGTCTCCCTTGTAGTTCCTTTAGGAAGGTGTTTACCTGTCAGCTGGGGCAGCAAAGATGCCATCAATTCTGGCTTGCTGAAGTTGGATCTGATCTGAACCAGTATATCCATGTTTTCCACCACCAGCTTCTGCAGTTGAAGAAAACAGAGGCATACAGCAGGGAAAGAAAACAGCAACACTCTGTCTTCCAGCTCCCACGGTGCCAAGGCAAGACCTTTCCCAGGCCCCTGCCATACTACCTACCTTCAGTTCCACAATCTGAGATGTCACATGCCACATCAGGTTTTCACTCAGGAACTTCATGCCATAGGGGCCAAGAATTTCAGCCAAGGCTCGCATCTCTGGAATAGAATTTCAAAGGGGACACAAGTCTTTGAATATTTAAAATGTTGTCTAGGAAAAAAAGAATATGGGCAGCTGGGGAGGGGGGATCTCTAGTCCTACATACAGATGGCAGGTCTGTCTCTGCCTCTGGGACAATATCCACACTTCCCACTGGTACCTATAACATGACTCACCTCATGTGATGATAGCCATTTTCTTCTTTAAAAAAGAAAAAAAAAAAAAAAACAAAATTTATGTGTCTGTGTGCCTGAATGTATGTGCACCATGAGTATGAATTCCCACAGAGGCCAGAAGAGGACATCAGATCCCATGAAGCCAGAGTTGTAGACTGTTGTGGGTATTCAAACCCAACCAAGCTCCGGTCCTCCAGAGGAGTAGCTGGTTCTCTTAACTGCTGAGTTATCTTTCCAGGCCCCCATTAATTTCTTATATGAACCTGCACTTCCCAGTCCATTTTTCTGGGTGTTACTATTGTTGTCCTAGCTAAATTTGCTTTATTAGATGTGAGGCCTCAGAAAAGTCACTAAACCTCTCAGAGCCTCTTTGTTCCCCTGTAATGTGAAAAGAAATTATGAATTCCTCAGAGTCGATGGAAGCATAAAAAACTTCAATGATAAACACTGTAGAAAACTTGGTCCAGATGAAAAAGGGGTATCTTATGTGGTTATCAAAAGCCCTATGCGGTGTGAAGCAGAGGTACTCCACCATGGCTTTACAGGCAATGGGATTAGGTGCTTGACCAAGGTAAGTTGATCATATCAGAGGGATGTCCAGAAACCCAGGGCAAAGCCCCCCATCCCTGCAGAGACAATGCTTGTGCATCCGGGGTCTCATTTCTCAAACTTCTGGTATTTAATATCTTACTGGCCCAGTTTCCCCTTGAATTGCCTTTTCTTTTTCACAATCAGCAAACATTCCCCAGAGTCTCAGTTCTTTTTTGCTTTAAATTATTTATTCTTCCAAATCTAGGCTTGCCCCTAAGGCTTTATTACTCCCACCCAGCCTGCTTTTGCCCTTTCTGAGTTAAATCAAACTTGCCTGGGGGAATCCCAGGTTGAAAATCCTAGTGGCAAGCTCAGATGGAAGAGGCTCTGGCTGTGATCTTTGGCTATGGACCATTCCAGCAAGGGAAACCATAAGAGATCAGAAGTAACAGGAGAGCAACGAAAGAAAGACATGTTCAACATCATTAATCAGAATTCAGAAAGGAAGGGAAACTGGGGTTCCTAGCTGCAGTCTTTGAAGGAAGAACCAGTTGATGCCATCCACCTTCATTAATTACAAAGGAAATAGCTTTGGTCACTGCAGCTAATGGGATGCCTGGTCCAAAGTAAATACTAGACATTTATAGAGTCACCAATTTACAACCACAGGACTAAGCTGAGAATTGTAAAAGGATTTTACAATTAACTAGCCACCTTAGAAAGCTAACACTGCTGCCTGGGGGGGAAAGGGTCAAAATTGCCTTCTCTGAAACTAATGAAGAGGCAGCAGGCTGGTATACTGAGTGGATCTGCAAAACCCTCTACTTCAGCCATTGCTACCCCCAGTTAGTAACCCTATGGCATCCTTTTCTTCTTATCTATCTATTTTTGAAGTAACATTGCCCCATCACCATGGCAACCCAGACAAATTGGGGTGGGGGTGGCAGAAGGGTGAATGTGCACTGCCTCCCGCTGCTTGTCAGTTGTCAGCAAGACCTAAAGCAGGTTTTAGAGGCTGCCTACAGCTTGTGGGTAGAGCTGTTGAAAGGGGGCATCTAAAACCTGCAGCAGGCAAAGTATAGTCTGTTTACAGATAGAATGCAGGAAATAAAGAGGCAGAGATGGAAAACAGAGTTATGTTCTTTGATTTCCTTGTCATCCCCAGGAAAGGAGAATGAAGAAGTCTGAGCCGTGGAACACCACCGCCTATCCTAGGTCCCATGAACAATCCATCATTTACATGGAGGTGCAAGAAAAAGAAATATATTAGGATCCTTCACTAATTCTCAGTTGGTACCACAAGTATTGAGAAGGAATTACATGGCTTCAAGCCCTCTTTTAAGAAGGAATGGCTTTCCAACTCACCATTACCTCCCTTATCTGCGCGCGCGCGCACACACACACACACATTTGACTATACGAGTTGAAATCCCACCATTTATGGATGTGCGACCTCAGCACCTCCCCACTTCTCAGTACCTCAGAGTGTTCATCTGGAAAATATGGATAGCAAGAGGAGTTGCCTCAAGGCTGTTGTGTGGCTTGAATTCTATGTGTAAGCACTTAAAACTTGGCCCACAGTAATGTCTTTCACCATCTCATCAAGGAAGAAGGCTCCAGCACATCAGATCACCACTTAATAAGTCCCCCATAAGAATGTCTTTCCTCAAACTTTAAATCTGTCACCATTCTTTAAGAATAAATCCCTCCACTGACTAGTGAGCCTGACTAACTCCTAAACCTCTCTCCTTTTCTCTCTTCACCTTCAGCCCCAAGTTACTTCTCAGTCCTGGACCTTGCTTCAGAATCTCTTTTTATGTGTCCCTAAAGTTGAGCAGAGTTCAGCAGAGACACCAAGAGAAGCACCGAATAGGCCTCTGGGAAAGCAGGAGGAATTAGGCCAAGGTACTGTTGAAGCACAAAGTTCAGCTCTGTGGCAAGGAGACCAGGGCCCTGGGCTCACCAGAGATGTCCGAGAACTCCTCAGCACTGAAGTTCTGCTCCCCATCTCGGGGAAGGCTGATGAAGGCCTGCATGGCTGGGGAGAGGACAATGGCTCCACTGCTCGCCTGTCTGAGGAGACTTTCTAGGTACCTGTGGAGCAGGAGGGGAGGTCAGGGAAGCATAAGTTAGCATCCAGTCATTTCTGCCACCACCACGATGGAGTCAGGGAGAAACCCTGCTAGGGGCTAAAGTGAAGAAGAAAGACTGAAAGAAGGCAATATAGCAATCTATTTAACACCCTCAAGTGGTTGGATCAGAAGCAGATGTGATTCCACATGGCCTCCATTCCATAGGTATGCCACCATGCCTTCAATATGGTGTCATGTAGTGCCAGCCTTCAGCTCTGCTTTCTTTCAACAACTTTGCTCTTACCCTCTCTGTCAGGTAAGACAGGCTCACACTGGCATTTTTTAAAGCATTAACTGGGTTCCTCTGAAATACACCTAAGCTATATCCTCTCCATAAAAAGGCTAGACTAAGGACCCAGAATCCCAGAATCCAGTCTCAAATCAAACCTCTGGCTGATAGGAGCACACATCACCCAGTCTTCAAATCTTCCCTCCTAACCTCTGAAGAAGTCAGAGGATCTGGCTCCAGCAGTATCTGCAGACAAAGGCCTACCAACTGCAGTACTCACCTAGATACCTACCAGTTCTGAGTTTGTATTTTACAGCACCATGGGCTAACCACCAGTGAGCCAAACTCAGCTTCCAATCAGTTCCCCCCCACCCCCATTAATTACTATTGGTTGTCAAATTTTAAAATTGAAAATTTACATTAAAAAATAACTTAGTGCAGCACAATTGAGTGGGAACTAAAAGGTAGCGCTCTCTGTGAGAGAGGCAATCCTATTACTATAGATGCTCAAAGCCCTAGCCTAGCTGGTAAAGTACACCTACCTAACCAGGCTGGCCCCTTCCCAGTATCCCGATAAGCTGATAGTAGATTTAAAGCGCCACCCAGTGGCTTGGGGAGGGAAAAATCTATCTCTTGGCTCTAAAAATGTGCTTTCCAAGAGGGCCCCTTTCCCTGTTCAGAACAATCTACTGGACTTGACACAGCCTTGGCTGAGAATGAGGCAGTGTGCAGGAGGGAGAAAGCAAAAAGGAGAAATAAGAATGTCAGAAAGAAGTGACAGAGTCCTTTTCAACAGAAAAAATAAGAATCCAGAAAAGGAAAGTTAAGTATTAGACATTAAGAGGAACAAGGTCAAAGAGCTGCAGGGTTGAGGTATAGAGAGTGATGTAAAAGCTAGAACAGCAGAGGATCCAGGTCTGCCTTTCATGTTGCTGTCATTCACAAACAAAAACAAACCTCCTTTGCAGGTTCAGAGAGATGTTGCAGGTTAAAAATGCTTGATCATGAAGACCTACTATGCAAGGAAAAAGTACTAGTAGAGGTGAGACAATGGGAAGAAAGAACACTGACCAGTTTGTGTAGAGAGTGGTGACAGTCTGCTCGCCACAGGAGTCCAGCGGCTGTGTCTGCTGTAGGAGGGCATTGCGAACAATTCTGGAAGCATCTGCGCCCAAAAACTGTGCCAATGACTGAATGAAACTGATGTATGCTTTGACTCCTGCCAACAGCTCAGAAGGCCTAAGGATCTCCTGGGTTGTGGCATTGTAACCAGCCAAAGTCACGATGGCTCTAAATGACAAAAGCCTTATTAATTACAAATATATTAACAAAAACAGAAACAACTGGACATTCCTGGTGCTACACATATTATCTCATTTAAACCCCACAGCAACCCACTAAGGTAGGCACTATTATCCCTATTTTGTGGATAATAAAACTAAGTAAATCACTTGCTGAAGATTACAGAGCTGGCCAGTGGCAGCTTGGACTTGTGTCCACTGACATTTGATTCCTAACCATTTCTCTCTCTGGAGAAATTAGATCAGCTGGTAAAAGACCTGAGTTTCCAAATGCCATCTAACTCTAAGGAAAGAATTAGTCCCAACTTTTCCCAAGAATGAAAAAACATCCTTAGAAATCCTTGGAGATACAATGCAGTCCCTGGTTCTCATAAATGCTAGACCAGATAGAGTACTGAAGCTACATCCTCAAGAGAAGACAGAATATATGTCTGCTGCCACATACAGTCAAGTGTACAGTATATTCCTTCCTCAGGGCTAAGCTTTCCTGTTAAAGCCAGTCCTTTGACTTACAGCTTTTTCTTTGTTTTGTTTTTTTAAGGTAAACATTCAGGGTAGAACATACCCTTCAAGGTATATCCCTCATTTGCACCTTAGTATACATGAGTTCCTCAAATTTTTCCTAAGCTGAGAGATATTTGGAAGTCTTTGTTTAGTTGCCATTTTGTCAAAATGTTTATGGCAGGACTTCAGGAAGCTCTATTCCCACAAATGAATGGGAAAATTTTAGAACCATGGGTACCACTTAAAGGAAAATAACATATAAAAAAAGATGAGAAGCAGGCCTAATCAATATTGGAACTTTTAGCCAGTTGTGGTGGCACACACCTGTGATACCAGCATTCAGAGCAGGAAAGTAGGAGGGTTATGATCTAAAGTCTATCCTGGACTACATACTGCTTAGAGAAGTTCTGTCTCAAAAAGGAGTAAGGTAGAAGCTAACAACCATCCCTAACTCCAGTTCCAGAGAACTCAACATCCTCTTCTGGTATCCAAAGACACCAAATATGTGTGCGATGCACAGATACACATGCAAGCAAAACACCCCCACACATAAAAATTTTTTTTCCATTAATTTTTTTAAAGCTAAAACCTTTAGACAAACCCTGGAGCTTTTTGGAATAATGACCCTGTGAAGCAAGAATCAGAGATTCCAGGAAACTAAGGATCACACCCTTACTGCTTCAGGGCCTGGAAAACACCACAGCTGCTGAAGGTGTGCATGGGTAATTATCACACCATCACCTCCTTGACATCGTGTGTGCAACAAAAGCACTTCCTCCTCTAGAGTTAATGTGTACAGAACAAAAACAAACTAATTTTACTTCACCCAGGCAAAACCCTAAATATGCAGAAAAATAAATCTGCATCTCTCACAGCCAAAACACAACTTATAACTGGTCGCCTGCTTCTGTTCTCATTCATGCTGATAAAGCCAGAGCAAACTGTGAACACATATCTTATTACAGCAAAGGCTGCATGTCTAGATTTGGCCCAGTCCTTACAGTATTCTGCACAGTTCCTCCACTGCAGTCTAACCTCATGTCCCACCCAGCTCACTCGGGTTCTCTTTCTGCCACCACTCTGCCTCCTTGTTCCTTGAACATGTCTCCATCTCAGCTTTGGAAATAGTGGTTATTCTGTGTACAATGATTGTTCCCAGACAGTCACATACCATACCTGGCTTTATAGTTCCTTCATCGGTTCATTCAAATGTCATTTTTTTCAAGGTGGACACCATGAACATACTATATAAAACTACATCAACTCCTTAGCATACATACACTTCCTATGACATCTCCCTTCCCTGATTTATCTTTCTATTTAGTTTATCACTAACCTGACATATGTGCTGCTCTCTTATTTTGTTAGTCTGTCTCCCCTACTACAAGGTAAACTTCATGGAGCAGGGCTATGTTTCGTATGCTACTTTATCAACAACCTCTAGAATGGCCCTGACATAGTAGGTGTTCAATAAATACATGTTAAATTAATTGCTTGTATTCAAAGACAAAACGCAAAAGGACAATGAATTAGCCATAATCACTCCTCTCATCCCCCTAACTACAGTGCCTCAGACATAAGTAGTATCTTCCTTCTTCAGAAAACAATGGAATAAGGGGCAAAGTACAGGAAAGGAATTTATTTAACTAAGGCTTATTATATGGCAGGAACTTTGCACTCACAGTAATCTGTATTTGTCTACTAACCCTCAATTTCAGGTCATTCTCCATGATCTACAAGGTAAATATAATTATCCTGGACTTAATAGGAAGGAAACTGACTAAGATAAGTTAAATAATCTGCTCCATTGTTATAGCTAATGGCCAGGATGTGGGCACAGTACTGCAGGATGCAACGACTCTGTACTCTTCCCCCCCCCCCCCCCTTTTAGAGTCTTGTATACTCAGGCTGGCCTAGAATTCTCTAGGTAACCAAGGATGACCTTAAGCT
The DNA here is from genome assembly GCF_011762505.2 of Arvicanthis niloticus. Taxonomy (NCBI): domain Eukaryota; kingdom Metazoa; phylum Chordata; class Mammalia; order Rodentia; family Muridae; genus Arvicanthis; species Arvicanthis niloticus. The sequence continues at coordinate 77,686,771 of NC_047670.1, read as the reverse complement.
CCTGATATTCCAGCCTCTATCTCCCAATTGCTGGCCTCTCTGCTCACTCTACCAAACAAGGGAGATAGACCAGCTGCTCATTAAAATCTATAAGAATAAGGCTTCTTTTTTTCTTTCCCACAGAGGTGCTTGGAACCAGACTGTATCAGAGTCTCTAGCCTGTGACATGACTACCAGGATGGAACGAACAGAGCCACACTGAAGATTGCCACAGAATACAAACATGGGCCAGAGAGTGCTACCTGTTGAGCCTGGCCTCCAGGTGGCTGCTGAGATACTCAGATGGGAAGATGGTGTGTTCAAACACAGAGAAACTGTGCACGTGATTCATTGCCAGTGCCAATTCAGTCAAATTTAGATGTAGTTTGTCCATGCTGAAAGGAAAAAAGGAATTTGATTATGGTGCTGGGCTGGTGCTGTCTATTGGCATCTGGAAAGGAAATGCCAGGCCATGTTGTTGGAAGCCCTGCCCTCTGGAGAGACACTCAGCCTAGAATGGTACACACTGATGTTCTTCAAAAGCAAAGTAGGAAATTCACCTAGGTGTTTTTTTGTATCTATCAATCCCCTACTTCCCCCTGCCCCATATCACATTCCCTCTTTGCCTTTTCTCCCTCCTTTGATACAGCACCATTTGGCTCTAAGGAGCCAGATCCTCACTTAGTGACAAGGCTGCGGTTCTTCCGGTGACTCTCTGCTCCTGGCTTGTCCTTCTCAGGCTCTCCTTTCCTGGGAGTCTGCCTCTGCTTCATGGACTTCTTGTTCTTGGCTTTGCTGATGGTGGTGGCACAGTGCTTAGGTAGAAGCTTTGGAAGAGACGTGGTCATTGCTAACAGCTGAGAGAAGGTTCCTCCATCATCTGCTCCTCTCCCCACCCATTTAACTTCTCTTTCTCTAATGGGGACCTTTTTAGAATGTTCTCACCTCTTCCAGTGTTCATAAATATTTCCCTATGTATCCTCAAGCTCTGAGATACCAGTGTCTTTAAAGGATAAAAGCACAGCTACCCCACCCACATCTGAGGTCTTTCCTAACAGAAAAATCTAAGGGAAAACAGAGCCAAAACTCCACTTACCTTGTAGGGTCCCAAAGTGAGGAAACAATACTTTTTGCTATTTAAACTTATCATCTCACCAGCTATACCACTTCTTGTTCTGTCTACTGCCCGGACTACCAAATTCTCAAAGTTCACATGTGTTCAGAATTCTTTCCTTGTTTCTTCTTTTTCTTAAGCGTGTGTGTGTGTGTGTGTGTGTGTGTGTGTGTGTGTGTGTTGCTAACTAGCTCAAACATCAATCCTCCATCTCTCCTTTCTCCGTGTAGCCCTACAGAAAATACAAGTCATTACTTGACACTCAAGTTGCTTTAGGGAATCACTATGGAACTGCTTTTAGAACAGGTAAGAGCCACACAAGAAAATTCATTTTTGTAATCACACTTCCTATTCTTAATTATAATATAATTATAATATAATATAAATATAATCAATAATTATTTACTCAAAATGTTAACTCTGAAGGGCCAACACTCACTTGCTTACAACAGTTCTGTGCACAAATAATTACTCACTCACGGCTTAGTCACTCCTGATACAGCACTGAGTAAACCTATTTACCATGCATGTAGTAGGTATTTGTAGAGTATGATGAATACAGCTGTAAGTGTCCTCACTTGCGTGTCTTCTGTGCATAAATTACTTGCATTTTTAATCACATATTTGTATTTTTCTTACCCACACTGGGACATTCCCAAAGACAGGGATCATGTACATCCCTTCTTAGTCTTCACTCCAAACTGTTAGCCTAAGAGGTTTGTGTCCATCAAGCTTCACACAACACAAGTGCTAACACTTATTGCCTGCTGTATATACCAAATATTTCCTGTATGCTATTTCATTTAATCCTTATTATGACTCTGTGGGGGGAAAAGGGTATTTTATCCTTACTTGATACATAAGACAATGAAAAGGCTTCCTCATACCAATAACTGTTTATCTGTACTCACACACTTATTCTACACACACACACACACACACCTTATTTCCTCTCCTACAAAAGTTGCTACTATTCTGACTCAAACCCAGGAAGGGTGAGTAGTCTGGGAAATTCAAGGTTCCAGAGACAAGAACAAAACTAACTTCTTATTCCTGATTTTCTGAAATGTAGGCTGATCTAATCATTACCAGGTGCTATGAGTCAATAAAGGGAGGAAGACCAGAAAAAAAAAAAAAATAGAAGACAAGAAAGTAACCCTGGAGATCAGCACTAGAGTGCTTGAAAATGTCCAGTTAGTTGTAGACTGGTATGCTGATGACAGAAAGATTAGATAAGATAGATCTGGGACCATTGTTCCAAGCATGTGAGCACCATGCAAAGAAGACAAAGGTTGTCTCCCAAAACTCTCCAAATGGAACACAGATTTTAATGGACTTTAACTGCTCAGGTAAAAGTGTTTTCAGGTGTTTCTATCCACTAAGTGTATCCAACCTACCACAACAGATCATGTGCAACCAAAGATAAAACAAAATCACAAACATTAAGGCGTGTGTGTGCATGCGTGCACACGCATGTGTGTGTGTGCGTGCGTGCATGTGTGTCATTTTGCATTTTGTAACTCAGTTATGGAGTTCTCCAGCATGAACTTTGTCGATGGCCACCTCAGGTCACAATGTCAAAAGGTTGTGCATTGTGATTCTGATCCCAAGAGATTATTTGAAGTGACTATACTGATAGAGGAGTCCTGTCATAAACCAAAGTTCACAAAAGCCTTAGCCCTACTTAAGAAATGGAGAATCTGACCTTCAAGAAAGAAACAAGGGTAGCCTCAGGAAAAGGCACTGAAGGTAAGAAAAGAGACTGAACCAGGATGTAGAAATACCTGTTCATTCAGGTTCCGCTGTTCAGCACATATCTCAAGCACACAGTTGCTGGTCTGCTTGGCCAGCTCTTCCAGGAAGGAGTTGCAGTGGTGAAGGCCATGGTTCTTCAGGTGAGGGTACTGTGGAGAGGACCAGAAAGAAACACATCATATAAAGGACACATCCCCCTTCCCACACTGCTCTTGCTCCTTGCCTGAGTCATTCTCCTCTAAGAAAAAAGGAACAAACCAGAGAGGCTATAATCTATATCAAACTGAGATGTTTGGGACTTATTCTTGTTCCCTTCTCAGGATCAAAACCAATCTCTAGAACTATATTTTGAGACATAGAGAAGAGACAGGACTAGAGATATGTTAGAGCTTGAAAGTCAGAATATCAACCTCCTCTGGGCACATTTCATGAATGCAGTGGACAAAATGAGCACAAATCAGAGGGAAGGCGATGGTGTAGCGAAGCATGGTTGGTTCCTCCAGGGTCGTAGCAAACATCTTCTCAAAGGTACGGAGATGAAAGCTGTAGAGAAAGAAAAAGACTAAAAACCAGGGTTTATAACCAGACTCTTTCAACAATTTTCTTCTTTCTATTTGCCACTCCCTCCTCCTTTCTATCCTAGAGGTAGAAGTAAACCAAAGAACCTTTTCAGAGTCTTGCAATGGCTTTCAGAGCAGTGCAATGACAGCCTTACCTCTCCTGAACAAAATTCACAGTTCCTCCCTGTTAGTCATCACCTGATTCAGGCCATCCTCTCTAATTCAGTAGTTCCAAATTCACATTTCCTCAAAATATGACATTAGAGCTCCAGAAAACTTGGATGAATCGCATGAGACTTGCCTTTCCTTCGTAAGTATTATGTTTATGCGAGTGATAATTCTCCATTTCTATAGACTGCAAAGAGCAGACATGAACATCATGTTTTGTTCTTTTCTTGTTTTTTTTTGGGGGGGGGGATTGGTGGGTTTTGTTTGTTTGCTTGTTTCGATCCTTCAAGGAGTAAAGTTACACATTACAGTGATCAACTGATTATTGCCAAGTGTCATCTGTTGAAAATAGATGAGTATTCATTCTTCAACAGCCCTATTCTCCAGCTCTCTCAATTATTTCTTAATTTCCCAACACTAAACTTCCACAACATTCATGTTTCCTTTATTTTACTTTGGGTTTTTGAGACAGGTTTTTACTTCATAGCTTGGGACTCACTAGATAGCCTAGGCTGGCCTAAAACTCAGCAATCCTCCTACTGCAGGATCTCAAGTACTCATGTTTCTTTGGTTTTTAGGACAGTCTCTTTGAGGTCCATTCTTTTCTTCAGCTCATTAAGAAGCCAAGAATGACCTTGAATTCCTAATCCTACTGTCCTTACCTTCCAAGTGCTGAGATTATAAATGTGACAACACACTTGGTTTCCAGGCTTTTAAATCTGAATGTCATAGCTGGGAAGATGGCTTGGTATTTAAGAGCATTTACTGCTCTTTGAGAGTCCCCAGTACTCATATCAGGTGGCTCACAACCACCTATATAACTCCAGCTCCAAGGGATCCAGCACCTTCCTTTGTCCTTTGTGGGTACCCACACACAAGTGGCATACACACAGAGAGACATACATTAATACCCATAAATGAGTATAAACATTTAAATTATAGTATCCTAAGAATTTAAAATAACAACAACAACAAAAAAAAACTAAAGAAGTTTATAAGAGAACATGGACGCATACCTTCAATCCCAGCACTCAGAAGGCAGAAGCAGACAGATCTCTATGAGTCAATCAGAGTGAGTTCCAAGACACATGAGACAGAGAGAGAGAGAGAGAGAGAGAGAGAGAGAGAGAGAAAGACAGAGACACAGAGACAGAGAGAGATATCAAGTGGACTGGTGATGAAATCAGAAACAGGACACACCAGAAAGTAGAAAGGTCAGAGGTTTCCACCAGCATTTTCTCTACTGAGTCCAACATCTGGGAGTGAAAGATGATGAGGTTCATGACCTTGGCTAGGTCAGGGTTCTCATGCAGGTGCAACGGTGCCTTTGCCACGCTGGTATACGCCTGTGATTGGAGTTGGGAAGAGTAGAGAAAACAAGACAAATGAGATGAAGCTGCGCCTTGAGGCTATAATCTGATCTGGGTGTGTTGTATCTTGTCTAGTCAGCAGTTTTCAAGGATTACTTATTCTCTGCGATTAAGAAATTAAAAATGGTGGAGAGACTCGTGGAAGAATCTGAGAATGGAGACCACCACTGAATGAGAGCCTTACCTGTAGGCGAAACCAATCCAGCCTTAATCCAGAAAAGTCAAATTTCTCTTCATTATCAACTATAAAAACAGAAATGTAAAAGAAAATGATAAAAACAGTACCAAGCACCTGGCTGCACAGGATGGCAGCCTCTTCAGAGTTCTCTTATCTAGGGCTCTGGCTGACAGACCAGTTTTCCAGGAAATCTGTGTCAGCCTCCCACTACTCACCTTGCTTGAGATTCAGAGAGGACAGCGTACTAACAAATGAGGACATAATGACAGACTCCTCTTCAGGACACACAGACAGGTTCTGAAAAAAAAAAAAGTAGAAGGTGCAGTCAGTGCTCAAGGTTCATAGGATGAAAAATGCAACCACAGGCTCAGTCAGTATGTGAAGGTAGAAGGAACTGCTGGCCACCCAAAACAGAAAGACTCAAGCAAGGAACAGAAGAGCTACCTAGGATCCCTGCCATGAGACATGCCACTTCTGCTCATTTTTCTTTCCTCTTGCTTAGAGGGAAGAAATCTGCTGAGATTATTCATCTGTAGTGTATAGCAGCTTCTTGACACCCAAACTACAGACATTCAGCCACAGTTGCTCCAGAAGGAAAAGTTACCAGGAATCATGCTGGGATCTCCAAGATGTCATCAGTGGAACATACCTGAATGATGTCACTAAGCACAAGGACATCAAATCTGGCCAGGTACTGAAGGTGGTACTGCTGAATCACTTTGATGTGTCTTCTGACCAGAGCCCTGATCTCCTCCAACAGGAACAGAAGCTCTGCAATGTTCCTGTAAAGATGAGGACAGAGACAGACAGACATCAATAGAACTGTGAGGGGAGACACACAGCCATTCAGGGCAGGGACTGAGATGCCCCTAGATCATGTGACACCTTCCTGTCCCCCTTCTCCCAGTCTATGGACAAGGTTAAGTAAATACTAACGAGTCAGCATAGTCTTCAGGTGTCTTAGTCTTGGTGACATTTTCTGTATGGCGAACCAGCCAAGTGACCTCATCACGAATGAAAGACAGAGCCATGAAAGCAAAAAGGGCCTAAGAGAGGACAAAGACTATTAGAATTTTCTACTTAAAAAGATTTCCTACTTAAAAAACAATTAAAAAAAAATTTAGTGTGCGAACATAGCTTATGGTAGAGTACTCACCTCTCAGGCAAAAATCTCTGGGTTCAATGCCCAGAACAGGGAAAAAGAACAGGGGTATTAAGCACAGAAAAAAAAACTGTTGAAATAATCTGTATGTGGATATAATTGTGCAGCCACACCAATGGCATCTGGAAACAAGCACGAAGGCACACAGAAAGCTGAACCATGTGACACAGACACACACATGTTGCCCCTGGCTCACAGTCAATACCCCTTCCTCCTCACAAAATTAAATTTTAGAAATACTTAATGGGTATTTATATAGCTTAAAACAGAAAGCAAGCTCTGTCATCAATTAGTTTGCACTCAAATAGAAGATACGCCAAATATGCAAATAGCTGTTAGATGGCATGCTATCTATGATGTTGCCAAGGGAAAACAAAGAACATTTGGAATCTTGGAGAGTCACGGAATCAGCACACATACACATACAAATTGATCACAAGAGACTCAGAAATAAACATGAGAGATGTTTCCACTGGTGAAGTGTTTGCCATGAAAGCATGAGGATCTCAGTTCAGTCACCAGAACCCATGAAAAAAAGAAGACATGCACAGAGGCATGCACTTGTAATTCCAACACTCAGGAGGCAAAGGCTTTCAGATTCCTGAACTCACTGGTCAGTCAGCCTTGCCTAATACATGAGCCTCAGGCCAGTGAGAGACTCTGTCTCATCAGAACAAGGTGAAAAGCCTCTGAAGAACAGGACCTGAGATTATCCTCTGGCCTTCAGACTCATATATGCTAACATGCATGAGCACACACACACACACATGTGAATTAGAGCGGATGGCCTGAATCAGGTGATGACTGACAGGGAGGAACTGGGCTTTTTGTTCAAAAAAGGGAAGGCTGTCATCGAGTTGTTCTGAAATGACTCGCACATACGCATGAAGGGGTTTTGAAATGCAGTGTCTCATGAGTGCTAGCTCACCACACACACACATAGTCATTGGTCATCATCCCTCCCCCAACGTTTCTCTTGCCTTAGGACCCAGCAGGCCCGGCTCATCATTTAACACAGTCTCCAACTCCTTCACAGCTGTCCTCAGAAACTGCCGGCGTTGACAGTGAAACTGTCCACTGAGGAAGGAAAGTGTAGAGAAATATTGCCTTTCCCTCCCTCACAAGTTCCCCAGAAGTAGTGCAGAAGACAGAGGCACTTGGGGGGGAGGGGGCGAGGGGGAGGAGTGTGAGGCAGAAGGAAGGCTCAGCGCTAAACTCAGACTCAGAGAGAAGATACAAACATCTGTGGGGCTGCAGGAAGTCCCTGGGATGAGCCCAGTCTATATAGAGATTCCTATCCCAGCCCCTCCAGGCCCACATCCCACCTTTACCTGTTTGTAATGGCATGTTCCTTGCTCTCCTTGATATCTGCCACTCGCTTACTGTACCTGAGGATTGACAGACCAAGCACAGTAGGGTGTCATGCTATCTGTTGGTTAAGTACAGGCACCCTAACTAGCAGGGTTCTCACCCATTCTTCTCACACTATGCAAACAAGGCCATCCTGCTCTATGTAAGCTGCATTCTCAAAAGACAATCACTACAGGAGCCAAGCCAGGTTACCATAATGCATGCCTGTCATCACAGCACTCAGGAGGCAGAGCAGGAGGATCGTGAGTTAAAGGCCAACCAGGGAGACATCCAGAGAATCTATCAAAAGACAAGGAAAATAAAGGGGTTTCGGAGAAGAAAAAAGGAGAAACATAAAGAAAGGGGGGAAAAGAGAAGAGACAAAGAAAAAGGAAAGGAAACAGTACACTACTGTGGGAAGGTCATGACTTGCAGTGCTCAGTTGGCTCTGATGATGAAGGTCAGGTCCTTCTCACACTGGATAGTACTGGATACTTTCCAATCAACTACTCTTCCAGATTTGATTGGGATGAGGAAGGGAATGACAAACAACCACCTCCCCACTCCCACCCCTGCTTACTACAGGACCTATCTCCCTACCCACCCACTCTTCCCAGTGTTTAGCTCACCAGTTATCTATCACTTTTTATCCCTCCCTCTCTGCAGGTTTATTGCCTCTCTCAACAAACAATTCGGACTTCCGGAGATCCTCACTTGATCCAGAGCTCCACCCATTCTCCCCACACCAGCAGCTCCTCCAAAGATACACTCCTTTTCCCTCCTCACCTCTCACTGACCCTTCCTGTCTCATAAGGCCTTCAACACTGCACAATCCATTCCTCTGAGGTCAATGTGAACTCTTGAATCACCAAATTAAATAACCTTTTTTATTACTGTGGTTCATCTGCAGTGTTTGATCCTATCTTTTTGCTAATAGAGACCTGCCCCCAGAACCCCACACTAAGTGGCCTCTGCTCCTGCTCCTGCTGTCTTCATTCATTCTGTCAGCTGCTGTCATCCACGGCACTAGAGAGATTCTGTAACCTCTCATTTCCCTTCTCCAAGCCTCTCCTTTACTGAACTTAGCATAAAAATTAAAAACACTTAGAGGTGAAAACTATCTTAATTAAATCAGGATTCAACTCTATAGCACCGCTAATGGATAATTATTTCAACTTCCATCCAGTACAGGAGACAGACACAAGATTAAGAGTAAAAAAAAAAAAAAAGCTAGAATTATTTCATATTACTACCTCTCATTAACTGAGGGACTGAGCCCCTGTCTTTTCATTTACATATATACAAACATACATACATGTATGATGTATTATATGTATGTACTATATATAAATAAATAAATAAAGTATACCTAAGTTATTGTAAAGATCAAATCACATCATTTATGTCAAAGAACTTCTTGAACTATAAATTACACATATTGGCTGCTGTCCTTACTGTTAGGAGCTTCTCATAACACTAGAGAACTTCATACATACACATCGCTATTTCCTGTGACCTATGTTTTAAAGATGCAATTCTCTCAACCCTGGAAATGAATTCTTACTACATTCTTGTTTCTTTGTTCTTTTATTTTGTTCTTTTAAATGCTTCTTTTTTTCTTCTTAGCATTTTTTTTAAAAAATCTATATATTTATTTGTGAAGTTGGAGTGTGCATGTGCCTCACACATAGAGGTCAGAGGACAATATTTAAGAGAAGGTTTTCTCCTTGCACCCTGTAGTTTCCAAGGATGGAACTCAGGTTGTCAGGCCTGGTGACAAGTGCCTTCACCTGTTTCAGCCCTTGGCAATTTTTTTAAAGAAATAATACTACTCAGTTATTGAGGAACTAGTATTCTCCTTACTGTGTTTTGTTTTTGTTTTAGAGGAGGGTGTTGTTTTGTTTCTTTTCAGTGCAGAGGACGACACTGCAGGGTCTTGCACATGTTAGTAAACATTCTGCCTCTAAGCCATAGTTCTACCCTTAATATATCGTGAATAAGACAATCAGAAGGGGGCAAAATTTGGTAAAAATCTATTATTAAAATATAGGCTGGATGATATATAGGCTAGGGATTAGCTCAGCGGTGCTATAGCCTAACACATACAGAGCCCTGGGTTTGATCCCTAGCTTGGGGGTCAGAGGAGAGTAAGAAAATTTGAAGTGCATCATCCTCCACATCTGAGAACTTATGTTACAAAAACATTTGAATATGTTCACAAAAAATACGTTAATAAATATTCTCTAAAGCATTGTTTAACTTGGGAGGCTGAAGCAGGGAATCTCCCTGTGTTTGAGGCCAGCCTAATCTGTACAGCAAGTTCCAGAATAGCCAGCACTACATAGAAAGACACTAACTCAAAAAAATTGTTTAAAATTATCTTTTCAAATGAAAACAGTTCAATTGTCCATCACCAGCAAATTAAAGCATGCACAAGTCTACTGTTCAAGCTTGGTGACCTCTGATCCATCCTGGAGCACAGGTAAAGGTAGCAGGAGAAAGTAGACTCCACAAAGCTGTCTTCTGACTTCCATTGTGCGAACCCCTACATACACACACACACACACACACACACACACACACATCATATGCACACACACACATATGCACACGGGCATACATCATATACACATACACACATCATATACATATACACACACAAATATCCACACATAATTATAGGCACACATACATCAGGTACACATACATTATATGCAAATAAACACAAAACTATATTTAATTTTTAAAAATTATAGAAAATTCACACCCTATATGGCACATCTTTAATTCCAGGATTTAGGAGGCAAAGGCAGGTAGATTTCTGTCTGTTCAATATCAGACTAGTCTACATAGGGAGTTTCAGACCCACCAGAGATGAATCTCTGGTTGATCTTTGAGGTAGTGAGATCCTACCTCAAAAAGTATGTGGAGGGGAGATAAATAATGTTATAAACACAATGAATTGTTCAGTTGCTTTTACTTATTTTTATGTTTTGGGGTGTCCTAACCACATGTACATCTGTATTCTGAATGTGTGTGTGTTACCCAAGGAGACCAGAAAATGAGTCAGAGACCATGAAACTGGAGTTACAGATGGTTTTGAGCTACCATATAGGTTCTGAGAATTAAACCCGGGCTCTCTGGAAGAGCAGCCAGTGCTCTTAATCACTGAGCCATCTCTCCAACCCCTAAATTATTAAAGAAGAAGAAGAAGAAGAAGAAGAAGAAGAAGAAGAAGAAGAAGAAGAAGAAGAAGAAGAAGAAGAAGAAGAAGAAGAAGAAGAAAAAGCCTCAGCCAGGTGTCATGGTTCATGCTTGAATCCTAGCATTCAGAAACCAAGACAGGAAGATTGCAACAAGTTTGAGTCTAGCCTGAGCTACAAAGCCACACCTGTCACAAACAAACAACAAAAAAGAGAAAATGTTTCTATAAACTGATATTTAAAGATATCTGAGATATAGTAATAAATAAATCTGAGGATATAATGTAGACTGTAGAACCAATGCTTTTCTATAACTTTCTTACATAAGGTTGAAAACACGTGCATACTTCTCTATATGCACCCTCGTATATGTGTGTGTGTGTGTGTGTGTGTGTGTCCGCGCACGAGCCCACAAGTGCATGTAAACCTGGGTAGTCTGATCTCTCTCTCTCAATTCCATACCTTCCTCCTTCTTCTTGGAACTTGATTCTACCTTCAGAATGACTATCTCCCGTTTACTTCTAAGCCTGTCAAAATCAGCTTTCAACCTCACCACTCACAGGACACAAAGGTGACCTCTGTAGCCAAAGCCAATGAACTTCTCCAACCCTAGTTTTGTTTGTTCTTGTCACATTGCCTAGCATATGCTAAGAGTCCTTCCTTCTTACCATGCTTTCTTCCACTGGCTTGGCTTTTCTCCTCAAAGTTTGTCATGGGTTTTCCCACCTTTGACTGGCCCTTAACTATCAATGTTCTCAAAACATTGGTCCCTGCTCTTCTTAAACAATCACACAAATTCTTGGGGCTTTGATTAGCATACCGACAGTTGTCATCCTGTGCAGGTAGCATGTCTAGTTACTGAGTCACACAGTTAGGAGGACTGACATACCTAGCCTGTATGCCTTACAGACATTTCCAGTTCAGTTTGTTCAAAAACTAAATCCACAGGACTCAGCAGTTAAGAGCACTTGCTGCTCTTGCAAAGGATCTGGTTTGGGGTTCTACCCCCAACACGGATGCTCACAACCAACTCCAACTCCAGTTCCAGAGGATCCAACACTATCTTCTGGCCTCCATGGGCACTGCACACACATGGTACACAGGAACATATGCAACAAAACATTCATACAAACAAAATAAAAATAAACTAAAAGTCTAAAATTAAGAAATCACAGTCTTTCCCCACATTTACTGTAGCTCTCATGCCTCTACCCTAAGGAATACCAGATGCCATTCCAGAGATCTTGACATCCTCAATTTTTCCTAATTTACTAAATTAATCCCTGCCTCTAGCTTTGCCCATCTAATCTTTTTCCCCTGGAGCAGTAATCTTCTCTAAAATGCAAATCTGATCCTTTCAACTGCCTCGTTTGAATTCATTCAATGACTCCTGATCCTCTTGAGCACAAATTCAAACTCTAAGGCAGAGCTTATGATATTCCAATTCACTGCTCAAAAACCAGCTTTCACGGCCCTGCCTTTGTAGCCCAAGCTGTCCAACTTGAACCTCTGAGCATCTGTTCTTTTGTCTCAAAAGTTATGAACTTCAAGGTAAGTGTGGTGGCAAACACCTTTTAACCCCAGCATTCAGGAGGCATGAGTTTGAGGTTAACCTGGTCTACACAGTGAGTTCCAGCACATCCAGTGCTACAAAGAACGCGCCCCCCCCCCCATCTTCAAAATTGAGAGAGAAGGGGGGGTTGAGGGTAGAGGAGAGCTGAGGGTTTTTGCTAAAACTGTTTAACTCATGTCTGCCTATCTCCCATTTTTTTAGAGCCTGAAAAGCCAATGCAAATACCTTTAATGCCCTTCCTGCTTACACAACACTTTGTGTTTCAACCCCCTACTCAATCATAACAGTTTACCTGTTTTCCAACAATTTGTAAATTTTCTTTTTCTTTTTCTTTTTCTTTTTTTTTCTTTTTTCTTTTTTTTTTTTTTTTTTTTTTTTTTTTTTTTTGGTTTTGGTTTTTTCGAGACAGGGTTTCTCTGTGTAGCCCTGGCTGTCTTGGAACTAACTCTGTAGACCAGGCTGGCCTTGAACTCAGAAATCCTCCTGCCTCTGCCTCCCAAGTGCTGGGATTAAAGGCGTGCGCCACCACACACACACACACACACACACACACACACACACACACACACACCCTGCGTAAATTTTCTTTTTTAAGCTCAAGAACCAAGACAGGCAAGTGGTAATTCTCAGAAGCTACAGAGAGGAAAGACAATAAGAGGAAGAGAAAAAGCCACACCATTTGAATTAGAACAGAAATCAGACACATAGTAGACAAGCAACCTCAAAGCAAAAAGTAGTAAGAGTAAACTTCAGGGAAAGACTAAGGAAGCCCAAAATGTTAGGGAAAGCACAGTTAAAATGGAAAAGAAAAGGTTATGCTTTTCTGAGTAATTCAGTATCTGCTACTTCTTATTTTAATAAGGTTTCACACTGTAGCCCACATTGATCCTCCTGCCTTAGATGCTATGCTGAGTCCTGGGATTACCAAACTCAGTTTGATACATTTTTTAAAAAAAATCAAGTGCATGATACAATGTAACAGATCTTTTCCCACATATTTTGCATACATCAGAACAATATGAGGTCATAGAGAGATACATTTTCATACATTTTCATTTTTGTTTGGTTTGGTGTTTTGTTTGTACCTACTTAATTTTGTTTTGGTTTTTGAGATAGGATCTCATGAGGCCCAGACTGGCCTGGAACTCACTGTGGAACAAGCTAAGGCTGACTTTGAACTCCTGGTCCTCCTGCCTCCACCTCCCTGAGTGCTGGGATTATAATGGTACGCCACCACAATCAGAAGGGAGGTACTACTTTATCCATATTTTACAGATAAGGAAATTGATCCAATGGCATGGAGAAGTTAGGTAACCTACCCAGAATCACAAAGCTAATAAGTGGCTCAGCTTGAATAAAAACTAGGCAGTCTGGCCTCACAATAACTTAATAATCTCTCTTTCCCTAAAATCTAGTGAGGCACCAACAAAGAGTAGATGTCTGGTAAATACTTCAAAGTTAGAATTAATCCCTACCACTGATACTTTGAGGAAAGAGATATTGATGAGCTATAACTCCCAAAAGATCAGCTCACCCTTTTAAACCACTGAACAGGTCCTCGGTGACCTTGTGCACCTGCAGCACATCTTCCCGGATGAGGGTGATGTACAGGGAACCCTCCAGACACAGCTTCCACAGCTTTTGGCACTGGCTGTTGGAGTTGAGGCACCCATGGCAAAGAAGAAACCCAACTGTAAATGGGTAAGAACAAGAGAAGGCTTTTAGGCAGTGTACTCCTGGGAATGCTGCCATGCCCTTTCCCAGCTGCTCCTATAACTCACTTATGATCCATCGCTCCATCACTTCCACTGACAGATATTCACAGGCCATCTATAAGAAGACAGGCAGAGAGGGTCAAGGCTTAGGACTTCTAAAGAAAGGACAGAGCCAGCGAGATGACTCAACAGGTAAAGAAACCTGCTTCCAACCTGAGTTTAATATCCAGAACCCACATGGTAAAGGGGCAGAAACTAACCCCTAAAAGTTGTCCTCTGATTCCTGTACTTGGGCTCATCAACATTCAATACAAAATAAATAAATAAACGTGTAATAAAAAATTAAATTAAAAAACAGAGCATGCACAAGGCCCAGATAAAAATCTCTAGCACTAAAAACAAACAAAAATAACATTTCACACCTAGCATGCACAAGGCCCAGGTAAAAATCTCTAGCACTAAAAACAAACAAAAATAACATTTCTTTTACTAGACTGGATTAAGACACTTTGATGAGACACAGCTAGGAAAGCTACCATGAAAGAAATGAGGCACTGGAAGAGAACTAAGAAGCAAAGGCCATAGCTGAGGAAAAAAAAACAAGGTTGGGCTGGAAGTAAGAGCAAATAAATATATAACATAACACCTCATCAACACTGAGATACTTTCAAAAAGTTTCAACCCAAAATCTCATAATTTCTTTCTCCATTGTGTTCTTTAATCACATTTGAAGTGTGAACATTCATTTGGAACTTATTAATGACCTCTGTGTACACATCCATGTATGTATACATTCCTGTGTGTACATGTTCATACATATTTATGTAGAAACTAGAGCTGGACATCACCTGTATTCCTCAATCACTCTCCACTTTTTATTTCTGAGACAGAGTCTCTCACTGAACCCAGAGCTCATGGCTAATTGGTTTAGCTCCAAAGTTATGTATGCCTGTCTTTACTCTCTGGTGCTATTTACAGACACGTGACACTATGTCCAGCTTTTATACAATTGCTAGGAATCTGAACTCAGGTCTTCACAACTGCATAGCAATCACCCCTATACCTCACCTCTCCCCCATATACTTATATTATTTTGGATCTTTTGAGACAAGTTCTTGCTATACAGTCTTGGCTGGGCCCAAATGTGTGGCAATTCTCTCATTTCTGACTGCCAAGTTCTGAAATAACAGGAATGTACCGCCATGCTCTGCCACCCATGACACGTCTTCATTTCAGGACTATAAATTCTTCAAGGGAAAATGTCAATCCCATCATGTCTGAATATCAACATTTATTAGTTAACTGACTCCTAATGTAAATTCCTATATATGGCTAATGACTCCATTCTTTTTTTGTTTGGGGTTTTGAATCTTAATGACTCCATTTCTTTTTTTGTTTGGGTTTTGAATCAGAGTCTTACCATAGCCTTGGCTGGCCTCATACTTGCTACATAAGCAGGACTGGCTGTGGACACCTAACAGTCCTCTTGCCTCAGTCTTCCAAGTGAAAAGGTCATAAGCATACATGCTACCACACCCTACTGACTTGGTTTTATCCCTTTGTTAATTCAGGTACAAACTAACCCTGGTCCAATCAGAAGCTCAACCTAGAGGCAGGCCCTAGGCAGAGAAGAATGCTAAAGCAACCTGAGGGCTGATGTTTCCCAAAAGAAGCACCTTCCAGAGAGAAGACCTTGGCAGAGAATATCTCTCCTAACAGAAGGAAAGGTGAACTCACTGTGTCTGAATTAGCAGGGTTAATCATGGCCGGAGGGCTGCTGATGAGGCTTAGAAGCTGGGCACTACGCCACTGCTCAGCTCCCTGGTTCCTCCGAACAAAGAGGAAGTGCAGAGAGAGCAGGGCTCCACTCACAGCCTGTGGGAAAAGGCAAAAAAATCCTAATGTCAGAGATGAATATGAATGCTTCTGCTTGAATGATTCTCCTCTCTCTCTCTCTCTCTCTCTCTCTCTCTCTCTCTCTCTCTCTCTCAGGGAGCTCACCTTTGTGTGAGGTCCAAATTCTTCTGTCAGCTTCTTCAGAGGATGGTCATACTCTAGTACCATCTGGCCCAGGCGAGCAAAACTAGGGTCACTGGAGGGAAGCAGAAGAGGGAGGAGTTATGGATCATTCCACACATAGGTTATGTCAAGGATAACGCATATGTGTACATAGGCTGGCATTCCCTACCCCCTACAAAGACAGGTATGTTAACCTATGAATTACATACACTGATGCCCAACTGTAGACATACAGAGCTATGGTTAGAAATAGCCACACTTAGACAGGTCCATGGTAGTTTCTTCCTTGTTAAGCTCCCCAGACAGGGATGGATGCATAATAGCTACTCTATACCTTTGATATTTGCATATCAAATATGCCTGCACCTATATCTCTGACAATCCCAAAGTTTATCTATTAGCTAAAGCTTATGCCAAGACATCCATGTAGACATGGTTGGTTGAGAATGCCCATCACATAGGACACCATGCTATGTCTCACTCGCATCTTCCCAGTCTTCATTTCTCACTCTTTAAATACTCACATTGCATTAATGAATGGAAGACAGAATTACATATAATCCAACATCTATTTCTTTTTGGCTTCCAATTATCCTTAATGTGTATTATCTTACATTTTTACCTCTAGTGGCTTAACCTTACTGGTATTAGTTCTAAATACTAAAAAGAATTGTCTTTGCCTTTTATAATAACCTGAAAAGCAAAGTGGAAGCCAGTCCTGGATTATAAATAGGTCAAAGATAATACTGAATGGATAATCTACTGGAAGAGATTCAATAGTTAACTAGATGTGAAAGTGTATTTTATTTTGCCTAGGATACCACATGAATTATAGACTCTCCTATGAGAATCAAGTTCCTTTGTCTCCATATACTCCTTGCAGCACAGGTGAGGTTCTTAACCTCCTCCTAACTCACCTGTGCCCATGCAGCATCTCATGGGCACAGTTGTACATGCCAATGAGTATCCTGCGGTCCTCAATCCGTGACAGGAGTAAAATGACTGAGGTGTAAGTCACAATCAAGTCCAGGTAGCTCCGAGTGAAGTCAAAGTTGAGATTCTACAAGGAAAATACATAGGAATCCCAAGATTGATGTGGCCAATTAATCTGGACCACTCCCAACTTCTCCAACCGTTACAGTTCTAAACAGACCCAATGTCTACTAAAAGTAGGAACCAACAGTATTAGTTTTCAGAAGAAATTTTGAAAAAAGGTCAGGAGCTAAATATGAGCTCAAGATGCAGGAGAGCCTAGTACATTGACACTAGCCTCTGACACTAGTCACTGATCACAGCTACCCAGGGGACTGAGGCAGGAAAATTACAAGCTCAAGGCCAGCTCAGACTACAGAGTAAGTTTAAGGCAAGCTTGGACAACTTAGTGAGATCCTGTCACAAAATAAAAAAGTTTAGACAGGCATGGTATCACACACCCTTAAATCCAGTACTCGGGAGGCAGAGGCAGGTGGATTTCTGAGTTAGAGGCCAGACTGGTCTACAGAGCAAGTTCCAGGACAGCCAGGGTTATATAGATAAACTGTCTTGCAAAACCAACAGAAGAAGGAAGGAGGGAGGAATGTGAAACAGAAAGAGAGGGGGTGTTAATTTTACAACTAGGAATCTAAGTCAGTAGTAGAGCTCTTACCTAGAATACAGGAGGCCCTAGTTTCAAAGCCCAGTGCCAAAAAAAAAAAAAAAAAAAAAAAAATACAAAGAAGCTAGGGAATAAAGTACTATTGGAGGATTAAAGGATATGAAATAAAAATACTTCTGTGTAATTTTGTGTTATTTAAATAACATTGATGATCTGCTTGCCCTTTAACAGCATTTAACGTTAGCACATTTTTTTAAAAAAGAATTACAGTACCTAGGTGGGTAAAAAGCACTTGTTGCTAAGCCTGACTAACCTAAGTCTGACCTCTGGAACCCACATGGTAGAAAGAGAAAACTCATCCACGAGTTGTCCTCTAACTTCCACACATGTGCTATAGCACATGAATACACACACCACACCACCCACATACACACAATAAATAAATACATATTTTAATTAACAATAAGAGAACTGTAGCCCTGAGAAGGAACAAATGAAACAGTCATTTGTCCAACCCTGCCCCATTCTCCCTTTCCTCAGTTTACACCTGTACTTTTCCTTAATTCTCTTCTAGTACAGAAAAACATTACAAAGGCTCTTACGATATCAAAATGACACTGGCAGGCATCGATGGTGTTGAGAAGTTCATATACATGATCCTGCGAATAGAAGTGAAGAAGAAAATGAGTAAGAAGAAAGTAATGTGAGCTACCAAGCTGTGGAATGAAGTAGCTTCTTCCCCAGAGGTTCTGGGGATCACCTTAAGGTTTTGTTCAAAAGAGGAAGACATTCCTTCTCACAAACATCAGTGGCCCCTGTTAGACTACCTGCTGGTGCCACAGGCCACAGGCTCAAGGCATTGATGTTCATGTACATAACCTGACTTACAGTCCCTGAGCCCCATTTCCCCACAAGGTGATATAAAACAACTTTTTAAAGTTTGGCATTAAAAAAATAAAATAAAATTGACACTCTTTTCTAAAGAACAAAAGAAGACTTTGAAAGTTCTCCATGCAAAGCCGTGATAGTGTTTAGAATACAGAAATGCTAATTATACTAATTTGATTACAATACACTATGTACATATATCAAATGATTATACTATATCCCAGACATGTGCATAATGCACACCAATTATTTAAAAATTGGAAATCTCAAAAACATAAAATGTATTCTTACCATCTGTTCCAGTGAAATGAAAAACACATCCCTGTAAAGATTTGTACTTGACTTATACAAACTAGCTCAAATCCAGAAGCAAGCCACCAACCAGGATATAAATAATTCTATTGTATCCATACAGTAGAATGGTCCTCAGCAAAAATAAGTAGTAAATCATTATTGTATGACACAATATAGATGAATTTCAAAACACAAGATAATACATGCTGATCAGATTCCATTTACCTGAATCTTTAGAAAATAGACATCATTCTAGACACCAGCTTAACAGTTGCCTGGGACCCCCTGGTGCAGGATAACTGACAATTCTGTTGGTCCTCAACTTCCAACTTGTTAGGGACTGCCTCTTGGCTTTTTGTGTTTATATTTGTTTGTTTGTTTGTTTGTTTGTTGTGGGGTTTTGTTTTGTTGTTGATGTTTTTGAAACAAAAATCTTACCACATAGCCTCTACTAGTCTGAAACTCAATATGTAAATCAGGCTGGTTTCAAACTTACAGAGATCTGTCTGTGCTAGAATTAAAGGCATAAACCCCACACCTGGCTGGGACCACCTCTCATTTGCTGCTGTATACACCAAGCTTCCAGGCATTGTCCTGACTCTGTCTCCAACTCACCATAGGAATACCAGGATCAAAGACACACTATGGTATATATGGGCTTTACTTGGGTTCTGGGGATCTGAACTTAGGTCCTCATACTTTTATGGTAAGCAATTTACCCACTAAGTCATCCTCCCTCCCCTATTGAAAATAAATTATGTGTATATGTGTGTGCCTGAGTATATATATCACACCATGTGTGTGCAGGTGCCTGTGAAGGTCAGAAAGAATGTTGAATCTGGCTGGGCAGTGGTGGCACACGCCTTTGATCCCAGCACTTGGGAGGCAGAAGCAGGTGGATTTCTGAGTCTGAGGCCAGCCTGATCT
This sequence comes from Arvicanthis niloticus, assembly GCF_011762505.2. NCBI lineage: Eukaryota > Metazoa > Chordata > Mammalia > Rodentia > Muridae > Arvicanthis > Arvicanthis niloticus. The sequence continues at coordinate 77,666,922 of NC_047670.1, read as the reverse complement.
ACAGAGTGAGTTCCAGGACAGCCAGAGCTACACAGAGAAACCCTGTCTCAAAAAACCAAAAATAAATAAATAAATAAATAAATAAATAAATAAATAAATAATGTTGAATCCCTGAAACTGAAGTTATAAATACTGGGAACCAAACCCAGGTCCTCTGAAAGAGCAGCAAGTGCTCTTAACCACTGATCCATCTCTCTAGCCCTTTCCATCTCCAGTTTTTAAAAACACTCATAATCCCACCATTCAGAATATACCATTCTGTATATGCATATTTATCTATGTAAATATACATTTTAAAGACCAATTACATCTTAAGATGTACTGTAGTTTTCTCTTATCATTAAACAATATGTAAAGAATGTTTTTGCATGTCAACTAATGCAAATATATGTTATCATATTTAACAACTGCATAATATTTATTTACTTATTGTGAGCTTTTAGCTGAATATTTTTATTGGCTATATCAATTATCACACTGACACTATTATAAACAATACATCAGAGTAGATTCTTATACATGTATCACTGCACTTCTGTTTCCTTAAGACAAGTTGTAGACGCATAATTATTCCATTAATTTTTCAATTATGAACGGCATCATCAATTTGCATATTAGAATGCTGTATGAAATGATTTTTAATGTTTCCTTAACTTCCAAAAAGCAGTAACAAAATGTCACTTATTCACTATAGCTACTAAGAGCTTTGAACAACAAGACAAATCCAAACTGAACATATTCTGAACAACTTTCTTGGAATCTTCCAAAGGTCAGGTCATAAAAGACAAAGACAAGAATTATTATAACAAGAAAATGCAAATATGGGCTCTGTATTAGCCAATAATAGAATATTACATTCCCTCAGCATGATAATTGTACTAGAATTACATAAGAAAATATTCCTGTTCTTAACAGATGCATACTAAAATATTTTGGGAAAGGAATGTCATGATGTCTGCAAATAAGGAAAATGGTTTAGAGGAAAAGTAAGTGACAAGCAATATGGCAAATTATTGACAATTACAAGATCCAGAAAAAAAAAAGCAGCATTTATTATGCAAGTTGACTATCCCTGAACCAAAATGTTTAGGAACAAAAGTGTCTCATGTCTTGGATAGTTCAAATATTGAAATGTTTATGTGTATATATAAAATATCTTGGGGATGGAAAACAAATCTAAACACAAAATTCATGTATGTTTTATGAACATCTCATGAACATAGCTTGTGTGGATTTAAATGAGATTATCATTAAAGATGTGATCTCTCAGTTTCCTGGTTCTTCCCTGCAACGCCACACCTCCTTTGTTCTAGAGAATTCTCCCTCTAGAACAATATCTTCTATACATCCCCCCAGTCAGAGTGTCTTCTCATACATCAGAAAAGTAACAAATACATGACTTTAAGATAATTTTATGCAATTTTTGTAGTCTTGTACGTTGACTGTAACTGGTCACATAGGTCACACTTACAGCAGTCATATCAACACTCAAGAAGTTTCAGATTTTAGAGTATTCCAGAGTTCAAAACTTCAGATTAGAGATAAGCAACCAGTACTACCTTTACTTTTTGTAGTGTGAGAGGGCAGTTCACACAGGTTCTTACTATGTAAACCAGGCTGACCTCAGACTCAAAAGACCTGTCTGCCTCTGCTTCTCAAGTGTTGGGTTTAAGGGTGTGTAGCATCATGTCAGATTTACATTGGGAAATTTTTACTATATTTAAAATAAAATATGGGAGGAAATACTAATGCTAATAGTGGCCTATATAGAAACCTCCTATCACTCAACAACAAAAATTAAACAGAACTGGTTCAAAAATGTACAAAGAAGTTGAAGGAGGTATTTCTCCAAAAATATATATAAAAGTCCAATTAAAAAAATAAAAGATACTCTGTATCAACAATTAGCAGGACATAAATTACAATAACAATGAGGCAAGTGTATGGCTGAGTGGTAGAATTTTGCATGGTATTTGTGAGATCTTAGGTTTAATACTCACTCTGAAAAACAAAAAACAACAGTTATTAATCAGAATATTGATAAATTGTATCCCTTGTGTACTATTAGTAGTCAATTAAATGGTACAGCCACTACAGAAGAAGGAGGAAGAGGAAGAAGATGAGGGGGAGAAGGAGGAGGAGGATGAGGAAGAGGAGAAGGGGGAAGAGGGGGAGAGGAGGAGGAAGGGGGGAGGAGGAAGAAGAGAAGAAGACAAGATAGTCACCAACTCCTCCTGAAGTTGTCCTCTGACTCCATGCACAGGACATGACTCATGCACACTCACATTCACACACACCATACACACATGACAATAATAAATGAATTCTAAAAAAATTACCCATAATCTAATAGTTCCTCTTATGCATATATCAAAAAAGAATTAAAATCAAGATCTGAAAAGCAGCTGAACACCAAGATCATTGCACTAGTCACAACAGCTAAAACATGGAGGCAACCCAAGTGTTCACTCACTAATGAAAAACTAGTGAAGCAAAGTAGAGTATAACCACAGAATGGAATGTTGTTTAGCTTCTAAAGGAGGAAATTCTCCAATATTCTAACACATGGATAAACCTTAGCATATCCTACTAAGTTATACAGGTCAATCACAAAAATACAAAAGGTACCACTTATACAAAACAGCATACTTAAAATCATACAAATGGAAATAGAATGGTCACCAAGGGCCACAGGAGAAGAAGAATGAGAAACTGTTGTTTAAAGGGTGGAAAACGTCAGTTTTACAACATGAAAAGACAAGACTGCATCATGAATACATTTAATATCACTGAACCATATACTTAAAATGGTTAGGACAGTAAATTTTATGGTATGTATACTACAATAAAAACTGAAAAGGAGACCAGGGAAGCGGCTCAACAAGGTGGAAACAGAAAACCAAGTCTTGAAGTTTGTTCTCTGACCTTCATGCATATGCCATGACACATACACATTCACACTCATGAGCACACATACCACACACACCATTTACACCTGTGGGTAAATGCATTAGCCTCACAAGTCTGTTGATCCAACCTCTATTCCTTGAACCCACAGATGTAGTGGCACATGTCTGTAATCCCAGCACTCCAACAGCAAGATAGGAGGCAGACACAGCAGACTTTATGGAACGTTCATGAGCCAGTGAGCTTGGTTTACAAAGCGCAGTAACAGAAATAATAATAGGACCTGCAAGGAGAGAACCAATCTCCAAAAGTTATCCTCTGACCTTCACACACACTTCTTGACATATACATGCCTGCAAGTGCACATACAACACACATAGATAAATACATTTTTTTTAAAAAAAATTTTGAGAAAACTATGACTCAGTAAACTGAAGCCAGCCATAATCCATCACCAAATATATTTAATTTTGGTACGTGTTGTATAATGTCTAAATGTGTTGTATAGTATCTAAATGCTTAGTGTGACTGTATTAATACTATTGATTTACGTTTATATTTTGTTTTGTTGTTTGTTTCTAAAACAGGATTTTGTGTAACCCAGGCTAGCCTAGAACTCAATATGTAGCTGAAGCTGACTTTGAACTTCTGATTCTCTTGCCTTTCCTCCTAGGTGCTGGGACTATAGATTCATGCCACCGACCACATCCACCTTACATATCTCTTGAAGTAATATGGTAAACAGGGTATTTCATATACCATTTATTAACACTTCAACTTAGACATTATTGAATACTAGTGCCTTTCTCCTTTTCTTTCAAGAACCTACAATAAGCAACATTAATAAATACCTACTAAAAAGGATCAACCTCTGAAGCTCATGTTAACCCTGGCTACAGAGGACTCACCCTAAATTCCATGACATCCACAAATGACTGGTAGTAGTTAGTGAGGAATCTAATTATCTCAGCTTTTTCACGATGCACTGGTCCTAAATGTTGCTGAAAGAAACACAAATCAAACAAGACATGTAAAAATGTAAAAAGCAATTGATCCAAGTAACTAAAAACTAGGAGTAATACCCTATCATAGCTTAACCACTGAGCCATCTCAACCAATCATTAGCATGGAAAATTTAATCATTCTTTAATGGATGAACATGCTGGGGAGGGATCAATAGCTCACCAGCATTCTCCAGTCTCTGAACAGAAATTTTCTATCAGGATTGGATGGCCAAATGTGATTCTGACTACAATCAGAAGGCTAACTGAAAGATTTTCAGTTTCATTTCAGTGAAGACATTTACTATGTAAATCAATAGGAAAAGAAGCAGAGTATAAAGATACTGAGTATAGAGAGAGAGATCTAGGGATGACACAGGACAGGAGTACTGTGTTGCAGACAGAAGTACAGGATATGACAGTGGATGCCTAGCATCCAACAGCAAAGAAACATGGTGTAGATATCAAGAGCTACAGTAACAGATGTGCCCGGCAAGGCTGGTAGAGCTGCTTCTTTGTAAGTACCAGTGTTCTCATGAACCTGGCTGTCAAGACTATGCCCCAGCTCACCATGGGAGACTCCCATCTGAGCTTAAAACCCTCAATGCCTGAAGTCCAGAGTCTGAGCCTAGGAAACTAGAGATGGCTATACTTGACAAAGTGGAGAGTCTGCAATAAACTGCCATGCAAGAATAAGGTTACAGAAAGGAGGGAAATGAGCCCAAATTCTCACCGTGCTGTTTCGGACATCTATGTTGGGAAACTTCTTGTTGATGTACTTGAGACATGATTCCATGGACTTCTCCAGTAAGAAAGGTGGTTTGGATTTTGGATCTGAACAGGTCTACATAGACAAAAATGAAATTAAACCACCATACTATGTTTCCATTTAGATACATGCCTTTGGCTACATCATTCACTTCCATTATCTCTCTTAGAAATGGCAGTCTGAGATTTTATTATAAAAGCTTGAGGGTAAGTGAGAAACAAGTTCGTTCCAGACAGTAAACCAACACTCCTAACATGGTGTCTTGTCTCAACAGAGGCTTGGCTCTAACACAGAGAGGAAGCTGCTTCCCCACCCCTTCCCTAAAGCCGGAAGTAGTGAGAAAAGTAGCTGATCACAAGTTGGACTTTATATAAAGCTCAGGGTCCCAAGAGACTTTACAAAGGACATGACAGAAGCCATATTCCTGGTGCTTTACTACAAAATGCACAAAGGTCCCTTCCCACAAGTCCCTTCTTTCTCTTCCTGAACAGTCTCACAATTACCCACCTTTACCCTGTTTCCTACAGATGCCCAGTCCCTGGCTCACCTCTTGGCATCACCTTTACCCAGTTTCATAGTTACTCTTCTAAGCACATACACACAGCATTCACAGCCCCCAAAGTACCTTAGAAAACACCACTTCCTTAAATTTTCCCCCTCTTAAGGAAATAATTACACATACACACGAACACACACACACACAAAAGGTTTTGCCAGAAACACAACCTGAAAGCTCAAAAACTAGAGGAATTGGCAATAAATAAACCCCAAGTTCTAGACCCCCAGACCCTTAATCAAATCACTCACAACACAAATATTCTCCTTCCCACCCCACCCTCAGTCGTAGGGGAAAGATGATGCTCTCAAAAAGGCAAGAATCATACCTAGAAAGGACAAGCCTTAAAAAGAATCCTCCCTCTAGCTCCCCAAACTGTGGGAACCATATCGTCTAAGTGACTGAAAGCCACTTAAAGCAATGGAGAAAAAGAGGGGGCTTGACTATTGGGACTGCAGGCCTCCAAGCTCCTGACATGATTTGCTAGAATAACCTTCTTGCTTACCTTCTTGATGTTGTACATGCGGATGAGAACTCCTTGGCCTCGGTCATTCAGGATCGTGAGTTTCTCTGCTAATTTATGCTGGTAGGCAGAGGTCAAAGACATGATGACCACCGAGAGAGAGGAGCATCCGGATAGGAAGACCCAATTGCCCCAAATATTCTCAGCCTGGCTGGCAACACCCTCTGTGTAGAAGGACTCAGCCTGGTTGTGCACCCGGCTTCCGGTTGCTTCTGTAATTGGCTCATGGAGGATGGCTCACAGGCCTTCAGAGCCCTCTTGTGCTTCCTCTTGCACCCTCAGCAGAGGAGACTTCCTCTTTCTGGTTGTGCAGTACTTTGGTAAGAAGTGGGCGGAAGCTGAGGAAAGGAACAGGTTTTCAAGGCTCCTCCCAATGCAGCACCAACTTTCTGGCCTTCCACCTCCCCAAATGTCTCAGACAAAGCATACACCAAATGAATATCTACTACCAGCCCCATACACTCTACACTTACCCTTTTATATCCCAGTCAAGAATGCCTGTTATTTTCTACTCATCCTTAGGCCCCAGCATCCTTTAGGACCCTGGTCTCTTTCTAACTATTCCATTCAATGACATGTTCCCTATATTTTATGTATAAACATAAAACATAAACATATATTATATACATATGTATATAATATATATGTATTATATACATATGTATATATGTTTATGTTTTATGTTTATATATATGTATATAATAAACACACATACACATGGTCACAAGGGTTGAAAAAGGGTCTTGTAAACCCCAGGCTATATTCAATCCATCTCCTTATGTAATTGAGGATAAGTTTGAACCTCTGACCTCCTACTTCTACCTCCAGAGTGCTGGGATTAGCTTCCTTGTTATATTTTTAAGCATATGCTTTTTCTCTCTCCCACCCACATCACATGCTCCTTCCTAATGATAGGTATGATATCTAATATTGATATTCTTTTTAGTATCTAGTACAGTAATTCTGTGAGCATGATCCAGCAGTAACAGCAGCACTTGGAAACTTGTTAATACTACAAACAATAAAGCAAAATGTTTTAAAAGAAACTTACTAGACATACAAATTCTTTGACTTCACTCAAGAACTACTGAACACAAAATCTTTTTTGAGATTTATTTATTTATTTATCTATTTATATTATGGCATGCAGGTATACATGCAGATAGAGCACTCATACATTAAATAAATAAATAAATAACCTGTTTTGAAAAATCAAAGATATAATACTAATAACTTATTGAAGTATTAAGAGTAAGTTGATAAAAAAAATAAGCCCCATGATGAAGAGCCAAATTAATCAGCAAGAAAATGTAAAGAGAATATCTTACGTTCTGTATAGATTAATCACCTGTCAATCAAAAAGGCAATGGCCAATAGCTTAGGCAAGAAATAAAGGTGGGACATCCGAGAGGAGAAAGGATTCTGGGATAGAGCCAGGTGCAGGAAGATCCAACCAAGAAGATACAAGAAGACGGATGCATAGTACCTGAGCACAGGTAACCAGCACTTGGGAGGCAGAGGCATGTGGATTTCTGAGTTCGAGGCCAGCCTGGTCTACAGAGTGAGTTCCAAGACAGCCAGGGCTACACGAAGAAACCTTGTCTCCAAAAACCAAAAAAAAAAAAAAAAAAAAAAAACTCACTCTGTAGACCAGGCTGGCCTCGAACTCAGAAATCCACATGCCTCTGCCTCCCAAGTGCTGGGATTAAAGGTGTGCGCCACCACTGCCCGGCCAAACTCTTAATGTAGTTCAGTACAATTAGCTGAGCCTTACAATTTATTGTCTGAGTGCCGAGGTTCTGGACTCAGGTAGCTTTAATTTGCATCTCAACTCTATCAGTTACCAGCTGATCCATTTATGTGCCTTTAAATGGGACTATGTACATTGTAATTTGTATCTCATGGGACTATTGCATTACATTGATTAGTTTAAGTGATAACCTAGCTGTTTGCTCCACACCAGATTTTTCAGCATTCTACATGTGTTACCTCAAACAATATTAATAAGGCTACTGAAATATGTGCAAACCTTTAGGCTATTCTCAGTGAGTTTGTTTTCCTCATTTATTAAATGATGGTAATTCTTTATACAAGTACAGAAGTGATTAAATGATTTATTATTATTTAGCTCAGGGCCTGGTATATTGGGTATGGTATACCAAAAATAAACTAAAATTTTAATTTTTGAGTGTGTAGTGAGTTTGTCCTATCACTTTCTATGGAATTCTGTATTTGGCTCCCCATAAAGAAGAGGAGAAGACTGAAAGGTGGGGCTTATTGTGGCAACAGGTAGTCTTTAGGAATTTACTGAGAAGATTATACTGTGGCTTCTTCTGTGAACTTAAAGAACCATTCTAAAAACATTTAATTACCCAAGAGCAAAGCCTAGGAATGGTGGCAGTAACCTAGTAACCTAGTAACTATCAACCAGAATCTCCTGAGAAACTCTTAAAGGCATACTCACCCAGCCTGCATTCTTAAGATTCTGACCCAATAGTTCTGAAGTAGAACTAAAGGATCTGTCACTTTAAAACTTCCTGGTGAATCCCACATGTAGCCAGACTGAGAATCACTTCTCCAAGACCTCACTATGACATCAAAACTTTCCAAACTCCTGAGAAACGTAGAACCCATGGTGAGAGGAGAGAGACTGAACAGAAAGCTTGGACAGCAAGCTGATCCCCTTTGTTAACTGGAGGGTGCTGTGCCCTCTGTCTTCTTAAACTTCTTGCATTGACTCAGTGCTTCAAGAATAAGGTAAATCTCACTATCCTTATGCTAGGTTTAAGTATGACAGTGGCTTCAAGGAGCCTAACATAGTAAATCAAATGGCCTCTATCAAGTCATGGCCTCCCTCCATGGGAAAAGTAGTTTTTGATTAATGAACAAACCAATATTACTTGTCACTGTGTATCCTCCAACAATCTTTCTTATTTGTTTGTTTGTTTATTTATTTATTTATTTATTTGGCTTATTGAGATCAAACTTATAAGTGTGGCCAAAATTAATGCTTTCCTGGGCCATTGGCTGAAATAACAGGTTTTCTAAAGACTACATACAGATATTAAAACACCTTTCCCATATTGTTTTTTAATCTAAAGATAATCATTTATAATAGCAGGTTTTACAAGCTTTAATTTTCCAGAAAGTCAATTCACTTCATTATAAGTATCCATGGTTCTAATATATTCATTAATATGCAGTGAAAACATAAGAATCACCCTGGCTTGTGTTTCCAAAAGCTACCTCAGTCTAAATTCCTAGATTTAATCACCAAAATGCCCTGGGAAACTCTGACATTTAACAGTCTAATTCCATGTCCTTTGTCTATGTCTTAGGCCTGGTGTACAGCGAAATCGAAATGGGGTATTCTAGGGCACTTTTCTAACCCTGCCACTTGTACTTGATCTTTTCTCTCTCTCTCTCTCTCTCTCTCTCTCTCTCTCTCTCTCTCTCTCTCTCTCTCTCTCACACACACACACACACACACACACACACACACTACCATCACCACCAAACTGTACATCGCTGCTTTGCAGAAATCCCAGTTATAGCTGTTGCTTGGAAACTTGGAAGTCCTTGAAATGAATGTCTGCTTTGATAGCTAAAGACAGCTAGCCATGGGGGAGAGTGCGCTTCCTATTGGCAGTAAAATGCAGCAACTTTGATATGGTTTTATTTTTAGCTCACTTTTAGGAGTGATATCCACAAGTTTAGAGATTTCAGGGTAATATTCTTAGGTAATTCTTAGGCTAGACTCAGATACTATGTTACGGTTCTTCTGATTCCTTCTCAGTGGTTATGCCGACTTATCTGACTATTAATAGCTCAGTTTTAGAAGAATTGGAGATGAAGGAGAGTGATGAACCCTAAAGGAAGCAGCTTCCTGAGCCTTGCTTTCTCTAGTGCACAAGTGTAGAATTTAATCATATCCAGGTCTATGATTTTTCCAGGAATTCTTGCCTGTTTAATATTCTATTTGAGAAGTGAGCACACTATTTAAAGCAACCTTCAAGGATGTATAACATTAAATTTTGAGTTCCCAAAACAAAGAACTTGGTCTAACCAGCTAAGCTATTGTTTTTGTTATTCAAATATGTCCATGTGGGTGATGTGTGTGGGTAACCCTAGGTAGTAAGAAGAAAGTGTGGGCCAGGCGGTGGTGGCGCACGCCTTTAATCCCAGCGCTTGGGAGGCAGAGGCAGGTGGATTTCTGAGTTCGAGGCCAGCCTGGTCTACAGAGTGAGTTCCAGGACAGCCAGGACTACACAGAGAAACCCTGTCACCCTGTCTCGAAAAACCAAAAAAAAAAAAAAAAGAAGAAGAAGAAGAAGAAGAAGAAGAAGAAGAAGAAGAAGAAGAAGAAGAAGAAGAAGAAGAAGAAGAAGAAGAAGAAGAAAGTGTGGGATCCCTAGGAGTGGGTGTTATCAGCATTTGTCAGTCGTCCAATGTGGGTTCTGGGATCTAAACTCCAGGCTTCAAGATTGAGCAGAAACCAATCTTAATTGCTGAGCCATCTCTCTCCAGCCCTAATACCACATTGCTTTTAAGAGTAGAAAATAGGCCTATGTCAAGACTGATCTAAGGTGGTAATCTTTCCTTTTCTAACCTATGATTCCTGCCTTTTAGGACTAATGGAGTTGGAACCCATAGAGCTCTGTCCTTATGATCCAAACCACAGGATACCTGCCAGCAGATTACAGTACCACCTGGCATCATGCAAAAAGGTACGTTTCCCCAGTAATAACTGTAAATCACAAGTAAAGACCTTTTTTCAAAATATAAAAAGATAGTTCTTTGGTTTTGCTTTTTGCTTCTGATCACAGCTAGAAACTAAAAGGGGTTTGTTTTTTTTTTTTTTTTTTGTTTTTTGTTTTTTTGTTTTGTTTTGTTTTTTTTGTTTTTTTGGGTTTTTTTTGTTTTTTTGTTTTTTTGTTTTTTTGTTTTTTTGGGGGGGGTTTTTTTGTTTTTTTGTTTTTTTTTTTTTTTTTTGTTTTTCGAGACAGGGTTTCTCTGTGTAGCCCTGGCTGTCCTGGAACTCACTCTATAGACCAGGCTGGCCTCAAACTCAGAAATCCACCTGCCTCTGCCTCCCAAATGCTGGGATCAAAGGTGAGCACCACCACTGCCCAGTGAAACTAAAAGTTCTTAAAGTTGAGATATAATGTCTCTTCAGAAATTTTCAGAAATTAGTGGAGGATGGAACACAGGCAAGACCTAACAAGAATTATTCCTTCTAGAAAAATCCAAAGATAGCTAAAAAGATGGCTAACTGCAAATACAATGCTTGTCATGTGGTCCCAATCAAAAGTCTCAAGGAACATGAGGCCAACTGTATCAACAGGACTGCAGTCGATGATGGTAAGCTTTTCACTTGCAAACAAGTAGATAAGACCAAATTCTATGTCTTCCAACATCCCCATATCTCAGGGTGATTTCGAAGCCTTAGTCAAACAAAGCAGATAAAAGTTTGATTTTTATATTCTACTTCAAGAACATCTTTTATACTTTGTTTCAGAGCCACTTAATCTTCAAAAGATCACTCATCCAAATTTTGAAGAAAATGAAAACCTCTCTACTGCTGGGAGTCAGAATCCTGACCCTGATGTCTGGAATGTGGGTGAGCAAGGGTGAAATGGAACAGAACTGTGAGCAGAAGTGTGCTTTAGAACTAGCAGATAGTAAACACAGCCTGAGTGATAAATACTTATGCTCTTCTCACAAAAACCATTCACTACAAATCACTAAACCTAAGAATGTCACCTGTCTCTAAGGCGATGGCCCAGTTAAAAACAATAGTGTAACTAAGCTATAGGCCAGCATGCCATTGTCACAGCCTTCAAACAGGGCTGAACCTTGATTAGCCAGAGTGGCCAAATCATCCTGATTTGTGTGGTAAAGACTGTGTAACTGAAAATTCAGACTCAGCAGTTCATACTAAGGTCCTAGTATCATACACTGGCAGATTTGGACTGCCTTATTCACATAGTGCAAATTACATGCTAAAAAAAAAAACAACCAAAAACTGGCTGTAACCAAACAAGTACATCTCCCAACTGGAGATACCCCCTGCACCTCCATGTACCCCACAGCCTTGTGCTTCAGGGGTATTTTTGTTACTGTCCAGCCCCTCTGCCCTTTTCTAATACTCAATAAACAATTATTCCTTAAACAAAAGTATATTCAATAACTATTGTTCCTTTTTTAAAAAATTTAAAAAGTAATATAGCTAAAATTTAAACTCACATATGAAAATGAAAGGTTTCCCATCTTGCCAGGCATTATGACTTACCTGTAATCCCAGAACTCAGGAGGCAGAGGCAGAAGGGTCTCTGTGAGTTCAAGGCTAGCCTGGTCTACACAGAAAGCTCCAGAACAACCAGGACCACATAGAGGTCTCAAAAATAAATTAATTAATTTAAAAAACAAAATAAACTAAAAAATAAATAAAAAGACCTCACCAGCTTTCAGTCTGAAGCTTGGCTATTAAGGAAGTATTTCTTAAACACATCTTCAAAATGCTGATCTACAAAAGTCTGCCTCATAATCAAACTTAATATTGAATATAGGGAAGGGCTGTAGCCCAGGGGCACAGCACTTGCCTTGCATGCATGGAGTCTTGGTTCTAACCCCAGCACTGCAAAACAATAAAAATAATTAAATGTGCATGTTAGAACAATACTTCTTCCCATAATATAAGCTCTGAATTACATTGTTATAACTTAAAATGTCAGTACAAGTATTATGCTGACTAGTTTTATGACAACTTGACACAAGCTAGAGTAATCTAAGAGGAGAGAACCTCAATTGAGAAAATGCCTCCACAAGATCAGGGTGTAGGTCATTTTCTTGATTAGTGATTGATGTTGGAAGCTCCAGCCTGTTGTGGGTGGTTCCACCCCTAGACTGGTGGTTCTATGTCCTAAGAAACCAGACTGAGCAATCGAGCAAGCCACCTCCTTAATCCCTGTCTCCAGGATCCTGTTCTGACTTCCCCTACTGGTACCTGAAAGTGTAATCGGAATAAACCCCTTCTTCCCCAAGTTGCTTTTGTTCATTGTTAACAGTAATAAAGACCCTAAGACAGATTCAGTCGCTAATAACGACATAAGGATACAAGTTTGTTTCAGCTTGTGGCTGTCAATCTTCCAGATTTAGCTTCCAAAGATGACATAAATGGAGACTAGAAAGGTACCTGGTTTGAAAAGATACTTGCATTCATATTCCCCTGGTAAAGCAGTTGTATACTCACACCTAAATGTAAGGGGTGGACATGTAGTCCCTGGCAGAGCAGCCACTTCCCAGCAACAGCTATACAGGAAGACTAAAGAAGGGCTCTGCTACCAGCAGCCTTCTCTGCAACAATCTGAAGATGCTCAGGAATTGTGTTTCTTCTTTCTCATTCTTTACTTTCTAGATCATACGAATCATTTTCCTTCATTTGTTCTTGAGACTTTTGCTCCAAAAACGCTGGTTTGTGAGAGGTAAGATAAACTATATGCTCATCACCATCATTCAAGTTAGTAAGTTTGACTTTTTTTTTTTAATGTTTGCTTGTTTGCTTGCTTGTTTTGTGTGGCCACGGCAGATGTGGGCAGGTCAGAGAACAACCTGCTATCACCAGTTTCTCCTTCCACTCCATGTATTCTGGGTTTCAAACTCAGGTTGTAAGGCTTGGCAGTATGTACTTTTGTTCACTCAGCCACCTCACCAGTCCTAAAGTTAGACTTTTAAAGGGAAGATGGCCATTAGGCCATAGGCTCAAACTACATGAGCTTCAGTCACTAACTTAAAGATTTGTGCCGGGCAGTGGTGGCGCAGGCCTTTAATCCCTGCACTTGGGAGGCAGAGGTAGGTGGATTTCTGAGTTCGAGGCCAGCCTGACCTACAGAGTGAGTTCCAGGACAGCCAGGGCTACACAGAGAAACCCTGTCTCCAAAAAAATCAAGAAAAAAAAAATTGTGATCAGGTGGTATAGCTCAGCTGGTAAATTCTTGGTGCACCAACATGACGACCTGAATTCAGGCCTACAAGAACACAGTAAGGTACGGTGGTATGTACCTATAATCATAGCAACGAGAAAGCAGGGACTGAGAAAGGAGCTTTCCTGGAATGTGGCCAAGTAGTCTAACCAAATCAGCAAGCTCCAGGTTCAGTAGGAGACCTCATATCATCAACCACCACCACCACCACCTCCTCCTCCTCCTCCTCCTCCTCCTCCTCCTCCTCCTCTTCTCCTTCTCCTTCTCCTTCTCCTTCTCCTTCTCCTTCTTCTTCTTTTTCATGTGGAAGTCTGGTGAGATGTTCCAGAGAGTTAAAAGGTGCTTGTTGCCAAGACTGGCACCCTGAGTTCGATTCCCAAGACCCAGATGGTGATTGAACTATTCCCATAAATTGTCCACTGACCTACACACACACAGAGAGAGAGAGAGAGAGAGAGAGAGAGAGAGAGAGAGAGAGAGAGAGAGAGACTCTTAAAAGTTTAAAATAGGAGGCTAGAGAAATGGCCTAGGAGTTAAGATCACTTGCTGCTGTTGCAGAGGACCCAGGTTTGATTGCCAGCATCCATGACAGATCACAACCCATCTGTAACTCTAGTTCCAGCAATCCCAACATCATCTTCCTGCCTCCATGGGCATGAGTCATGCATGTGGTCCACAGACATATATGCAGACAAAATACCAATATACATAAGATTTTACATTTTTTAAAATAAAGTGGAAAACAGTTGAAGAAACATTCAACGGTGACCTCTAGCACACAGGTACATACACACATGCAGTGTGTGTGGCTCCGGGTAATTTCCTTCTCAACACTTCACTTAGGATTGTATTCTATCAAGGCCTTGTATATACAACAGTCATAATTCTGTAAAGAACAAAAGACCAACTTCTCAGACTTAAGGAGACCATCTATATACAAACAGCTCAGGATCCCTAGCCAAACAAGCTGGGAGAGCACACCCAAGGGTTATAGGAGTCACCTACCACATGAGAATGGAAGGCATAGAGGAACCATAAGAAACAAAAGATAGAAATCAATGATTCCTACTGTAACTCTTAGTAATTAATATAAATTATGTTGGATAATGCAATTCTGGCTGCCTGGAACTGGATATATCAACTGATTCCCCATTCCTGCTTCCCTATTGACTTTCTTGTACTTCTTCTATAGTGACTCAAGAGACCTACAAGAGGCTATGGCCGATAAGCATCCTAACAGCTCCAAGTCTTGGGGAAGAGGTAAAGTAACCTTTGTTGGGTTAACATCAAACTTTTAACATTGTGATCTAAACTTGAAAAGATATATAAGCCATGGAGTGTGGTGGTGCACACCTTTAAATCCCCAAAATTAAAGGGCAGAGGCAAGCAGATCTCTGTGAGTTCAAGTCCAGTCTGGTCTACATAGTTGCTATACAGTCAGGGCTACAGAATAAGATCCCAACTCAAAACAAAAATTAATTAAAATATTAAAACATTGGTCTGGGGATTCATCTCAGTGATAACACCCTTGCCTCATATGCAAATGATCCTAGTTCAGTGCCCTGGGGAAAAATTATTCTGCTCCTACTTGACCCACAGTAGGACACAGGGAAAGTCCTGGGGACTTCTGATCAGACTGAGGAAAAGGCTGTTTTTAAATGCTATTGGCACATCTCAAGCTGTGAAAATGGCACTACTTTAATCTTTTTCTTTCTCCCCACAGGTCAGAAAAACTGATGGAGACATTGCAAATTAAAGTGCCCGAAGACAAATAGAAGTCATTTTAAACTTTAGGGAAATCTCAACTTTTAATAAATTTGTGATTGTCATCTTAACATGTTTTTATTTAAATAAAGAATATTTTCCTTTGACAAACTTACTTGTTTTCACATCCTTGTGTATCACCTGAAGGCTACAGAGCTTGTTTGCCTATTTCTATTATTAGAAGAGGAATTACCATCACTCTGTGAGCTGTGAAATTATTCCATAGATCATTCCCCAAGTTTTTTCTGTCACCTATTGAGTGACCCTCCAATCACCCTTCTTCCATCTGCTATACAAATCTTCCTGGATTTTTTTTATTGAATATTTTATTTACATTTCAGATGTTATCCCCTTTCCCCATTTCCCCCACACACCCAGGAACCTACAATCCCATTCCCCCTCCTCCTGCTTCTATGAGGATATGCCCACACACACCCACCCAATCCCACCTCCCCATCCTCGAATTCCCCCACACTGGGGCTTCCAGCCTTCATGGAACCAAGGGCCTCCTCTCCCACCTATGCCCAACAAGGCCATTCTCCCCTACATATACAACTGGAGCCATGGATTTCTCCCTATGTGCTCCTGGGCTGGTGGTTTAGCCCTGGGAGCTCTGGTTGGTTGATATTGTTGCTCTCCCCATGGGGCCACAAACCCCTTCAGCTCCTTCAGTCTTCTAACTCCTCCATTGGGAACCCCATGCTCAGTTCAATGGTTAACTGTGAGCATCCACCTCTGTATATGTCAGGCTCTGAGACCTCCAAGGAGACAGGTATACCAGGCTCCTGTCAGTATGCACTTCCTGGCATCCACATCACTGTCTACCTTTGGTGACTGTATATGGGATGGATACCCAGGTGAAGCAGTCTCCAGACAGCCCCTCCTTCATTTTCTATCCCACACTTTGTCTCCATATTTTCTCTCATGAGTATTTTGTTACTACTCCTAAGAAGGAGCAAAGCACCCACACTTTGGTCTTCCTTCTTCTTGAGCTTCATGTGGTCTGTAAGTTGTATCTTGGGTATTTCAACCTTTTGGGATAATATCCACTTATTAATGAGTGCATACCATGTGTGTTCTTTTGTGATTGGGTTACCTCAGGATGATATTTTCTAGTTCTATCCATTTACCTAAGAATTTCATGAATTCATTGTTTTTAATGGCTGAGTAATACTCCATTGTGTAAATGCACCACATTTTCTGTATCCATTTCTTTGTTGAAGGACTCTTCCCGGCTTTTAGATGATACAGTTTTTATGTCAAGCTAAGTTTGGAACATAACTCTAGATCTACTTTCCTAACTCTGTCAGCTCAATTTGCTCCCCTTGGATTACACCTTACTTTTCACTCTGTGCCTTTTTAAATGTCACTCTTCACCCTTTAGCCATTCAAATACCCTTTTGAGCTTTTTAAGTTTAATCCTTTTGCCACATTAAAACCTTTCCTGTCTCTCTTAGTGATTTCAAACATGGCAATTAAATATAATTTTCTCTCTTCTACCATGCCACCAAGAGAAGTCAGAATTGTGTTTCTTTGTGTTTCCCACATAACTAACCTGGTACTGTTTGTGTAAAACATATCAAATGCTGGACACTTTCTATTGAGGCAGGATCCCACTGTAATCCAGGTTGGCAGACAGCATTAACTTCTTTTAAGCTCTATCTCTTTATTGAATTTACCCTTTAGAATAGTGGCACTAGAAGTGGGTTTTTTTTTTTAGTTTTGTTTTTCTAGTATGCTGAGTTGCAGTTTGTTACAGTTAGTTAGACTTAACAGTTTTAATATATTATCATAGTCAAATAAACATTTATTGCCTTTTTGAGGTTCAGCCCTATACAAATTTACTAGTCCTTTCAAATCTTTTTTTCCCAAAACACTTTATTTATCAGTATTTGTATATACATACATACTTATACATGTATACATATATACATATATATGAACAATAATTAAATAAGATGTATTTGAACAGTATTGGGGGTTGGAAAGAGTGGGAGGAAGGAGAGAAAGAAAAAATTATGTAAACACAGTGCTCATATATGAAATTCTCAAAAAGGAATCCATTTTTTTAAAAATGTTCAACAGATTAACTTGCATTTTACAATATGAAAACAAATATGACCTATAATTATGTTGAAGGACATTTTAACTCACTACAAACTTTGAAATTTAAAATGAAATCAATAAAAATTATTTTACCCAGCATACTAACAAAAACCACAATAACATTTTATAATTCAAAGTATTTCTGAGAACAAGAAAATGGATTGTCAGAAGCTAAGTCAGCAGAGCCAGGGAGACACTGTGTGTCATTTATTTTCTTTTCATTTCTTTTTTTTTTTTCTTTTTTTATTATTATCAAATCATATTTTTTACTTTTTAACACAGGGATTATAAACAAGAAAATGCAGGATGTGGGGAAGGGAATGACACAGGAGCATAGATGTTCAGGGGGACTACAGATATCTTTCAGAACAGGGTATCAGCTGGGTGAAGGTTCAGGGGTCAGGTCACTATGACTCTGCCTATGCTTCACTTGTCCTTATCTAAGTTGGTACTATCTGCCAAGGCTGCCTATTTACAAGGTCTATAACTACTCAAGCTGGAAGATTTCCACAAAAGCTGCCTGTTTACAATAGTTTATAGACATCTGTTTCAGTGTTTTTGCATAGAGACCCAAGACTTTGTGTTAGCAGGCATGTATGTCAGGCCTATTGCTGATTTTAGGCTTATGGCTGATTTTAGGCCTTCAGTGTATAAGCAGAGCTGCCCCTGACATCTCCTCCCTTCTCTAATTATAGAAGGGCTGTGGCGATTCTAATCTTGCCAAGGCGAGGATAGAGGCCTGACCTCCAGTAATTAAAGGGGACCTTGTAATGGCTCCAGTCCTCCTGTCATTGTCCAGTGAGGCATGAGGGCCATACCCGTCCCGATGTCTTTTTCCTGGAGAGGGGATACTTTTGACATCAACCCCTATGCAGTCAAGCTTGTCCCTCAGGGAACCCAGAAACACATTTTTAACTTTTATTTATATTCCTTTGCAGTGCTTAGCCTCACAGCCTAAGCAAGAATTCAGATCGCCAGACAGAGGGGGTTCTGGGTGGCCCCTCTCTGCTTGGTCTAGGGGCAGAAGTCCCCTCTTTTAGGTTGGGTGGAGATGGGACTTGGGAGCACCCTGGATAGAGTAATATCCTCACCTAGAGTCTTGTGGTCCTCCATAGCTAACTTATGATAATGTATCTGAATAGATTTTGCTATCAGATTATCTATCTGTTTCACAAAGTTAGTCAGCCTATTTAAGGCCCAAGGACCAAAGGAAATAAGCAAAAATAACCTAATTACTGGTCCCAAGATGGAAGGAAGTAGGGTTAACAATCATGGAGAGATTGAATACCAATTCTTGTACAAGCTCTCATTTTTCTCTTTCTCTCTCTGTCTTTTCTCAAGACCTCCTCTGGCCTTTTTCATGCTCTCTTTAATCATCCCTGTTTTGTCTATGTAAAAGCAGCATTCTTCTTTAAGGGCTATACACAGTCTAGAACTGTACACAATCTTTTCTGTTGTAAAAGACTTTCAAATCTTTTTTTTAATTTTATTTTACATTTATTTACATTTAAGATGCCATTCCCTTTCCACATTTCCCCTCCCTAGAACACCCCTGTCCCATGCCCCCCCTTTCCTTTTTGCTTTTATACGATTTTTTTAAATGTTAATCAAAGGATTTATAAGTTTGGTAATGCTCAATCAGAAGTGTAACCCAATACCCAACCTAGATATAAAAACTATCTTTGACTGGTGGAGACATGTGAACATCTGCCTCCATGCCCCCTCTCTCTTTCTCTCTCTCATCACCTAGCTTCTCCTCTTCTTCATCTTCTCTCCTTGCTCCATCTCTTCCTCTCAGTACTCCTTCCCACTTAGCTCCTCCTACATATCACTCTTCCTGTTAAAGTAAAACTTTTCTCTCAATATACAATTACAGCATACTTATTCCTAATTGTACCAGTGAGGTACAAGATAGTCCTAATACCCAGTCCATCATTTTGTTGACTAACCAGAACCTCTGTCATCTCTTCTAACTAAAACTCTTACTTTTGATCCTGGCTTTTTTGGCTTTAGAATGAATGTCAGCTGAAAACCATCTACTCAGATCTTTTCTCTCAAAGTAAATAGCCAGGATTGGCTATGAGACTATAGGTCTTCAACCCCATCAGAAATCCAGAATGACTGAGTTAACTGAAGTTACGGGAAGGCTTTCAAATCTTTTTATCTCTAATTATGGCAGAAACAAAAGGAAACTGAACTTTGTTTCTATGACATAGAATGCATAAAAGAGACCTACTGATGTTCTCACTTAAATTTATATAGGCATTTTTTTGTTTGTTTTTGAGAGTTTCTCAATACATAGTCCAAGCTAGCCTCAAACTCAAAATTCTCCTCCCTTAGCTTCCTGCGTACTAGAGTTACACGTGTTGACCGCTTCATTTTGTTTGTTTTGCTACCCAAGCTTACCTTGAACTCCTGAACTGAAGTGAGCCTCCTCACTTACAAGTGAGAACTTGGGACTACAGGCATTCCCAGATGTACTCAGTTTGCTTTCATTTACTAAGACATTGCACATTTCAGTGTGTTATAGTTTTGTGTTTTTTAAGACAGGGTATGGATGGAGACTGGCATATCATTCAGTTGTTAAAGTGCTTTCCACACAGCATAAGGATCTGAGTTCACATCATCACCAGCACCCACATAAAAAGCCAGGCATGGGTGCATACATGTGTTCCTGGATCTCACCAGCCAATCTTGTCAAGTCAGTAAACCCCAGGTTCAGTGAGAAACACAGTCAAAAAAAATATGGTAACATGACTCAGCTAACAAGGGCTCTTGCTCTCATGTCTTATTGCTCCAAAACATACCCCACTGGTCCCACATCATCTCCCCTGTTGTCTATCTATATTCCTATGCAGGCTTCCTAAGCAGCTGCAATATAAAATAAGGAGAGAAAAAGCTTCAAGTATTGTAGTCTCTTCTTGCCTCACACTCATTTACAGAATAGATGGTTTCTTACAGACATTGCAACACTAGTAAAGTACACCCACATTCTCAAACGAGGTAAAATCTACTCTAACTGAGACACTGAGAACTGTTTGGGGAGCCGGGCAGTGTTGGTGGATGCTTTTAATCCCAGCACTTGGGAGACAGAGGCAGGCAGATCTCAGTGAGTTCAAGGCCAGCCTAGCCTACAGAGTGGGAAGAAGTAAGTAGATACTGGTTGAAGTCTATGAGTATTCAGCTAGATTATCAGTTAGTCCTAAAGATCTAATTGTGAAGTTTGGCAGCTATAGTTAATAACAATATATTACCTAAAATTTGCTTAGCAAATCTTAGGTGTTACACCTAAATGTGTGTGTGTGTGTGTGTGTGTGTGTGTGTGTACACCCTGGCTTAGATTTATCACCACATAAGATTTCTAAATGAGTGCTGAGGATATGAACTCAGATCTTCATGCTTGAGAAAAAGCACCTTACTTACAAAGCTGTCTCCCAGCCCTGTATACCCTAATTTTGACAGATTTTTCAACTGCATCTATGGAATACTTTTTATGTTTAACTATACGCTTAAATGTCAATCAGAAATCATAATTAGATGAGAGAACAAGGAATCAATAAAATTCAAGCCAGAAACAAAAAAAGCTTAGTTTTCTGCTGGATGGAAGTGTATTAGGATTTCTGAAACACTGAAAGGTTCTTTTTATTAATATTATTACACTTATTTGGATGTGTGTTCACATGTATATCATGGTACAACATGCAGATGTCAGAGGACAACTTCCAGGAGTTTGTCCCAGGGATTGAACTTGAGTCATCAGGCTTGGCAGCAAGTCACTGACCCACTGAGCCATTTCCTCAATTTATCTAATATTGAATGTTTTTAAAGAGTCGAACAAATTCTTCTTATTTATTAGACCACTGGCTTTATTTAGAACTATTTATAAATAAATATATATATACATATGTGTATATATATATATATATATACATTATATGCATATAATTTAAGGATGATAGTATATACACAGAACCAGCAAGGACTAGATTCAGTTTTGGATAGTAATCTTAGCTAGCTCCTAGAATGAACCTTGTGTAAATTACTTGGTCTCATTGTTTTTCCATTTTCAAATATTAGCAACCTGGGTGGAAAAAAAAAATCTGAAAGAAAACTCAACAATCTGAAAAAAAAAATCTGAAAGAAAGGATCTCAGATAAAGCATATTTTTTGACTTGGAAAAAAATGAACAAAGCATTTAAGAATAGAAGGAACAGATGTGTGGCACATCTTTATTTCCAAATCACCACTGAAAGACAGCTTTGGCTTTTGTTTATAAGTTAGTGTGGACTTATCTGCTGGTGCTAAATGGAGCAGCTCCACCTGCTGAGAATCCTGCATCAGGGACTACAGCGGAGCCTATTTAAGGTTCTGGTTTAGGACCAGCTTACTGTTCCCCTACTCTCAAGTCCTTAGCTCTTTCTTCCTCAAAAAATTCAATCTACAAGTATCTAAATGAAAAGTACTTATGGGTCATAGCAACATTGACAAAAATTGCACCAGAGCTGACCCCCACTAATTCTACATGAGTGATATTGTGATAAATTCAAAATTCAGGAACTCCTAAGAATCGTTTTAAGCTATTTCCTAACAACCTGAGGTTATCACCGAGAGAGAGAGAGAGAGAGAGAGAGAGAGAGAGAGAGAGAGAGAGAGAGAGAGAGAGAAATCAGCTTTTCCTAAAATGCTTTGTGCTAAGTTTTCAATGAAGCAATTTCTCTCTGAAAAAAGCACTTAACAGCTTGCTCCTATGAATCATCCAAGCAATCCAGGTGAAAGAAATGCTTTTGTAAATTCAAGACAGTGCCTAAATCAGTGGTTCTTAGTCTGGATGCACATTAGAGTCATCTGGGTAAGTTGTAAAAATAACTATGCCTGGCTCTCTTCTGATCAATCTGTCAAGGAGGGGAATTTACATGGTCTGTCTTGAGTGGGGAGTGGCTGGGATTTTTGGTTGGTTTGGTGTGGTGTGGTGTGGTGTGGTGTGGTATGGTGTGGTTCAGTTTGGTTTTTTTAAGACAAGGTTTCTCTGTGTATGTAGCCCTGGCTGGCCTTGAACTCAGAGATCACCTACCTCTCCCTCCTGAGTGTTGGGATTAAAAACTGTGCCACCACCCAGCTTCGTGGTGTGTCTTAAGCATGCTCCAGATGATTCTAATATGCAGATATAACTAAGAGTCATTATCCTGCAACAGGAATGTTTTAAGCCCATCTCCTATCCACAAACGCTTTTTATGGTTTTGTTTGGTTAGTTGTTTGACTGGTTTGTCCTCATTTAGTTTGGGTTTGGGTGGTTTTTTTTTAGTTACTCTGTAGTTTGGGCTGTCCCAGCTGGTCTCCTATTCATGGCAATCCTCTTGCCTCAGCCTCCTAAGTGCTGAGGTAACAGGCTTGTTACCTCTACCACACAGCTCTTTTTAGAGTCTTATTCTGCACTGAAAACAATGAAGCATACACTTTTTAGCCTGCTGACTGGAGAGGGTCAAAGCTAATTTATTTATGTATTAATCAAAATGTCACATTCCCAAGATCCTATTTACCTAAGATACCTTGTTTTTGCTATTCTGATGATCCTTTCTGTATTTGGGTTCTTACCCAATAAAATGTGTCAGAAGTCTCAGTATTTCAGCAGCCAGTCAACAAGACTGCCTGCTAGCTTTGGACAGTACAAAATTTTCTATCAATGTATTTTATAACTCAATGTTTTTAAAATACTGTTGCCAGATCTACCCACAGTGTCAACACCTTCTCAAAGGCTATAAAATTTATAACCTAAATTTATAGTATAAAGTTTACAGTATAAATCCTTTTTCTCCCTAGTGCTTCCCCAGGTCATCCCAGGCCCTACTAATTTCTTCCTTATAGCAGTTTACAGTCTCTCTACCACTTCCTGGCAATGTTGTACTCCCATTTGACCATCAGTCCAATTTAGTTCCTGTTTTCCTAAGTACGTTGGGGACAGGTATTTATATTTAGGGAGGTATACAGTTTTGGAATGGTGTTCTTTCTGAACAAAGCTCGTAGTGTTTTGGGTTTCCTGCTTTGAGTTCTTTGACCCATCTGTCCTCTCTAGCCTAAAACTCCCTTCAATCCCACCAATACTGTATCATCCTCCCAACTATTCTGAGACTATCGTTGCCTTTTCAATTGAGAGCCTACATGCATTACATGGACACAAAATCCCTGTACTTTTTTGATTTATCTTAAAACTGTTATACCTGTTTCCATCATTCCTCTCTTGAGCTTTCAAAATCTGAACTACATTTCTGTCTCAACAACTTCCACAAATAAGGCTTCCTTATAAAGAGCACCCTACACAGACCAGTACCATTCTTTTCCTAATTTTTCTAAGATGGCTGCTCAAAAGTCACCAAAGGAAGTTCTCCACCCACATAGGGCAATTTAGGCCAGCGAGTAGAGGAAGGTTAGTGGCTAAAAGCAAAGAAGCCAAAGACCCCAAGAAGTAACCTTGGCAGCAGGAGAGGGAGCCAAAGGAAGAGGACAGCAAAGGCGTTTGCCTCCCCGCATTGGGCCTGCGCAAGCCATAGTCACAGGAAGTGCGGCCCCGCCCTGGCACGAGGCCGGAAGTGGGCGTTGCCGGGGCCTGGCTGTGAGGCGAAGTCGGTGGTGGGGAGAGCTTCTGGACTGAGGTAGGAAAGAGGCAAGGCGATAGAGTCTTGGCTCGGGTCAGCCCTTGAAAGCAGTTCATGTATAAGATACCTTCAAAGTAGAGTCTTCACTCACTCCTCAGCCGTAAGCCCTGAACACAGGCAGCTTCGGCCATCGTCTGCTCGACAGGCTGCCTGGTACCTTTTTCTGCCTTGTTTTCTAGGTAACCTCTTCCTGGTTCTTTTTGCTTGAATCTCCTCGAATCTGGGTGGGGGATGAAGGGGGAGCTTTTTTGTAAGGGGAAAGAAATTACTATTTTATTGAGACCTGCAACTTTCTTCAGATTTTAAACAGTAGCGTTAAATTCTCACTTTGGCCAATTCGCCTACAGCCTATTACTGGGGGAAAAGAATCAAATCACCTGTTAACAATTTGATGGGGACGGTAAGAGACATGGTGTTATGAGTTCCCAGCGCCCTTGGCCTATTTGGAATCGGTCTGTTTGCTAGGAAATAATAGGTCATTTCTCTAAGTCTCTGAATATCTTATAGTTCTTTTTTATACCTTTAAAAAAAATAATGTAACTCTTGGTTCTTCCTTAAAACCTTTTTTTATTTTTAACAAAGTATGATATAACTGTAGTAGAAGTTCCATAAGGGCTAGAAGAGTAATTTTCAGATAGTTTCCCTAATAATTACCATTAACAAATGGGCTCTGGAGCAAAGTACTAAACTAGAGTTAGTTCATCACCTGTATTTCCTAACAAAGGTTCTAATGTTGCTTATGTCATAGAATGGAGGGAAGGGGTGTGGAATTTGTGTGAGAGGCCAAAGGAGAGCTTTGCCTAGAGACAACAGCTGTATGTGCATCCAATTTTCAGAAGATTCCTATGGGAGAGGTTATATACAAAATTAGTTTTCTCATAATAAGTGAACTAAGTAGTGTTCCAATAGAGATTCCAGTAAAAGAGAATTCAAACTCTGAGATATTTTCTCTTTTTCATTTTTTTCATGTTTGTTATATCTGTTCTCTTAGGTGGTTTTTAACATTCATGCATATTCCCTCAGTACAGTTAAGTAATCAGTACTGATTGAAACTATTTATCTTGCCCCATTATATGGGAAATGAGAGGAACAGAGTGAAGCATAACTAGAAAGGGAGAACATTGGTGTGACATCTTCTGATCATGATTAAGAAAAGTTACTAAGCCCAGTATGGTTGAAAATGCCTTTAATCCCAGCACTCAGGAGGTAGAGGCAGGTGGAGCTCTGTGAGTTCAAGGTCAGCCTGGTCTGCAGATTTAGTTCCAGGACAGCCAAGGCTATACTGAGAAACCCTGTCTCTCAAAAAAGAATAAGAAGAAAGGTCATTAAATGAGGTGTATTTTTTTTTTATTTTACATGTGTTTGTGTGCCTTTTGCCCACAGAAGCTGTAAGAGGGCATCTGATCCCCTGAAACTGGAGTTATAGGCAGTTGTAAGCCATGTGGGTGCTGGGAATCAAACCCAAATGTCTCTAAGAGCACCCAGACATCTTAACCACTTAATCATCTTTCCAGCTGGAAGGAAAAGCTCTAACGTATTTTATCCAGAAGTTTAAATACTGGTATTTTTATGACCTTGACTTGCCTCCCACCCCCGTTACTAATGTTAAATACCATCAAACACTAATATCATGTAAACAGTGGCAGGTGTTGTAATACCACTTAAAATAAATTGTTATGTTGTCACCTAAATGTAGTTTATGTCAGTTGTCATATTTGACCTAGCTGTTTGTTCCAAGAATGTGAGTTATTCAGTGATGCTGAACTTAGTCCTAGGAGTAAAGAATGCCTTAAAGAAGAAACTGTTTGGGGAGAAGGTTGTCTGCTAAGGGTTTATTTTATTGAACTTGGGGCAACTTCAGTTCCAGGACTGACTCTACATCTTAAGGCTACTTTTGATGCATTTCATTTCTGATTCTCTGAACCATGCTTTTTCCCTCTAGCACTTGAACAGGACTCCTTTGCCATCAGCATGGAAGACACTTACAGTATGTACTGCTTGCTGCTTTTAGAAAATAATACATCATTTATGTGTAGTTTGATGCCTGGCTAGACTGTATGTTGTGAAAAATTCAGATTTCTCCCCAAAATGCTGAGAAAGGTCTGTGTGGTATTGAGGTATACAGATGCTCAAATTTTAAGTAAGACACTTTAGTCTACAGCCATATTACCCTGATAACATGGTCTGAAACAAACACTTTAAAGTTAAGTAATGAAAGACATATGAGAAGCAACTGTAATGATACACAACTGTAATCCCAACTCACAGGAGGATCACAACTTCTAGGCCATCATGGGCTCCAGGGAAAGACCATCAAAAGAGAAACCAATAGCCCACTGAGGTGGCTCAAGGGTAAAGTGCTTATTACCATACAAGCCTGACAGCCTTAGTTTGAGTTTTAGAACTCTTGTAAAAGTAGGAGAGAAAACTGACTCTGTAAAGTTGTCCTCTGAGCTATACACACAATAATAAGTACAAAATTTTTGTAATACTGGGGATGTAACTCAGTGGTAGAGCATTTATGGAGCATTCTCAAGACCCATATTTTAACACCAAGATAGATGATAGATAGATAGATAGATAGATAGATAGATAGATAGATAGATGGATGATTGGTGGTTAGATTGGTGGATAGGTTGGTGACTAAGATGGATAAATGGATGATTGATAAATGGGTAGATGGATGGATATAGATAAATAGATGGATCATAGATAGATAGATAGATAGATAGATAGACAGACAGACAGACAGACTGATTGATTCTTTCCAATGTTGAACAGTAAATTAGAATTAGAGCTGGCCTAAATTGCCAGACTAAGAAGTAAAGCGTTTATGGTAGTTCTCATTATCAACTTTGACACATGTTCTATATGGGCAGTTATAATATGTGTGAATCATGGGTACTTCCATTCTGTCAACTGCTGACATTCGCTAGTGATGGAATGGATTAAATGAAGGAAAACTAATAAGAATTTCATCTGTGACTGTTCCCTGAGTGTTCTGAAGCTTCAGAAATCAGAAGAGATTGCTGGCTAAGAGCTCAGAGGCATAATAAGCATGCCTGTCCTCTGGGACCTTGCCTCCCTATTCGTTCTGTCCTTCGGATCACCTTTGAAGCTGATTTGCATCATGACCATGGTTAGCAATTTATTCCATGTTTACCACTCTTCCAGTGAAACTGTCAGTTTCAATTCCCCTCTGGTTTCTGATTTTCATTGCAGTCTCCTGGTTTATAAGCTTCTTATCAATGGTGAATTGTTTGTCTTTCTTTTATCCTTACCTTCTGAGATGGCAAGAGTGTTTTATTAGGTGCCTTTTGCTCTCAGAATGCACTATTTAATTTTCTTTCCTTAACCAGGCCTGTTAAGATTTGGGGCACAGCCTGGGAAGCTTGGATAGCCTAAGGGCAGCTTTGAATAACATGGTATAGATTCAGGGTTTTCTTGACACAGCAGTCTGTGTCTACAATTGTCTTAGCTGTAGGAGGTTCTGTCTTTGCAGTTTATTTTTATTTTAGCTAGCCGGTTTGGTAGTCATTAGATTAAGGAACTTTTTTCTCATCTATATTCCAAAACATGAAAAGTAAAATCACCTACCTGACAAAAGTAATGAGATCACTGTCAAGGGAATGAGAGCAGCCAGTACAGCCAGCACAACATACAGGAAGGAGTAAAGTACAGAACAGATGGGGGGGGGGAACTCTAGTTATTAATACTTTATAGAACACTCAATTAAAGCACTGTGGCTATCAACTTCTTAACTAGAAATAAACAAGAATGCTAATGAGATTAATTATTCTCAGCTTGACTTATGGCTAGCTTGATTGAGAGAGTGTTGAAAAGTGCAGTGGGCCATATTGGTTATATTAGTACACCAGCAGTTTATTCCAACTTTAGTGTGTGAGTTGGGAAACTGTTGTTGGAATATCTAGAGAATGAAAATGACCATAAATTGTCACTTTTAAGAAAAGGGGGGCTGGAGAGATGACTCAGTGGTTAAGAGCACTGACTGCTCTTCCAAAGGTCCTGAGTTCAATTCCCAGCAACCACATGGTGGCTCACAACCATGTCTAACAGGATTCAATGCCTTCTTCTGGTGTGAATGAAGACAGCAATAGTGCACTCACATAAAATAAATCTTTAAAAAGAAAAGTAAAAGGAAAAAGTTAGTGTGGATGTCATTTTATAATAAGAATGAAAACTATATACAGTCAAATGTGAATGAAACCTTAGTACACCATTCCTGATACTTAAGAGTCAGTGATAACACAATTTTATTGTCTCATAGTTCCATTTCACTTTTAATCATTTAATCACACTTTTTGTTTGTTTTTTTGTTTTCTTTGAGACAGGGTTTCTTTGTATAGTTCTAGCTGTACTGGAACTCACTCTGTAGACCAGGTTGGCCTCAAACTCAGAAATCTGCCTGCCTCTGCTTCCTGAGTGCTGGAATTAAAGGCATGTGCCACTACCACCAGGCCAGTCACACTTATTTTAATCTAACTTGTTTTTAGACTGCCTTATTATTTTCACTATGGATTTATTGAAAACACCAATGTGCTCTAGTTTTACAGAGTCCTATTATACTGTATACTTACTGTATTTTTCTCTCTTTCAGTCGACTCCCTAGACCCTGAAAAGTTATTACAGTGCCCCTATGATAAAAATCACCAGATCAGGGCCTGCAGGTTTCCTTATCATCTTATCAAGTGCAGAAAGGTAGGGTATTATTTTTATAATATGCCCCTTAATGCCTCTTGAGTTCTTCTGATGAGTCAAGCTTTGTAAGCAACAAATCATTTAACATAAATATTTTAATTGAATGCCAGATTGTTTGGCAAGTCTACCTTTGTTAAAGTTCAATATTTACAGGTGTTTGTTTTATTCTTTGAAGTATATAAAATTTCAATCTTTTATTTTCTTCCTCCTAACTAGCAACAAAGCATTGTTTAAAAACTGTCTCTAGAGTATCTAGGCATGTACAATCACACATAGTTTTTATGGTACTAGGAATTGAACCTATTATTTTAAGATATTAAATATGAATTATATATAGTTTGGATTAAATACTGAACTTTTTGTATCTGTATCTGATATTGGTATTTTTAAAAAATTAGGCACAAATTTATTTAGCTTGGTTTTCAGAAAAACAAAGGAATCACTAATTTCTTCCTAGTAATGAAAAACTCCCCCTTATTAAATTTGATGTGTTCATTATTTCTTTTAAAAATAGTTTTAGATTTATTTTATGTGTATGGGCATTTTAATTTAATTAAGTGTATGTGTACCATGTGTGTGCCTAGTGCCTGTGGAGGTCTGAAATGGGTATTGATCTTTTGGAAGAGTTAAAAGATAGTACTAACCATCATGTGGGTGCTGTGAAATAAATCTGGGTCCTCTGAAAATGCAACAAGTGTTTGTAACCGCTAAGCCATCTCTTCAGTCCCTTTATTACATCTCTTTCTGATTTTTTGTTTAAATTTGTTAGCCTAAGAAAATATTGTTTCTAAAAATAACTCCCCAAATTTTAACATTTTTTTTTACCATTTTTTTAACTTTATTCTTTGTTTCACATCATGTATCCCTGTCCCACTCATCTTCCTATCCCCTGGCATCTGCCCCTTACCCTTACAACCTCCCCCTACCCCAAAATAAAAAACAAATAACAAAGCATACAAAACATCTCATCATGGCAGCTATAGTATGTCACAGTGTGTCCCACAGTATACCCCTCTGTCCACATCTTCACTAACAAACATTCATTGCAACAGCTTTGGGTTTTTTATGTATATGTCTGTGTAAGTTTGTGTGCACATTGTGCGCACAGGTCCCCATAGAGGCCAGAAGAGGGTGTTAGATCTCTTGGAACTAGAGTTAACAATAGGCAGTTCTGAGCCACCATGTAGGTGGTTAGATCCTCTGCAAGAACAGTAAGCACTGTTAACCACTGAGCTATCACTACAGTTGCAAATCTTTTTTTTTTTTTCTTGCATTTCTCTCTGGTTACTTCTTTATAGACTTAGCTAATGTAACCTACTCAAGTCTTTTGTTAATTAAAAAGTACTTGTATAGGGTTGTTAGAGTATTGATGTCAGGGCTATAGAAATGGCTCAGTAGTTAAGAGTGCTTGCTACTCTTCCAGAGGTCACAAATTCAGTTCCAACCACCCATATCAGTCAACTCACAACTGCCTATAACTCCAAATATACAAAATCCAGTGCCCTCTTCTGGCTTTCCATAGTCACCTATACTCATATGTACATACACAAAGACAATACACACAATTAAAGTGTAAGATCTTTTTTTGAACTTTGTTTTAAGATTTATAGCCGGGCAGTGGTGGCGCACGCCTTTAATCCCAGCACTTGGGAGGCAGAGGCAGGTGGATTTCTGAGTTCGAGGTCAGCCTGGTCTACAGAGTGAGTTCCAGGACAGCCAGGGCTACACAGAGAAACCCTGTCTCAAAAAACCAAAAACCAAAAAAAAAATTTATATTTTATGTATGTAAGTGTTTTGTCTGCATATATGTCATATGTGTATCTGGTGCCTGAGGAAGCTTTGTAACTGAAGGAAACTGTAACTGAGGACACTGAAATTACATATGGTTGTAATCTACCATGTGGATTCTGGGACTGAATTCAGGTCCTGTTGCAAGAGCAGCAGTGCTCTTCATCTCTGAGCCATCTCTTTTTTTAAGTAGAGCTTCTTGTAGCCAAGGTTGGCCTCACCTCATCAGTAAAGGTGGGCCTTTACCTGCAGATCTCCCTACCTCCACTTTCCAAGAGCTGGGATTGGAGGTCTGTGCCACTGTACCTAGCTCCAGTTTCTTTTGTGTAAATATGGTGTGTGTAGTGTGTATATACTTGTGTACACATAGGGAAGCTACAGGAGGGTTAGCATGTTCTCATCTTCCACTCTACCGTATTCCTTTGAGACTGGGTCTTTCCCTGAACCTAGGGCTTATGTTTTTTGCAACTAGGCTGACAGCCAGCAAGCTATCTCCTGTCTTTGCTGCCCACCAGTGCTGACATTACAGATGGAGAACCATATCAAGCTCATTTACTGGGTGCAAGAGTTCAAACTAAGGTCCTCATGATTACTCAACAAGAAATCTCAACCACTGAGCTATCCCTCCAGATCCATTCAAGTTCCTTAGTACTGTGCTTTTCCAGCCTGCTTCTCACTAGTTTAACATTTTGAGTTTCAATTGTGAAACATCCTTAAAATCTTTTTTATTGAAAAAAGTTTTTTCATACAAAATATTTTGATCATGCTTCCCTCCCACAATTCCTCTCAGGTCCTCCCTAACTTCCTATCTACCCATCTTTATGTTCTTTCTCTCTTTAAAACAATAACAAAACATTTTAATGTTTGTGTGTTTGCAAGCATGTGTGGACCACAGTGTGCTTGTGAAAGAGAATCAGCCTTCTTCTTCTACCGTATAGGTCCTTGATATCAGGGATATAAAACTCAGGTTGTCAGAGTTAGTGGCCAGCTCCTGTACCCACTGTACCTCCTTGCCCCTCTTTTTTTTTTTTTTTAATTTGTGTGTTTTTGAATAACCATAGAGACAAGAAGACTGTCAGATTGCCTGGAGCTGGAGTTACAGGCAGTTGTCAGGCTTCCAGTCTGACTGCTATTCTTTCAGAGTAGCAGCACTCTTAACTCCTGAACCATCTCTCCAAGCCCTCCTTTTTTAAATCTCTTAATTGCTGATACATTTGCCATGACATTTTGGTGATAATAAGTACTTAGTTTGGGTTCAAAACAAGCTACTGTATAACTAAATAAATAAATGAATAAATGGGGCTGTAGAGATGACTCAGCTGTTAAGAGCACTGGCTGCTCTTCCAGAAGTCCTGAGTTCAATTCCCAGCAACCACATGGTAGCTCACAATCATCTGTAATGGGATCTGATGCTGATGTCCTCTTCTGGCATTCAAGCCTACATGCAGATAGAGCATCCATACATTAAATAAATCTTTTTTAAAAATGATACTGGCCCACAAAGTGTGTATCATTTGGGCTTTTCCTAAGTGAAATAGCTGAAAGTGTTTACCAAGCGGTAGTGATGGCATACCTTTGATCCCAGCAGTTGGAAGGCAGAAGCACAGGGATCTCCAAGTTTGAGGCTAGTATGATCTACAGAGCAGAATTCCAGGCTAGCACAGAGCTACACAGAGAAACCCTGTCTTAAAACAAAACAAAACAAAAAAACCCAAAACAAAAAACAACAACAACAAAAAGGTTGTTGTTTGGTTCCTCATTTCAGGGATCATTACTTTCTTTAAGTGTCTCTGTGTTGAAAAATCATTAGCTTGTCTCTGCAACTCCCTTACAACAGCCATTTTCCAGAATTGTCAAATTGCAATAGCAGGGCACTGCTGCTGTGCTGTCTGCCTCATTGTTACTGTAGATCCTGAATGTTAGCTTTCAAAGACACACAGAAAACTCCAGCACTGCCTGCTGTGCTGTCTAATAAACAAAGAGAAGAGATGGTTAATACTGTTTTGCTCTTTATAAGCCACTAAAATCTCAGTCTGTGTGTTGTTATCCCTGCAGTCATAACCAAAAGGTTTGCATTTTGACAATATTGAGATAGAAACTGCATGGTCTGTATGGATGATAATTCCCTCTCAGTTTCTGTGATGAGTGTGCCTATCATTGCAGAGTGTGCCCACCACAGCTGAGACACAAACTTGTTAAGGGATTTTAGGAAGCCATTTATAGAAAAAAGCTGAGCTAGTTTCCTTGAATTTTAAGAAATTCAGAGAATTGATCTCTTAATTTTGATTCCACAGAATCATCCTGATGTAGCAAACAAATTAGCTACTTGTCCCTTCAATGCTCGGCACCAGGTTCCCCGGGCTGAGATCAGTCATCACATCTCGAGCTGTGATGACAAGAGCTGTATTGAACAGGATGTGGGTAAGCAGACTAGCTGAAATGCCCCAGGATTCCAGGGTTAGCTGGTCAATTTGGAGTTATGTTATTACATCATTGGTTTGCTTTCTGGCTTTTACCATTTCAAAAGAAATATTTTTCTGCCTTTGAGATGATTATATCATTATAGCAGTGGGTTGCTAGCTTCTATATAGGTCAGACTGCTTTCTTTTCTGAACAGCCTGATTCATTTTACTATTATAATAAATCATCTAAAAATAAAGTCCTTGAGGCCGGAGAAGGAGCTCAGTGGGCCGAGCACTCGCCTCCCATGGATAAAGCCCTGGGTTCCAGCTCCTGTACCACAAAACTGAGCATGATGGTTCTCACTTATAATCCTGTTACTCAAGAGGTAGAAGCAGGAAGTTCTGGAGTTCAAGGTTACCTTGGAGTCTGAGGCCAGCTAGGAACACAAGACCCTGTCTCAATGAATAAATAATCCTGTTACTGCCATAAATATGGTAACAGTCTTTGTTTCTGCTTTTTGTTCCTGTCAGCTTTCACCCTATCCATATTTAGAAGCAGAGATTCAATAGCTACCTTGCAGCCTTTAAAGGCTTTAAATCCCTTAAGCAGAATAACCTAGCAGATCCCACACCCCCTGCCCAGATAACAAATCTCTGTTGTCTTTCAGTCAACCAAACCAGGAACCTTGGACAAGAGACTCTGGCTGAGAGCACATGGCAGTGCCCTCCTTGTGATGAAGACTGGGATAAAGGTGAGATGCCTCTACAGTTTTTTTTTTCTTCACATATTTAAATCTCAAATCATTTGATTGAGATGGAAGATTTTCTTTTTTTATGAGCATATATGTTGTTCGGAACACTTTATTTTTATTGGGCCCCCAAATGAGCACATTTGTATCACTATGCACACACATAGAATAGCCTATCCTCCTTGGTTGGAAGAAGCATTTCTTTACATATGTTTCCCCTATAAATTGGGTTATACCATCTGTGGTTAATTGTTACTGGGCACATTTACTATTATTTATGGCTCTTGCATTTATATGCTTCATTGTTAAATTCCTGGTTCTGACTCATTTGAGCAGGGCACTCAATCAATTTTTACTTACCCCTCAAAACTTGGCTGTATTATCTCTCATTTGACAAGTTTAACTAACATAGGTTGGTGTTTCATCTCACAGTATCACAAACTGTTTTGCTTCCTTTGGCAGACTTGTGGGAACAGACTAGCACCCCATTTGTCTGGGGCACAGCCAGTTTCTGTGGTAACAACAGGTAAATTAAAAGGTCTTACTCTAATCACTACCTCCCCAAATCCAGATGTGTGACAAAAAAATAATAATAGAGTTGGGTGTGGTGGTGTGTGCCTTTAATTCAGTACCCTGGGCAGAGACAATCAGAGCTCTTTAAGTTTGAGGTCAGCCTGAGCTCTACAGAGCATGTTCCAGGAGAGCCAGAGCTACACAGAGAAACCTCCTGTCAGGGGAGCGGGGATGGACTGAAGGGATGACTTAAAAAGTTAAGGGCACTTGTTGCTTTTTTAAAGCAGCTGCTTATAACTCCAGTTCTATGGGATCCATACCCTCTTCTAGGCTCTGTGGACACTCATACACATGTGCATATACACATGTAAATCTTTTTTAGAATCCTGAAAGTTCTTGAGATTGGAAATCCAGAGCATCTTAATGGGAAAGAAAAAATATCTCTCTTTACTACTAATAGTCTCTATCCAATTTAGAACTGTAAAATTTCTCATTATACCCACATTCAAACCTTAGAAGACCAAATTTCAAATACAAAGGAGACTATTTCATGGCTAGAGAATAAAGGAATCAAATGCTGTACTTTTTTCCCTAAATGCTTGATTTTGTATTTTTTAATTATGTGTATAGAAATAATGAGCACATGAGTGGAGGGGCCACAAAGGCCAGAGGAGCCAGATTCCCTGGAGGCAGAACTACAGGGTGGATGTGAACATACAGGGGCTGGGAATCAAACTCAGGGCTTTTGGAAGAGCAGTGCATGCTCTTAACTGCTGAGTTCTCTCTCCAGCACTCATAAAATGCTTAGTTTTTTTTCTTAGTTACTGAAGTCACCTAATTTTCAACTCATACTATTTTGAATCAGAAAACATAGAAAAACTTAGATTAGTTTTATTGGTGGCAACTTATAACTTACTTCAGTTCTTAAGAGATTTATTTTAGGGGCTGGAGAGATGACCCAGTGGTTCATTTTCTGGAGGACTCGGGTTCAATTCTCAGAACCCACATACTGGCTCCGAGCTGTCTGTAACTCCAGCTCCAGGGGAATCCGTAGCTGGTATTTGCTTCTTGTGGCTTCTTTTTGTCCCCACCTTTATCCCCCAGTTTGACCCTATCACTAGCTAGAGAAAGATAGAGGGAAAAAAGAGGGAGAGAGATTCCTGAATCTAATTTCTTTCCTTTTTTTTTTTTCTTTTTTGAGCATGACTTCTAACAAACTGAAACCAACCCCTCTAAATGACCAACAGTCACCAACCCCACATGTCCAAGCTCTAACATTTATATACCCTCTGAAAAGTTCCCAGAATGCCAAATATCACATAAATGAAGAAATTATCTTCAGCTAGCAAAACCACACTTCTGCTAGAGCACAAAGCAGAATCATAGTCAGCTGCTATGTACAGTCTAGCCCCACACCTTATACCTAGGAGTAAAACGAAAGTACATTCTTATGATATTTCTGTGTTTTTTTTTAAAACCAAAATTCCAGAAATTCTTTAAAAATGTCACTATAGGAGTCTGATACTCTCCAGTGCCTTCTGTAGGCACTAAGCAGACAAATGGTGTATAGACATACATGTAGACAAAATACATGTAGACAAAACACATGTACACATAAAAATAGTAATTTATGAAGAGATTGGTTGCAGCCAAGCATGGTGACACATACCTTTAATCTCAGCACTCGTACTCA
The DNA here is from genome assembly GCF_011762505.2 of Arvicanthis niloticus. Lineage (NCBI taxonomy): Eukaryota > Metazoa > Chordata > Mammalia > Rodentia > Muridae > Arvicanthis > Arvicanthis niloticus. The sequence continues at coordinate 77,630,800 of NC_047670.1, read as the reverse complement.
GGAGGCAAAGACTGACAAATCATTTTGAGTGTGACAGCAGCCTGGTGTATGTAGTAAGTTCCAGCCAAGATCAGACAAACCCTGTCTTGTTTGCAGGGGTGGGATTTTGTCTACTACTGATGGCATTGATGTTTATCTCAGTTTATATAAAATTCAAATGTAGGGGCTGAAGAAATGTCTCATCAGTTAAAAGCACTGGCCACTCTTCTAAAGGACCCAGATTCAAATCCCAGCACCCATCTGGCAGCTCATAGCTGTCTGTAACTCTAGTTCCAGGGACTCCAACACCCTCACAGACACTCAGGCAAAGTGTCAGTCAGTACACATAAAATTTTTTTTAAAAATCATTTTTTGAAAAAAAAATGTAAAACTCTTATCTTTTGTTATTTTTGTTGTGCTTTGCTTTTTGAGACAAGGATTCTCTATGTGGCTATCCTGTAACTGGCTCTGTTAGACTAGACTGGCCTTGAATTCAAAGATCTTCCTGCCTCTGCCTCCTGAGTGTTAGGATTAAAGGCATGTACCGCCACACCATCTTAATACACATATGGAACATTCCCGAGAAATGATAATCATTCTAATTGCAAGAATTTTTTGATAGAACTATGTTCATATTTCAGATGAGTGGTGGTTGTTCCCTCCACTTAAAAACACATTTTGATTGTCTTTTGTATGCCTGAAGAATACTGACATGATGACATCAAATTACTCCTTTTTCTTTCAGTCCTGCAAATAACATAGTTATGGAACATAAGAGTAACCTTGCTTCAGGCATGAGAGTTCCCAAGTCTCTGCCCTATGTTCTGCCATGGAAAAACAGTAAGTAAAATAGAGGTCAAAGTGTTCTTGCACTTTTCATTGTAACAAAAACAGTTGGTTTAATTATTTAGGTATGTTCAGCCTGATGCTGAAAATAAGTGTGACTCTAAATTTTGTGTTCAAAGCACCTCACTTACCTCATGCTACTCCTAGGCCTGGTTACAAGCAAGAAATTAAGAATATCTTGCAACTACTGCTCTTCTAGAGAATCTGGATTTGGTTTCCAGCATCCATGTCAAGTGACTCTCAACCTCCTGTAAACTCCATTTACAAGTAATCCAAATTCTCTAACACCTGTTCTCATATGTACACACCTCTACAGTAACATACACATGTATATAAATAATTAAAAATAATAAAAGTATTTTTAAAAGACAAAGTGCAAGAGCACAAAACCCAAAAGGATGTTTTCCTGCAGTGGAGTAATCACTAATGTCAGTGTACTAAGTAGATGTAGAGACCATTAGAGGAGATAAATTTTGGCTAAGAAAAAGTCATCTCTTAATTGTCAAGGTATTAATTTTTTTAAAAAACGGTATTTCAGTAACCTAAGAGACAATGGGTAGGGAAGAAGGAAAATGCTAAGAAGCAGCATAGGGAATGGAGTCCCCTAAACATCTGAGCCCATACTAGGTAAACAGGTATGAAATTCACACCATTCTGCCCTGATTTAAAAAAAAATCCAAATTTGGGGGCTGGAGAAATGGCTCAGTTAAGAGCAGTAGCTGCTCTTGCAGAGAACCCAAGTTTGGTTCCCAGCACCCACATACCAGCTCAGAGTTATCTGTAACTCCAGTTCCAGGGACCAGACAACTTCCGGCGTCCACAGACACCAGACCATATGTATATTCAGACCACACTTTTTTTTTGTAATTTAATAAAAGGGAATGGGTGGGCTGAAGAGATGCCTCAGCGGTTAAGAACACTACTCTTTTAGAGGTCCTGAGTTCAATTCCCAGCAACCATCGGTGGCTCACAACCATCTGTAATGGGATCAAATGCCCTTCTGATATGTCTGAAGATAGTGACAATGTACTCACATACATTTAAAAAGAAACAACAAAAGAAAGGGAGAAAGAAAGAAAAGAAGAAAGAAAGAAATTGCTACATTCAGAATACCCAGGGTAGGGGCCAGGAGATGGTTCATCAGGTGTAAGCACTTACTGTGCAAATCCAACGATCTGCTTTTGATCCTTGAACACATAGTAGGAGTAGGGGAAAAGCTCCTACATTATACACATATGTATACAACATACATATACACAACAATTGTTTAAAAGATTTTTTAAAAGAACAAAATTCCTAGGAGCGTATGATCTTTATTTAATCCAGACTTTCTGGTTTTATTCCCAAATCCAGATTCACTTGAATTCCCTTGATTTCAGTCTTTGTTACTATTTAAGTTTTGAGTGAATAGAATGGATTCCCTTTAAAGAAGCTAGAGAGATGGCTCAGCAATTAAGAGCACCTGCTGCTCTGTCAGAGGATGTGTTTTGGTTCCCAGCATCTATAGCAAGCAGCTCACACTTGCCTGTAATTCCTGTTCCAGGAGACCTAATGTCCTAATGTCCATGTGCACCTGCATACACATGGTGAACATAAACTCACATATGTGTACATGTATACACAAAAAAATCTTCAAAAAATAGTAAAACATATTTATTTAAATATTTGCATTTCCCAAAAGTGAGATCATTAAATAATATATCAAAAGGCTTGATACATCCAGCCACAGTAGCATATACCTATAATTCCTAGCACTTGAGAGGTAGAGACTAGAGAATCAGAATTTCAGACTGTGTCTCAGAAAAAGAAAAAAAAAATAGGTAAAAGACTATTTTCTTTTTCCATGATTCTCAGTGGAATCCCATTACTAGTTTTGAATTCTGCTTTAAGATTACTACCCCATATACTCTACAAATGAGTAATATGTATCTATGGCAGCCAGTGGTGGCATAGACTTATAGCACTTGGGAGGCAGAGGCAGGTGGATCACCTAGTTAAAAGCCAGCTTGGTCTACAAAGTGAGTTCCAGGACAGCCAAGGCTATAGAGAGAAACCCTGGCTTGGGGGTGAAGAGAGGGGTAATTTGTGTTTAGTAAGAACTGAAAGTGGAATGAATTCAGTCGACATGATATATTTATTTTAAAATGTTTATTCTTGTAGATGGAAATGCACAGTAACTGAACATCTTTTTCAAGTAAGTATTTATTTTCTTCCACTATCGCTTCAGGTGGTAGCAAGATTTAACTGGACATAAAGCAGTTTGAGTCCAATTTTCTTTCAGATTATGATACCAATTTAAAGCTTTGGGTGTGCGTGTGCTTTTGTGTGTATATAGCCTCTATAATGGCTTTACATACTAATGAATAGGCATTTACTACTTAAATTAGAATTCTGTTACCATGCTAAGTTCTTTTCCCTGATGTTAGTGCACACTGCTTTTTCTTTTTTCCCTTTTTTTTTTTTTTTTTTTTTTTTTTTTTTTTTTTGACATCTAGATCTACCCTGGCTTTTGTAATGGAGTGAGATTAATCAAACAGCTGCAATTCTTTCTCAGTGCTGTACAGTTTAATCATTTTTTTAAAAAAAAAAATCATATTCTTCTTAATGGGCATTTAAATTTTGGGGGTCCCTTAAGAGTCTTGCACTGTTGATATTATTTAGCAGCTTTTTTGTGCAAAACCTCACAAAATTCTCCTTTTCCCAGATGAAACCTAGAGGGTCTTCCCTGTGTATGGTAGAGCTAAGCTTGGCTACCTTGCCTAAGATTGCCCAGCCCTACTGCTCATGGGATAGGGACTTTAGTAAGGCTGGTATATGATTCTATTTCAGCTGTCTTGAAGATCCTAGTCCTTCGGTGAATATTTATCAAATGAATGAGTAATTGGTCTGTTGCTATCCAGTCCCCATCTACACAGTGAAGCAGGTGAATCTGTGGTAGAGTCCATTTTGTACAGACCTAATGTTTCTTCTGATAAGAAGTGGAAAAGCTAAGTGAAACCACCCAGCCAGGCAGTCTTTAATCCTAGCACTCAAGAGAAGTCAGAAGCAAGAGGATCTCCGAGTCAAAGGCCAGCCTGAGTGAGTTCCAGGACAGTTATATATAGTGAAACCATGTCTCAAAAAAAAAAAGTTTAAAAGAAAGTATTAAAAAAAAAATAGGAAATACCCTTGAATCATTGCTAGAAATTTATCAGTTTCTTCTAGCAATTGGCCACTTTTCTTAGGTCTGACCTTTTTCTTTTTTTCTGAGACATGATTTCTCTGTATACCTCTGGCTGTCCTGAAATTTGCTTAATAGACAAGGCTAGCCTCAAACTCAGAGATCTGCCTACCTCTGCCTTATGAGCACTGGGATTAATGGTGTGTGCCACCCATACTCAGGTTGGTAGGTTTTGACTTTAAATTTTTAAATATATCTGGAAACAATAAAATGAAATTTGGCCCCAGAAGAAAGATACACTGAGGTGTATCAGAAAGAATACATTGAACAGACCTGGATAAATATGGTGAACTTTGAATTGTTCTCTTAATATGTTGTACAAAATGTCTGGTGATCAATACAGTATATAGCTGTTTAGTAAATAAGAAAGGCAATTCTACAAATGAAAACTTAGGAGAAGTTCTCATAAGAACAAAGTGCTTCCTCCCACTTACCCCCAACCCCTTTTTTGAGACAAGGTCTCTTGATTATGTAACCCTAGCTGTCCTGGAACTAAACCAGGCTGACTTCCTACTCATGGAGATCCACATTTCTCTGTCTCTTGAGTGCTAGGACTAAAAGGCATGTGGTTACCTAGATGGTATTTGGCTTTTTAAATCCACTATTACACATGCATGCTTGTTGCCCTTGGAGGGCAAAAGAAGGCATCAGATTCCCCAGAAACGGAGTTATACATGGTTGTGAACCACTTTGTGAGTGTTAGGAGTCAAACCTGGGTCCTCTGCAGAAGCAACAAATGCTCTTAACTACTGAGCCATCTCTGCAGCCCTGAATGAATATAATTTTTAAAAGTCTTCATACACACAGATACATACACATCAATATTTTTAATTAATGAGTAATAGAGTATTTGAGAAGAAAATACGAATACAACATTAAGTTAATTAGAATTTATTTATTCAAGAATTGTTCAAAGTAGTCAGTTGCCTACAGAGTCAGTTCTCACTTGTGAAGCTGTTGACACAAGAAATGTATGTTAATGACTGTGAAAAATGTTTTTAATTCACTTAGCAAGTTTTCATGTACACAGAGGTACTAAAGAGAAGCGGGTCAGCAGGTACTCAGTGTCCTGCCATTAACAACAGTGAATTTCTGAGACAGCTCTTTTAAGAGAGTTTGAGGGGTTATGGTTGTGTCAGCTGTTGGCAGATGTAGTTGGTACTTCTGTCACTGAAAGGAAATAAAAACTTTTTTCTCATTTCCTTGCAGATGCCAGACTGTGGAAGACTCTTGCTTATTCCTGCTACCAAGGGTTCTTCTTTTTTCTCTTTATCTAATTATAGAACAGTAAACTGTCTGACTTTCAAACTGGCAAGTACTTTTTTTTCACTGCTGAGACTTTACTCCTCAATTATTTGATGCCAAATATTTATATGTTGCTGAAAAAGCCAGCTTGATAGTTTGGTTAAATACCTACTAAACCTCAAATTAAGAAAAAAAATCACTTTCCATTCTAGTTAATGAAACAGTGATGTGAAGCTGTTGTACAGAATCCAGCTAACATAGACAGAAAACTTGGGTTAAAAAAAGTAACTATGCTTTATGTTTCTGGTATATGTGTACCAAATTCTTTTAAGAATTTAAAAAAATGGGCTTTTTATACCTTCGATCCCAATACTCAGGAGGCAGAGGCAGGATAACCTCAGCTGGTCTACAAAGCAGTTCCAAGAAAGCCAGTGCTATACAGAGAAACCATGTATCAGAAAAACAAAAACAAAAAATAATAATAATAAAAACCTGGGCTTTTTCTTAACAATACAGCTGTTCATCCATTGTCTTTGAGATGCCGGTAGCTTATGTACAGCAAAACTCCCCATTCTCATTTAGACATCTTGCTGCTTGAATATTTCCAGCAGGGGTTAAGTTTTTGTTGTTGTTTTTTTTTCCTCCCTATGTTCTAACTAGAAAATGTACTATCAAGCTAGCTGTGGATTCTATAGGAACAAAGGGAGGCTTTCCACATGTTACCTTTGATTTGAATTGAGAGTATAAATGTGTGAGGGGTCCTCGTCATTGCCTTGGGATACATGCATAGCAATTAAGATTTTTGTTTTCACTTTTTTTGGTTTTTCAAAAGAGGGTTTTTCTGTGTAGCTCTGGCTTCCTGAAACTAACTCTATAGATCAAGCTGGCCTTGAATTCAAGAGATATGCCTACTTCAGCTTCCCAAATGCAGGAATTAAAGGCATGCACCACTACCTCTTCAACCCATTTTTTTAAGCCTGTCTTGTTCAAGTCCTGCTCTGGTCTTGGTCTACAGAGAGAGTTCCAGACCAGCTACACAGAGAAGCCCTGTCTTGAAAGATTACAAAAAAGATGGTCTCACTCTATACCGCATGCTTGTCTGGAACTCATGACAGTCCCCACCTCTCCCACCCCTACACCACCCCGTTTTATTTAGCCTAGGCTGGTTTACAAACATAAGATACCATGTCTGGCCCTGGAGAAGTTTTTGTAGCAGTTTTGTTTTTTGTTCCTGTGATGAGGATTGAACCCAGGAATTCACACATGCTAAACTGTACCACTGAGCTGCATTCCTACCCCTTCTAGGCCAGCTTTGGTTGTTTGGGAAAGATTTAGCTTGTTTTAAAACCATGTGCATAAAGGAGGACATGGAAGAAGCACACTGACAAATAATCCCAAGTGCTCTTTGTAGGCTTGTTTGCAGATTACAGACAGGGAGGGTGAGTGGCTCTTGTGTGTGGACTTGGTGTTTCCAAGACTTTTACCCAAAGCACACTTCTCTCCTAATGAGCAAAATTGTGTCCTGCTTTATTTCCAAGCTCAAATGATTGCTTTAAGGTCAGCAACAGCATAGTAGCATTTCTTTCTGTAGCTATGCAGTCTTAAGTGAGTAACTAGACTATTTCCTCTGCAGAGGATGTTAGTGCATTGAGAAGGAATGTGCCCCCAAAGTCTGGAGATAAGTAACTCTTTTGATTCGGTTGTTTTGGTAATAACAAAACAAAACTGCATGCTGCACTTCAGCAAGGAACTATGAACTAGTTTTGGAAAATAACAGATTTAAGTTTAATTGCAACAGAATTGAGCAAAGGAATTCAAAAGAAAATAGTTCCAGGTATGGTGGCTTGTGTAACCAGCCTTGGCAGGCTGAGGCAAGAAGATTGTCCTCATGTTTTCGAACAACCTTGGCTACATAGTGAATTCTGAAACAAACATGAGGGAAGGAAGAAAAGAGAGGGAGAAACTAATTTTTCTGTATAATTTTTCAAAATAAAGTGATACTGTCATTCATGAAAAATCCTAGTTTGTGGGATGGGTACAAGGCTTCTGTGGTAGAGTGCTTGCTTAACAATGCCTGAACTCTAGTTTGTTCCCCAGCACTGTATACTTGTGTTTTGTTTTTTTTGATTGGGGCCTTGCTATATAAGCTTCAAACTTCATTTCTGTGTCAACCCTCCCAGATATAAGATTACAGCAGAAACACCACCATTAGCCCCTGTATATAGGTTTGGTTTGGTTTTTTGATATAGTATCTCAATACTCAGTATATGTATCACATAATATTTGATCCTATCTCAAATAAAAAGGAAATTTTTTTTATTTTTTTGTTTAGATTTTTAGTGACCTGTATGTATCTATATGTATATGCACATATGTGCAGATACCCAAGGAGACCAGAAAACTACATTGGACCCCCTGAAACTGGAGTTGCAGGTGGTTGTAAGCCACCCAGTATGGGTGCTGGGGTCCAGTGGACTCAGGTCTTATGCAAGAACAGCAAGAGCTGTCTCAGCAATCCTGGAGTTTGCTGTTTTGGAACATCTCTTTCCTCCTTAGAACTTATTCATAGAACATTTGGCCTTCTGAAATGTGCATAGCACTTGATGTAGAAGAATGTTCACATATGTTAATTTAGATAGCTCACAAAATAAGTTTATTGTTTGGGTTTGGGGTATCAATAGTCTACATTTTATCTTTTTGTTTATTTTTAAGATTTTTTTAATAATTTAAATTTTATTATTTAGTTTGAGAAATAATAATCTTGGAAAAGAGACATTTACATCAGAATGCACAGCAAGGATCCAGGAATATCTTGTTAGACTTTAAAGGATGTAGCAGAGTTAAAAATCATGCCAGAACCAAACACTGGCCACAGATTAATCTGTGTCCAGGTGGGAGTCACAATGACTGGAAACTGGCTTCACTCCAAACACTGGCCTAGTTCCAGGGTCTTCATGGCTTCCTCCAGCTTGAGCATTCCTCTTTCCTGGTGTAGGCAGTACCTCTCAGCCATGGACTGAAGCATCCATTTAGCCTGAAGCTGGTGATTGTAAGAGCCATAAATTAAGACGTCGGTAAGTTCAGAAATTTTCAGAATCTTCAGCTCAAACATGGCCTGACTCACTTGCTTGATGTGAGGCATCCAAGATCCCTGTGGGCCAAACAGAGATTTTAGCACCAGTATGTGGGCTTGTAATACTTCTGGATCTCTTAGGTCTTCAGCAACTTTCACCCATGGGGCGATATCCTTACGGGTCACGAGGGTTCCCATCTTAATTCCTGACAAGGAACCAGTTTCCAGGGAAGACTAGGTCAGGCTTAACCGTGATGGCCCACAGATCGAGATTCTTGAGATTGTATTTTAATTACATATCTCCCCTCTCTGTTCTCCCTCCAAACCCTCCCATATACTCCTCATATACTCTCCTTCAAATTTATGGCATTTTACATCACTTATTATATATATATATATATATATATATATATATATATATATATATATATATATACATATGTGTGTGTGTGTGTGTGTGTGTTTGTGTGTATATGTACATATATATATAATTTGTATATATGTAACCTGTTGAGTTGGGTCCTTTTATAATGTTACTTTTATGTATGTTTTCATGCCTGATTGTTTGGCAGTAAACAAGCAATTAGTGCGTCTTCTTCACTGAAGGACACCTATCCTACTCAGCTTTATTTAGTTAGCTGTAGCTCTTTATGTAAGGTCAAGGCCTCCTGGGCTTTATCCCTGTACAGTTTTGTGCATTCATTGATGTCGTCCTTGTTCAGCTTATGTTTTCAAAGTCATGTTGGTGGGATTTTACAGGTGTAGCTTCTGATGTATTTTCTTTAGCAAACTACTAATTAAAACTACCTTCCTGTCTGGTTCACAAGCTTTAACAGACTACTTATAGTATTTATTGGCCCTAGAACTCATACATCTGGTTTTGTTTGCTGGAAATGTTTGGAGGTTCCAAAACCTAAAGAAGTGGCTCTTACCTTTAGTGCTCATGTATATATCTCTGGGACCTTGTTGCCTCAGAATATCCTTGTCAGAGGATAATATAAAGAATGGAAAGGACATAAATAGTTAAATATTTGTCTCATTTTCCATTAAAAACAAATATTATCATTTAAAATTAAAATGGGGCTAAAGAGATGGCTTGGAGGCTAAGAACACCAGCTACTCTTACAGAGGAGACCTGGGTTTAAGTTCTAGCACCTACATGGCAATTGCTACCCATAAGTCCAGTCTCAGGAGATTAGAGGCCCTCTTCTGCCTGCCTTAGACACTGAATACACATGGTACACAGACAAATATCCAGGCAAAACACCCATACACATAAAACTTTTTTAAGTAAAATGTTTTTTTAAAGTCATAGCTGTTTAAAATCATTTATAAAAGTTACCTAAAGAGCTAGACTCTGGGTTTTGCACTTTGATTTTATGCAGGGTTTTTGTGCTCTGCTTCAGTCAGAACATTTGCTTTGCTTTTTTTTTTTTTTTTTTTTTTTTTTTTTTTTTTTTTTTTTTCTTTCAAAGATTGACTTTCTCTCAAGGGTTCTAAAAGTGCCATTTCGATTTGCAAATCTTCTCTCCAGGAATGAACAAGTATCGATAATAAGTGATGCTCGGCTCTCCTGGTAGCTGCACCTGAGCTGAAGAGGGGAAATATTTAAATTTCACATGAAATAATTCCCTACAGTAGTATTTTCTCACTGGAGAGGCAGATAAAAAGCTGCAGTATCTACTACATTGGCATTAGATCCTTTAGTTGTCTTCTTCATCAGAGACAGAAGCTGAAGGGAGATCATTTTACATTTTGTGTTTTGTTTTAGAGGCAAGGTCTCATATGTCTAAGGCTGGCCTCTGGTTCAGTGATGACCTTGAACTTGTGATCTTCCTCCAGCCTATGCCTCTGCCTCTCAAGTGTGTCACCAGCTACTTCTACCATTGCATTGTTTTGTTGTTTTGTTGGGTTTTTTTTTTTTTTTCAGATGGAGTATCTCTGTGTAGCTCTGGCTGTCCTGGAACTCAGCTCTAGACCAGGCCAGCTTTGAAATCAGAGATCCACCTGCCTGTGCCTCCTGAGTGCTGGGACTAAAGGCATGTGCCACTGCTGTCCAGCTACTTCTCCCATTCTTAAGAAGGTAAATTGTGATATGGCAATGCTTAACTGTATAAGGGATACTGGATCAAACCCCAGGCTTTGAGCATGCTAGGCAAGCATTCTACCACTGAGTACACCCCCAGACATGTACTGCTTATATATTTCTTTGCTTACTAGTTACTGAGGGAAGGGTTAGTTGGCTGGCTTGGGTTTTTTTTTTGTTTGTTTGTTTGTTTCTTTAGTTGGGGCCTTCCATATAAGCGTCAAATTCTCCAACTTCTGCATCAACCTCTCCCAGATGTGGGAGATGTCCGCCATCATCTCCTGTATGCTATTTGTTTTGGTTCAGATTTTAAATTGTACCTTAGTATATACCCCAGACTGGCCTAAAAATCTCTATATATCCCAAGTTGGCCTGTAACTTTTTTGAACCTTTTGTATCTAGCTTCTGGAGTCCTGCCCTTACTGGTATGTATAACCACACCCAGCCCATACTGAGATCAGTTGAGCCTGTGTATGAACACAATGTTTTCCTTTATATGGCAGGTCTGCAGGCTCCAACTCTTACATTGCAAGAACAGCACTCTCAGCCACAACCGTAGAGAATACAGATTGGTCAACAGATTTGTGTTTGTGTTTACCTTATTTAAAGGCTATTTTAAGCTGGGTGTGGTCCACATCACAGTCTCAGTATTTGGGAGGGGATAATAAATTTTTTAATTTGGAGGAAGGGGCAGAGACGGGGTCTTTATTTGTAGCTCTGGCTGTCCTGGAACTTGTTATGTAGTAAGTCCTTTTAAAGTAAAATAGGACCAGGACTGTAGCTCAGTAAAGTGCTTGCTCATTACACACTACAACCCTGGCTTCAGTTGTCAGTGACTCGTGGCGTGGTGGTGCCCAAAATCACTTCTCTACTCTCAGTTTTTCGTGTTTTTTAGCACAAGTAAAAACATCCTGAAATTGTGGTCTTTGGTAAGGAGATACATTTGTCAGGGCTGGCAGGAGAGTCAGAAGCTCAAGGTCATTCTTGGCTACATGGTAAGTATTTCTGGCTGTCTGGGAACTTGCAACGTAGACCAGACTAGTCTGGAACTCACAGAGATCTGCCTATCTCTGCCAACATCCCACAATAGCCCTCACCCCGACTCCCAGGGTTAAAGGTATTTGCTACCACACCAGCTGAGACTCTGTGTCTAAACAGTCACTTAAAGCATGCTTTTTATACTTCCTCTGTTGTGGTTCTGTTTGCTCAGACTTGGATTAGAGGTTGTTCTTAGACAGTCCTTTCTCCAGATCTTCATAACAGAGATGTACATTGAAAATGAAGGAAAGCCGGGCGGTGGTGGCGCACGCCTTTAATCCCAGCACTCGGGAGGCAGAGGCAGGCTGATTTCTGAGTTTAAGGCCAGCCTGGTCTACAGAGTGAGTTCCAGGACAGCCAGGTCTACACAGAGAAACCCTGTCTCGAAAAAAACAAACAAACAAACAAAAAAAAAAAAAAAAAAAAAAAAAAAAAAAAAAAGGAAAATCTTGATGGAGACCAGAAGTTCCATTGGGATGCCCTTTTATTGATGGGAAGTTTTGTGACAAGAGTTCCTTTAGCTTTTTAAAGCTTCTGAAAAATATACATTGCTGGTATGTAACTTTAATGGAAATAGTGTATGCAATGTGAAACATGATGCTTTTAAAAGCAAAGAGAATGATAAACAGGTCTGGATAGTGGTTCTCTCTAAGGACCCAGCATGATAGGATTAAGACAAACACAGATGGTTATTATCACTATCTACTTGATAAATTCCAGTGGGGAGTTTCTTAGGGTTTTGATGTTTTTGTAGGACCAGAGCTTGAATCTACTGTGTACCCAGCCCTTTTCAGTATTTATTGTTTCATGGGTATGTACTAAGTACTTCAGATGTGTTTTTTAAATATTAAATATTTGCTGCAGGCAAATATCACCTAGGTGAAAATCTCCTGAAATTTGATCTTTGCTAAGACTATAACAGTTTCTTAATGGTAAATTATGATCAGAACTTCATGTTTCTGGTTGCTAACTGCATCCAGCTTCCTTAATTTTTGTCTGTGTGCACAAAATTTCTCTCTCAAACTGCTTATGTTTGAGCTCATTTCCATAATTTGCCTGAATTCTATTATCAGTTACTCCTTAATTTCCTTGACCTCCTTGTACTTCTACTGTCTGCTTCACTAATCCCCAAGTCAAGAGAAGCCCTGGCTCTTCTAATCTATTCCTGGTAGGATTGGCATAGAAAATACCCTATCTCCCTGACACCACCAGTGAGACATGATTTCTAATCTCAGACTCATTCCTGATTTGTCTGGTTACTGTTATAACCTTTTTTGTGTGTCTTGTCTTGTCTTGTCTTGTCTTAGATAGTCTCACTATGTAGTCTTGGAATTTAAGGGCAGTCTTCCTGCCTTAGCCTGAATACTGAGTGAATTCTAAGTGTGAACTAACACATCCATGCCTCCTTCAGGCCAAACACCAAGTATGTATATGGTGTACACACATACATGCAGGCAAGCACTCATATACATAATAAACATGAATCTTTAAAAAAAAAAAAAAAAAAGGCAAGTAACCAGAGTTAGATCTCTAGGACCCATATGGTAGAAGAAAAAAATTTAATTCCAGTTCAGTGGTGGTGGCACATGACTTTAAATCTGGCACTTGGGAGGCAGAGGCAGGCAGATCTCTTGAGTTCAAGGCCAGCCTCTTCTACAGAGGAAGTCCCAGGACAGCCAAGCCTACACAGAGAAACTCTGTCTTGAAAAAAATAATTTTTTGTTTCATTTTTACTTTGCCCACCAGAAAAGGCTTTTAGAGCATTTAGTATGTAGCAAATTGCACAAAATTCTACATATTTTGTAGATTTAGAACATCACATTTTATTCCACATAATCTGAGGTGGCTACTCTTAGATTTCCCACTGGTAAATAAGAAAAATGAGGGTCACAGAATTTACATGATTGAGAGTTGTTGCTTGAGCTGGGCGGTGGTGGCGCACGCCTTTGATCCCAGCATTTGGGAGGCAGAGGCAGGCGGATTTCTGAGTTCGAGGCCAGCCTGGTCTACAGAGTGAGTTCCAGGACAGCCAGGACTACACACACAGAGAAACCCTGTCTCGAAAAACCAAAAAAAAAAAAAAAGAGAGAGAGAGAGAGAGAGAGAGAGAGAGAGAGAGAGAGAGAGAGAGAGAGTTGTTGCTTGGTTACTATGAAAGAAACAAAATTATAATCATGTCTACAGCTCCAAAAGTCAGTACTCTTAACCCCCACTGCATTTTACAGTTGTCCTACCTTGGTCATAGACTAACTCACTGTCCCTAAGGTGCTCTTTAATGAGCATATTGTTGGGATCTGGAGAAGTTGACTCAGTGGTTAAGAGTACTTATTGTTACAAAGGACCTGAGTTTGATTCCCAGCATCCACATGGAAGCTAACCATGTCCTAGGGAGCCAGGCATGTGTACAGACATTATTACTCATATACATAAAATAATAAAAAATTATAGCCATAGCATCCACAGGTCTTGTTTTCTGTTCCTGATGCTTTCTGCCTGGTATAATATCTTCAAATTCCAACTCAAAAGTTGTCTCCTCATTTTTTACACTCTTATTTGTTCTTTTTTTTTTTTTTTTTTTTTTAATGTAGCTCTTGGCTGGCTTGGAACTCACAGTGCTCCATCTGCCTCTGCTTCCCAAGTGCTGCTGGGATTAGAGGTCCATACCACCACATCTGGCTCATACTTTGTTTAGTAACATTGAGTTTATGGAACTCACTTGTTTTTTTTAAGATTTATTTCTTTATGCATATGAGTATGCTGTAGCTGTCTTCATACACACCATAAGAGTGGCATAAGATCCCATTACAGATAGTTATAAGCCACCATGTGGTTGCTGAGAATTGAACTCAGGTCCTCTAGAAGAGTAGTCAGTGCTCTTAACTGCTGAGCCATCATACAGCCCCTAGAATTCACTTCTAAATGCCTGAATCAGTCAGAGTTTAGAAGAAAACAGAAAACATACTTGACATATTAAGCATAAGGCTATTTGATGATGACATCATCTGAATAGCTGTAGGCCTCTTAGGAATAACTCTCAGGACACCACCAGACTAAGACACCATTGGGCCTGCAGCTTCTGGTGGTTTCTGACTAAGCTTAAGGAAATGACAACATAGCTAAAAGCCCACAGTATTCTTGAGATGGGGGGGGGGTTGTTTGTTTGTTTTTGTTTGTTGTTTGTTTTTAGAGTTACTGACTAATACAGACATCTGAGAACTGGTCATCTGATGAGGGGTAAGAGGAAGCTTGGTATTCAGTGTATTGAGCACTCAGGTTTACTCTCAGATGTATGAGGTTTTCAGTGTTTTCTATTCTAAGATTAAATACAAGTCTAGGGTATCAAATGTGGTAGTGCATGAATTTAATACAGCACTCCAAAGGCAGAGCCAAGTAGATCTCTTGAGTTTGAGGCTAGCCTGGTCTACATAGCAAGATCTAGGATAGCCTGTCTCAGATGGATGAATGGATGGATAGACAGACAGACGACAGACAGACAGACAGACAGACAGACAGACAGGAAGGAGCCAGGCAGTGGTGGCACAGCCCTTTAATCCCAGCACTTGGGAGGCAGAGGCAGGTAGATTTCTAAGTTTGAGTCCAGCCTTGTCTACAGAGTGAGTTCCAGGACAGCCAGGGCTATACAGAGAAACCCTGTCTCGAAAAACCTTAAAAAAAAAAAATAGATAGATAGATAGAGGGAGGGACGGAGGGACGGAGGGACGGAGGAAAATTGAAACCAGATAGGCTGGATCAATGACTCAGCAGTTAAGAGCAATAATTGCTCTTCTAAAGGCCCTAGGTTCATCTCCAAGCATCCATATGATAGCTCATGACTGTAATTCCAGTCCCAGGAGATCCAGTGCCCTCCCTTGACTTCCACAGGCATGTATGCAT
The DNA here is from genome assembly GCF_011762505.2 of Arvicanthis niloticus. Classification (NCBI taxonomy): domain Eukaryota; kingdom Metazoa; phylum Chordata; class Mammalia; order Rodentia; family Muridae; genus Arvicanthis; species Arvicanthis niloticus. Next base: position 77,615,419 of record NC_047670.1, on the reverse strand, counting down.
GCAAAATACCCATATACTTAGAATAAATAAATTCTTTTCCTTTTATTTATATATATATATAAAACCCAATATATATATATATATATATATTGGGTTTTCGAGACAGGGTTTCTCTGTATAGCCCTGGCTATCCTAGAATTTATTCTGTAGACCAGGCTATTCTCTGCCCCCTGAGTGCTGAGATTAAAGGCATGCACTACCACCACCTGACTAGAATAATTTTTTAAGAATTAAAAAATAAGTGCAAGCTTGTCTCCCTCTCATCTCCCACTGATCCTGTTTCCCACCTCCTTACATTCCCTCCCTTCTCTTTTCTCCCTGACCTTTCATCTCTCCCTTCTCCTACCCTCTCTCAAAGCCAAGAGGGATAAGTACCAAATGCTAGCATATTCTCTCCTCAGAAAATCACACAGATTATGCTGCTGTAGTGCTCAAGGACTGGGTGAGAAGTTAGAATTAAAGGGAAGGTGGCTATGCAAGCAGTGACAGAAGTACTACAGACTGAAGAACAGTCCTGTCATGGGATGTGATGGTGCACACCTTTAGCCAGTACTCAGGAGGCATCTAGTCAGCCTGGTATACATAGTGAGTTCCAGGACAGCCAGAGCTACCTAGTGAACCCTGTGTCAGAAAATAACCCAGAACCTTGGAAATGCCAAACAGACTTTCTGTGCCTCAGTTACCTCTTTTATAAAGATTCAGAACAGAAGTAAATGTTTCTAAGATTTGCTTACCACTAAAATTTTGGTGGCTTTCTTTACCTGGGAAAAATAATTTATAACAGATTGTATAAAAGTAAAAAATAAATGAAAAGTTAATTATATATTCTAGAGTTTTGATTACTGTATAAAATTTTTCTATCCTTAAATTACACTCTGAGACTATCAAATGAGATGAGGGAAGAAGAGTCAGAAGTAACCTCTCACATGTCAAATCAGAATCAGACTTTAAATCACAGAGCAGCCTCCATGTTCCCTGATACTCCAACTTGGAGCTCTTGATTTGTTCCCTGGAGTTTCGGGATGGTGATTCTTCAAAGAACCATCACTAGTTTCTAAGGGCAGTGAGGCTCATCAGAAAAGCCAGTCTGTTATAAAGTGCACTGAAAGCATCATCTAGGCTGTTAGCTAGGCCAGAGATGAAATGATGCTGCTCTCTGCTAGGGCCCGTAGCCCTCTGGGCTATTTGATGCACTTATGATGCTTTTGGCCTAGTTTTTTCTGTCAAGACTTACCCTTCATTCTCTTCTGTGAAATAAACTGCATTTCAATAAACCATTCACACACAAACTTTCCGGATAGTAGCCAAGGGTTGGTTTGCCAAGACTGCATCTTTGTTGTTTCTCTCAAAATAAGAGATAACCAGAAAACTCTGGTGTCAGCAATTGTGTGTGGCATTTTTCTCCCCTGCTAAAGTGCTTGCTTTTTGTGCTGCAAAGCTTGACATCAGTTGAGCATAGTCACTGGGTATCTCTCCCCTTACTCCCTGCTTCATACAAGTCATCTCTGATGCAAAATCACCAGAGCTAGTACGTCAGTTCATACTGCCTTCTGCCAAACATTTGCACAGAAGTTTTCAGGTTAGGAAATAACACATAACATACTCTCCTGAGTATGTATCGCACAGCCTAGGGCTGCCTCCCCTTGCTACAGGAAAATGACTGAGAGGGTTTAGTTCAGGGGAAAGATAACACCAACCTGTGTGAGAGCTGTGGCTCCAAAGAGCTAAATTGAGATGTGCACATGAAGGTCTGTTTTAGTTACAGCCCTCCCCTCAGGCCTTTTATAGTCGGCGTCAGTGTTCTGAAAGCATAGTCCAACTATCTATCACCTCCATCATCATTGCTGTAGATGCTTATTTTAAAATGCAGATTCTTGGGCTTGTATACAGATCCTGAATCAGAATATGTAGAGGCCACATTCAAAAATCCATTTCTCACAGTACACCTCATGGTATAGGCAAAAGAGTTTCTAAAATCACTACAAAAAAGGCTTTTTAGAAGTTCACAAGGAAGATAATTGCAGCTTTAGTCCTTTAAAAGTCCACAGATTAGTCTGGAGAGTTGGGAAACCTGAGTTCAGTACCCACCTATAACTCCAGTTTAGGGGTTTCTGTACTTCTGATATCCCCAAACACCAGAGCTCCTGAACACAAACCTATACACATGAGTAATTAAAAACAAACACTCTTTTAAAGTTAAGATACAGGAACCTAGAGGAGGGCTTAGCAGTTAAGACCATTGGCTGATGGAGAACCTGGGTTTGATTACCGGCACCCACAAGGTGGCTACTGATTGTAATTCCAGATCTAACGCCCTCTTCTGGCCTCCTCGAGCACCAGGCATAAAAGTGGTACCCAGGCAGGCATGGTGGTACACATCTTCAATCCCAGCCCTCAGGAGGCAGGAGTAAGCAGATCTTTGAATTTGAGGCCAGCCTGGTCCAGGACAGCCAGGACTACATAGAGAATCCCTGTCTCAGGGAGAAAAAAAAAGTGGTGCACAGATGTAAGTGCAGGCAAAATGCCCTTACACATAATTTTTAGTACTGTCTGTCCAGGAACTTACTATTTAATAAGGCTGGCCTTGAACTCACTTTGTTTTTTAGTTTTATGAAAAATCCACAGACTAATTACAAGTAAAAGGTATAGTGTAGTAGTGATTAAAGATAGAATTTGAATACTATATCCTCAGATCCTTTAAAGAGTTTGGTGGTTTTGTTTTTTGAGGTATTACAGGCCCAGCCTCGAATTCAGCTGCCTAAAAACCGTGAATTCCTAGTCTCCCTGCCTCTACCTCCATAGTGCTGACATTACAGGAATAAGCCACTGTACCTGGTTTTATGTGGTGGTAGGAATTGAACCCATGACTTCATGCATGCTAGGTACTCTACCAACTCAGCAATGTCTCCAGCCCCGATCCTTTAAAGGTTTAAGTAGGACAGTGCACAAAAGTCCTTAAGAGTAAGCTCTCTGGCTGGAAAGATACCTCAATGGTTAAGAACATGTACTACCTGCCTCAAGGTGTTGTGGGCATGGGAGAGATGCTCTCCCCTACACCCCCCCCCCCACACACACACCCCCGCCACTTGGCCTCCTGCTGCAGATGGGAGAACTGATCTCCAGAGGGAGAGCTGACCCAACCCTCACTGGCTATAGCAGTCAGGAGAGCAGGCGAGCAGGCCCTGCAGCTCACCTGGGCAGCACAGTAGAGCCGGCCCAGAGGGCAGAAGAGCTGGTCCTACCCCTTGCCTACTGCATCATTGGGTGAGCTAGCTAACCAGGACAGTACTGGAGAGCTCACCGAGGTGGTGTGAGTGCAAGAAAGCCAGTGAGCTGACCAGCCCAGCTACCACCCAGGCCCAGATCCAGGGCTTTTGAGTTGACCTACCTCAACATCTACCCTATCTAATGAACTGCTGGAACATGTAAGGAGCTGGTCCTACAGATCCCAATAACACAAGATATCCAAGAAGAATCCCTGCGAGGATCTAGTATTGGTGGTGTAGCAGAAGCCAAAGGCCTCGAACCAAACCAATACTCTTGCAATGAACATTTATTTGAAGTAAAGATGTGTTTACAAGGGGCTGGAGAGATGCCTCAGTGGTTAAGAGCTCAGACTGCTTTTCCAGGGGTCTCCAGTTCAGTTCCCAGCAATCACATGGTGGCTCATAACCATATATCTGTAATGTGATCTAATGCCCTCTTATGATATGCAAATGTACATCTAGATAGAGTGCTCATATACATAAAATAAATATTTTTTTAAATGTGTGTACAAAAGGGTATATACTGTAGGACACTGTGACTTAATACAGCTTCCACATTCAGATTTTTTTTGGAGAGTGGGGAGGTTGCAAGGGTATAGGGTAGATCTGAAAGGACGGGGAGATAGTGTAGTTGGAGTGCATGATGTGAAATTCACAAAGAATAAAAAGTTAATTTAAAAAAAAAAAAGAGCATATACTTGCCTTCCTGAGGATCCTAGTTCAATTCCTAGCACCCATATCAGGTAGCTCACAACATCTGCAACTCCAGCACCTCTGGTCTCTATGGTCACCTGCAGTCACATACACACATGCACTTTTAAATTTTTTTTATTTAAAAAAGTTCTGGGTAAACTAAAGATATTACAGAAATGACATGACATACAGCATGAGATTTGCCACAACATTGTCTTAAATCCTCCTTGATTCTTTTTAAAGCAAAAATTTGAAAGATACTTGAAGGACATATATTAAATCAAAGACATCCAGAAAATAAGAAAGGACTGCCTTTTAACCCAGCTAGATTGAAGAGTCAGCTGGGGATGGAGAGATTTCTACATCTGATGTCAACTGTATTCTCAGCCCTGTGAACAATATGGATTCGTTTTATACAACCTGACCAATTTTGAAGGTGCATAATAGTGTCATCCCTATTTCACCAATAAAGGATTTATTTCAGAACTCACAACTCACAAATGACTTTCCCTTCTGAAGATGCAGCCCAGGAGTTTCATGGACAGTCCAGTTTCCAGTGCACTAAATGAGTTAATAGACTTTAGTGGTGTTATCTCTGCTAAATGAACAAGGACTGTGAACAGTAGATAACACCCCCAGTTCCCTATATTTTAATCAGGTAGATGAGACAGAGAACCAAGTGAAGGCAATACCTTCTTCCTACCCAAGGAGCCTGTGTCATCTACCCAGCTACTTCCTGTTAGCAGTAGGAGGGTGTAATTGTATGATAAATACTTTTTTGGATTTTATTTGGAGTTCCTGGCTCATAGCTTCCCCCAACCCACCCAGGGAAGGCTATAAAAATTAGAAATTTTCCCCAAAGCAGGTTGCAGGAACTGTGATCTTTCCCTGCCTTTCTGTCCTGGAGCTAGCCATGAAGAAATTCTCTGACCTTCCCTTTACTTCATTCCAGAAAGGTCTGCCCATACCTGGAATGAGGAATGTTGTATAGAGGTCAAGAAGACTGGAAAAGCAGACAGGTCTTGATGGGTGTCCTCACCTGGTCTTGTTAGAGTTGGAAACACATTTAAGTCCTCATAAGATCCCACAGGATGGGGCTTGGAGAGCTTGGGTAGTAGCTGATCAGATTTTTGGAAGATAACAGACCTGGAGAACAGTATATAACACCAGGGGCATGGAAACTTGGTATCCCTTCAAACTATGCTTCACTCTCCTGCATGTCTGTCTATATTCTTTAATATTCTTTATGACAAACTAGTAAGTGTGTTTCCCAGAATTCGGGGAGCCACTCAAGCACATTAACCCAGAAATGAGGATTATAGGAACCTCACTTTATAGGTAGTTGGTCAAAAAACAGCCAAAGGAATGCAGCTGGCATCTGAAGGCAGGGGACAGGCTTGGGACTGAGCATGCAACCCCTGTATCTGATGCTACTTCCTAATAACATCCAAATTAAATTGAATTAGGCTTCATAGCCAGTGCCTCTGAAATGTCTTGCTTACTTTGTAAAGAACACACACACACACACAGAGAGAGAGAGAGAGAGAGAGAGAGAGAGAGAGAGAGAGAGAGAGAGAGAGAGAGAGAGAAGAGTGTTCTGTATTTTCCCAAAGTTGACTCCAGTCACCCTGGGGACCCTGAATCAAGGAACTGTGAAACTCTTTATCCAGCCTCAGGAGGGGGAAAAAAATGTTTTGATTGGAAAAGGGCAGCCTGTGAGGGGAAAAATATGAGAAGTATCCCAGAAAAGATAGTCAGCTCACAAGAGAAAAAACTTAACAGATTCTAAAAGGAAGAATTCAACCCTGTAACAAAGGTGAAGTTCTGGGCTGAAGAGATGGCTCTGGTTGCTCTTCCAGAGAATTTGAATTTGAGTCCCACCACCTATATGGTGGTTCACAACCACCTGTAACTCCAGTTCCAGGGATCTGATGCCCTATTCTGACTTTTAAGGGCACCAAGCACGCATGTGGTACACACATATAACATGCAAATGAAACACACAAAAGATAAAATTTTTAAATCTTTAAAAAAAAAAAAAATCTGATGAGACATGGCTGTGGAGCTCCTTGATGTCCAGCAGGTGGCATTCAAATCTAAGTGGCCTGAGACTGCAGCCTGTAAGCAGAGTACTTCTGATGTTTTGCAGTGTGTTTGTCCTAACACACCCATACCTTCTTTCTCTTCCTTCCCTTTCTTAGAAATGATGCCCTGTTGGGCTGGGTTAGGGAAGAGCTTAATTGGTAGAGCTTTTGCTTAGCATACATAAAGCCTTGGGTTCGATCCCCAACACTCCGTAAACTAGACAATCCCCCACATGCTAGCTCACAGCCATTTCTAACTCCAGTTCCAGGAGATCTGAAACTTCTAAACTGTGGATACCAACCATAGAGACTTTTGGAAAACTTTCCTAAGCACAGACTCTGGGCTGTCCACAGATTCTAGGTTAGCAGTGAGGTATTGAAAGAGTTAAAATTTTTTAAACCTTCCACAGATGGAATCAAGAGTGCAGATCAGCTTGTTCTGCGCTCTGGGTCCTAGGAAACTAGCTATCCACAAGACAAAATAAATAAGAAAAGAGTTCAGAGCTGGGAGTTCAGGACATCGTGACCAAGCGCTATGGGTACCGGGAACTAAAAACTGACCATAAGACAGATTGAATAGGGTTAGAGCTGGGAGTTCAAGTTAGCATGCCTGTGCAGCCTGGCTACCAGGAACTTGGCTGACATATAGACTCTTAGAGAATAGCCTGTTCCTTGTACCCTGTCACAAACTAAATAATGGGCTGGGACTTTCCACAGGTGCGCTCCAATAGCCCTCCTTTACTCCCCCTGGGTTGTGGTTTCCCCCCAGAGTTGTGGTTTGGGGCTTTAAATTCTCTCTGTCTCCAAAGCCTTGGGGTCAGACCCCACTGCCCCTGCGTGGGTCATGGGTCTTGACCTCAGTATACTGATTAAAATATGCCTCTTGCTGATTACATCAAGTTCGGTGTCTTACAGTTAATGGGTGGCCTCAAATTTCCGAGGCTTGGGTGAGGTCCTCCATTCGTGGGGGCCTTACAGTATTACCTCACCTGACAATCTGAAAATGCCTGTATATTTTTTTTATTTGGTGGGGGAGGGGTGGCAGTTTGTGAGTTCCCCAGCAAAAGCCAGTGTCTTTTTTTTCCTCCATATTTGTGCATTGGGTACACACATGCCATGGTGGACATGAGGAAGTCAGGTGACAACTTGTAAGAATCAGTTCTCTCTTTCCATTATGTGGTTCCTAAGGTTTGAACTAAGGCTATCAGGCTTGGCAACCTGCAGGCCTTTACCTGCTTAGCTGTCTCACAGCCTTCAGTGCCAAGATATTTTGATTGTTTAAAAGTAGCATACAGGTAGTCAGGTGGTGGTGGTGGTGGTACACGCCTTTAGTTCCAGCACTCAGGAGGCGAAGACAGGTAGATCTCTGTGAATTCAAGGCCATCCTGGTCTACATAGAAAATTCCAGGACAGACAAGAAAACCCTGTCTCCAAAAAAGAGGAGGTTCTGGAAAGACAACTTGGTGGTTAAGAGCACTGCTCTTCCAGAGGACCCAAGTTCCCAGCACCCACATAGCAAGCAGCTCACAGAAGCCTGTAACTCCAGCTCCAGATGATCCAACACAAAATACTAATGTACATAAAATAAAAATAAAAAGAAGAGGAGGAAGAAGAAAAAGAAGAAGCAGCCTACCCCATGTTAAGTGCTGAGGACAGAGTTCAGAGAGATTCCAGAATGACAAGTTACCTGTTACCACCCTGAGAAATCTTCAACCTCAAGGAAAAAAAATTTATTCAGAATGATTAATGTTTTTCTTATTCAATGTCAAGGGGAATGTCAATTTTACCCGTCATTTCTTCCAGCTGTTTTAGTATGCTCCAATCTTTTCATGGGAGGGGCAGTTAATGCAATAGTCTGAGGCAAAATAAGTTTCAGACATGAGTCTTACTTTCAAGGAATGTATAATCTATCCTAGTTACTGGTGTATTCAAGAATACTCTCTCTCAGTATCAATGGACCAAGAAAAAAAAAAAGTACCATACCAAGCTGTGGCCTATTTATTAAATGATAGAGTCAGCATTCAAACTCAAGTATTTTTTCTAATATAACATATATTATGTGCAAAATAAAAACACATTAACAACTACCAAAAAAGTCAACATTAAAACTCTTATGTTTTGGCTGGAGAGATGGCTCAGCAGTTAAGAGCACTGACTGCTCTTTCAGAGGTCCTGAGTTCAATTCCCAGCAACCACATGGTAGCTCACAACCATTGGTAATGGGATCTAATGCCCTCTTCTGTCTGAAGTCAGCTACACTGTACTCATACACATAAAATTTTAAAAATTCTATGGCAGGACATGATGTTGAATACCTTTAATACCAGCACTCCAGAGGTAAGCAGATCGTGGTGAGTTCCAGGACAACCAGGGGTACATACACCCTGTCTCAAAAAACAAACAAGTCAGCTCATTGAGAGTGAAGGCAGATCAGTGCCAATGTCTCTGGTTAAAAGCACTTGCTGCCCTCCCAGAAGACCCATGTTTGTTCCCAACACCCACATAGTAGCTCACAGTCATAACCACCTGTAACTTCTATTCCAGGGGATCCAGTGCCCTTTCCTGGCCTTGATACCAGGTGTGTATATGTGCTGCACATAAACACATGTAGGCAAAACACCTACACATAAAAATAAAATTTTTTAAAGAAGTCTATAATTTTTATAAAGTATTTATAGTTGCTTTGATTATATGTACATTCAGATTCATTCAGTTTCTAAATTTCACAGGAACTCTATAAATACCCTGGATAATTAAGTTCTAGACTGTGCAGTCCAGACTACAAGGGCAATACTTGAGAAGAAGAGGACTTCTGACTGTTAAGATGAGCTAAAAACACTTGTGCAGGATCTCAATAGCCTGGGCAATAGAGATGGCTGTGAGTTGCATACCCTGGAATTACAGGAGCAAGGCGAACAGTAAATTGGGCATGTTAGTGAGACAACACTGAGTCCTCTATCCACAGGATGAGCTGAAAAGTAGCTGTCTAATCAGACTGCAGGAGGAAGGGAAGAGGTGGGACCTCCATGTCAATTTTCCAATTTAAAGCCCTGGTAACAATGGCCATCCCTCCCATCTGTTAAGGTGATGTTTCACTGTATACAGAAACTCAGGATCCGATCCTCCCAAGTGCAGGATTATGCTCAGCGCACTCTTCTAGAAACATATTCCAATATTCCAAGATCTCTGCTCTTTGATCTAATCATATTGTCACCTCCTGTATCAAGAGTCACATGTTATTGTCCTAATACTAGAGGGAGGTGGGGAGGAGCATGTACCAAAACTATTCTAGAATACAAGAGAACAGTTTAAGGAACAGAACATGACAGACTAAACATAAATAAAATCATGTTTACCATAAGATCAAATAGCACCACCATACCATATAGGGAGCCATGGCAAGAGGATTCCAGGCTGAATTAAATTACCTGGAAATGGGCCTCTCTCCCCCTAGTGATCAGTAAGCAGAATGCTAACCAAAGCCAATCAGGTGCTATGGGGTCAGACGGGATCCAGCAGCCTGGACCCATGCCAGCGGAAAAAGCCATTGTCTGAGTTGCCTTCTGGATTTCCTGCCCTCAAACACCTGCCCCTCCCAACATATACACTCAATGCTATGCCTCATACTGCACCTCCCCAATCCCATAGTGAGGAGGCCATGCCCACCACAGGACAGCAGATGATTGAGGATCTCCAGTGAGAACAATCATCCAGCTCTGCCATGGTGCAGGCCTTTAGAGTCATAGGAGAAGCATATTTTCCAACTATAATAAAGATTGTAAGATCCTCATCTCTCTCAATCCCCACTCACTTCCAGCTCTACTCTTCCGGAACAGCTGGAAGTTCCTGGCTGAAGTGAGCAACAGTTGGGTGGGAAGGAGTGTTTCTCTGAAGGTATGTCTTCTAAGCATGTCCCATTGGTTTTGTGCCTGAAGGAGAATTCATCAGACTGGGTGTGGCTGAGAGTCATGTCTGGGATGAGGAATCTCCAATTCGCTCTTGTTTTGTTGGGATTTGGGGGAGGGGGTGCTTGAGGGGAACAGGGTCTCACTGTCTAGATGAAGCTGGTACTGAACCTGCAGTGTTTCTTTAGCCTGTGATCTCCCAAGTGCTGGAGTTACAGAAGTCACACAAGGCTTTCAAACCCATTTTCACTGTGATCCCTACACACCCACACCCTGGTCCAGCCCAGTTCTGACCCTTCACTAGGGACTATTAGCGATCAATTTCCACTCCCTGCTGATGCCTATTCCCAGCCATTGCTTCCAGCTTCAGTGCCCCGCCTCCATCCACACACTCCACTGGCAAGCTGACTGAACTGTTGGCTGGGAGCTGAGCTCAAAGCGGAAATGGGCAGTTGGGAGATGTGATTTATGTTTCTGACTTCACCCCAGGCTAGAGCCTCCTCCAAATGCCCTTTTGGCAAATTTCCTCTCCTTCAAAAACCTCAGGCTCTTCTAGCTGGTCATAGGTCATCAAATAAACCACCTCATCCACAATCCTAGCAACACAATGACCTTTCATGCCTCCAGCTCCTGCCCATTACAGACAAGGAAGAATGCATTGTCTTTACAAATCACCACAGGAGGCAGAGGCTCCTATCAACCCCAAACAGTAGGGAAGTCCCTCTAATATCTAATTTCCTTCTCTCCTGCTATTGAACAACTAGCTGTTGAAAACAAAAGGGAATTTGCTGTCCCAGAATCTACTCCTGGTAACTGTCTCCATCTCTAAAGAATTCTCATAGGCCTACCTTGTTGCACACCTGTAATGCCAGCACTGGTCAGCCAGAGCAGGAGAACCTTGAGTTTGTGGTCAGCAAGAGCTACACAATGAGATCCTATCTCAAAATGCCAGGGAAAAGGCGGGGATGGGGCTATCAAGGTGCCACATTCTTCTCTTCAGTCACATGGTGTGGGTATCCAACTCTCATCCCTCAGGGACTGGAAACCACACCCACTCCACCCCAAAAACCCTATCTAGAATGGATCCTACTAGGATGAAAAAATCCCTTAACTTCTAGAGCTATTCCTTCACCAGTCAGAAAGTCCTACCTCATCTTTTCTTGCCCTTTCTTTCTTTCTTTCTTTCCTTCTTTCTTTTTTAAAATCATATATCCCTGGCTGTCCTGGAACTCTTGGTGTAGACAAGGCTGGCCTCAAACTTACAGAGATCTGCTTCCCAATGCTGGTACTGAAGGCGTAGGCCACTGTGCTAGCTTTTCCTGCTTTTATTTTTTTTTTTTTTAAGATTTTTTTTAAGGTTAATTTTATTTTATGTATGTGAGTACACTGTAGCTATCTTCAGACACACCAGAAGAGGGCATCAGATCTCATTATGGATGGTTGTGAGCCACCAGGTGGTTGCTGGGAATTGAACTCAGGACCTCTGGAAGAGCAGTCAGTGCTCTTAACCACTGAGCCATCTCTCCAGCCCTTTTCCTGCTTTTAAAGATAGCACATTGGTCAAATGTTCTTGTTAACTTTAGAGGACTTTTGAGAATATTAAATGAGAAATCAAGCCAGGCTTGGTGGCTCACACCTCTAAATTCAGCCTGTGTGAAGCTAAGGAAGGAAGTTTACCCATTAGTTTGAGGGCCAGTCTGGGCTATATACTGAGTTTCAGGCCAGCCTGGGTTACAGAATGACTCTTTTTTTCTGAGAGCGGGAAAGAGGAGAGAGAGAGCCTGGCATGGTAGAACATGCCTATATCCCATCATTTGGGAGGTGGGGGAAGAAAAATCAGGAAAATTGAGGTAAGCCAGAACTATAAGCCTTAAAAAAAAAAAAAAAATAGGCACTGGGCATGGTGTCACACAACTTTAGTGCTAGCACTCAGAAGGCAGTGGGAGGTGGATCTCTGAGTTCCAAGACAGCCACAGCTACATAAGGAGACCCTGTCTCAAAAAACCAGTAACAGAAAACCACAATGTTAATTTTAAACATATCAACTGCTGCCTTATAGGATTCTCTTGGGGTTAACATAGGTAATATTTGTGAACTGCTCAGTTTTCTAAATAATATTGAATAACTTTGGCTGTTCCCACACCCGTTCCCACGCCTGTAATACCTCAATTACAGAGGACCTGAGAATTTGCCCCTCCCAGATGTCCAGAGCTGTGTCTCTTTTCAGCCTTCTCCAATAGGATGCTTACATTCTAGCTTTTAGTTTTTGAAGGCACAGGGTCAGATGAATGAGTGGGCCACCCTCCATTCACTTCTGGAGTCTGGCCTAGTTGGCCTGGCTTTCCTCACTACCCCCTACAGAGCCCTGAGCTCATCCTGGTTACCAAGTATTTGTTTGTTCCTGGCCCCTCACAAGGACTTTCAGCCCTGGTTTTCCCCTGAGTTTCTATATATAAGAATCTGAATGTGTTCTAAGATGGAACCCCAATGCTCAGCTGGCTTAATCACTCTCATTTAGGACAGACAAACTTCAGAGCCAAAGAAGGAGAATCCTGCTCAAGTTGGAACTTCTGAGACAAGTGCTTGGATCCATCCCAGTGGTTCCTGTCTGCTCCCATAGCTAGAATTCTCACCCCACTTCTTCCTTTCTTCCTCTCTGAGGGCAAAATAAATCAATATTTTAAACTACCTGGAACATACAGAATGGCTGGACAGAGGCCCCCAAAAAGTCCTCCACTCAACTTTTCTTCCTCCTTTTTCCCAGGTGTCTCCTAACTTTAGTTCCTGGCCTTGCATTCCTCCCCTGACACACACCTCCTATCACACATATTTGACCCCTGTGCTAACCTGTATATCATCTACACATCACTCGACAATAAATGTATCATTTTGTTGGTTTAATTTGGTGATGTTGGTTTTGTTTTAGGTTTTGGAGTATGCATATGTGGCATGTATGCACCTGTGAGCATTCACATATGCAAGTGCACATACATGTGGAGACCTGAGGTTATTTTCAGCAGTTCTCCTCAAGTGCTTTCAGCCTTATATACTGAAGCAAGGTTTCTCATTGAACTCAGAGCTGGATGTTTAGTAGGCTAGCCAGCTTTCTCCAGGAATTACCTGCCTTTGCCTCCCAAATATAAGATAAGATAAGAGGGAGGCTACCATGCACACCTGGGGCTATAGCTTATACACAGTTAATGGGGACCTCATGCCATCCTCACACTTGTATAGTGGGTAATGGGGATCTGATTCCACTTCCATACTTACACAGTCCTTGTCCTCAGAGCCAACTCCCCAGGCCTAGATTTGGCTTTTTAGTCAGGGTCTCACTAGGTATCCCAGGGAACCTGGAACTTACCAATCTCCTACTTCAGCCTCGTGAATTCTGGAATTATAGATCTGCACTGTAATGTCAAGCTATATATTTGGTTTTGGGGTTTGGTTTTGGTTTTTTAATTAGTTTGGGGAACTGGAGAGATGGCTCAGTAGTTAAGAGCACTGACTGCTCTTCCAGAAGTCCTGAGTTCAATTACCAGTAACCACATGGTAGCTCACAACCATCTGTAACAGAATCAGATACCCTCTTCTGGTGTATCTGAAGACAGGTACATTATACTCATAAAATAAGTAAGTAAGTAAATAAATAAATAAATAAATCTTAAAAATATTAATTTGAGTAGTATGCCTTTACTCTGAAGCAAAGACATACCAAGCTGAGTTTGAGGCCAGCCTGGTATACAATTTCAGCCAACCAGTGTTACAAAGTGAGACTCTGCCTCAAAAATATTAAAAAAAAAGAAGGAGGAAGAGGAGGAGGAGGAGGAAGAAGAGGAGGAGGAGGAAGAGAATAAAAAAGGAAGGAAGGAAAGTAAGAGAGAAAGAAAGAATAAACTGTATTTTTCACTTTGGAATAAAGTTACTTTGTTTTTAAAAATAAATAAGATGAGGGGAATCTAGGGTTGGTTTTGGTTTGGTTTGGTTGGTTTGAGCCAGAGTTTCTCGGTAGGCCTGCCTGTCCTAGAACTCACATAGATCCTCCTGCCTCTGCCTCCTGATTTCTGAGATTAAGGGTGGGCACCACCACGTCTCAGCAAGGGTTTTCTTGATGATGGTGTTGTCTTGATTTCTTTTGTTTTAATGCTCACTGGGGTTCTAGAGAAATGTCTCTACAGGTTTGATGATCTTCCAGAAGACTCAGTTCCCAGCACCCACAGCAGATGGCTCACAACAACCTGTAACCCCGGCTCCAGGAGATCTGTCCCCGTTCTCTGCTATCCTCAGGTACCCACACACAGACCCATGCATAACATAAATAATAAAAAAAATAATTTTTCTTCTTAAAATGAACAATGGTTCTCTTGGGGAGTATTTAATCAGAATCTGTATCTATCCAAAGAGTGAAGGCTGTAGTGGGCATACTAGAATGGCAGAGTCTATGAGTATCACCACCCATAAGCACCAGAAGAGCCTTCCTTATACTGCTCTTGGGAGGCCCACTCCAAAACCAAGCCAAAAGTATGATGGATTTTCCCAGATTGCTTAATTGGAATCAACATTTCTATTCACTTTAAGCACATTAATTATTCTCTGTGTGCCTCAGTTTCTTCTTTTGGGATAGACAAGAGGACCTCCCTCATACAGGATCAGTACCAACTAAGTAAACTAATACACAAAGAGCTCTTTGAATACACATTATGCCAAAAAGCACAAGCTATTATTATTGTAGAGTCAATAGTTCCAGGAAGCTGTGTCCCCAGCCCCACCCCCTGCAGACCTGGGCCATGTGGCCAGTTCCCTGCATCTTGATGGGCTCTTATTACCCCTCTCCAAACCTGCCCATATGTTCCCTTTGAAGTCCCACCCTTCTTTATCCCTCTGGGCCCCAATCCTGGGTGTGGAGGGAGGCAAAGAGGAAGAGAGGGGAAAGCCTGGCTATTTTAGGGCACAGGAACTATTGGAGGGACTGGAAGGGGGGAAGCAGGGAGCAGACGTAGAGTTGGGAGGCTCCTTATTGGGAAAGGTCCTGTCTGATTCTGACAGACAGAGGCCAGGCCTTGGCACCAAGCCAAATCCAAAGAGCAGGCTCCAAGCCCTCATCCTAGTCTCAAAGCTAGCACCAGAGAAGGTCCTAGATGCTAATTTGCTTTGGACCCTTCTCCAAACAGTACCCTGCCCCAACCCTACCCCTGCTAACCAAACCACAGCTATTAAAGGAGCTATATCTAGGAGTTGCAAGCTCTTGTTATATGGACCAGTTTGGGAGGGTGCTCCTGCTTCTGGGCCATAAGATCAAACACTGCTCAAAAATGGCTCTCTCTAGGACACTGCCCCCACTCCACCCTGGTGTCCAACAACTGACTAACCACTCCTGCAGGAGTTAAGCCAGCTCTGAGGAGACAGCCGGGAAAGGGGGGCCCAAGGGTGAGTAACAGTTCCCAAGGGGATGGGGTGCCCATGACTAATCAATGAGAGAGTGAGAAAGAAAAGTTACATTCCTTGACTTGTAGGGCAGTGAATTGGAGGTGGGAGGTGGGACAGGGGCAGATTGAAGCAAAGACAGCCAACTAGGGACACAAAGAGGGAATCTGGACTAGGTTGGGCTGGGCTTGTGTATCTTTTCAGGCCTGCACTACATCCCAAGCCAAAGGAGAAGTAAGCCCAGGTAACTACACACCTAGGACAGTGCTTTACACTTCTGGCAAAGGAGACCCTCCCTCAGTTCAGGGCTACTGGCTTTGAATAGGGTGAGGAAAGGATACAGAGGCAGCTCACTAGCATTCCTCAGTCCCTGACTCACCCACCCAGGGGTCTCCTTGCCCAGAAGACCATGCACGGAAAAACTCTGTTGTGCAAGGTTGAGAGCCACACTGGGACTATAAGAGCGGAAATGAGCTGGGAGCCAAGGTGCTGAAGCAAGGAAGGAAGCCAGTCTGCCACCACAAAAGAGGCAGGAAAGAAAGAGAACAAACAGCCAAGTAGTTCCTGCCCATGCTGCTGCCTCCAGCCCCCTCCACTCCATACAGACATCACAGCACCCCTAGCAAAGACAGGTTTAGCTAGGCCCTGGGGTTGACACCTGTAATCCTAGCACTTGGGAGGCAAAAGTAGGAGGATTATTTCAAGTCTGAGATCAGCCTGGGCTTCATGACAACTTCCAGGATAACCAAAGCTACATAGCTAAACTCACCCTCACAAAAGAAACACAAATAGCAAGCATCCAGCCTTCACAACGGGAGCCTGGCTATTCTCCAAGAAGTACCTGTACCCAGTGCTAGAGAACTGTCCCCACCCAGACTTGTGTCCTCCACCAAAAGAATCCATTCCCGTTTCTCTATTGCCCTCTGGTTATCTATGGTTGAACAGTTAAGAGAGGGACAAGCTAGCCTGGCAGTGGTGGCGCACATCTTTAATCCCAGCGCTTGGGAGGCAGAGGCAGGTGGATTTCTGAGTTCAAGGCCAGCTTGGTCTATAGAGTGAGTTCCAGGACAGTCAGGGCTACACAGAGGAAACCCTGTCTCAAAAAATCAAAGGGGGGTGGGGGGAGACAAACTGATGGTGGGGAAACAGGAATTGTGAGAAAATGTAGCCCTCCTCTCAAACCTGCTACCTTATTCTTCCACGCCTCTGAGAAGAAGGCAGAAGGGCTCATACCCCACATCACCCCAACTTTGGCCTTGTCGATTACTCAGAGCACAAATACCTCACCCCAGGAAACAAACCCATGCACTGTTCAGAGGAAGAGCGT
Organism: Arvicanthis niloticus; assembly: GCF_011762505.2. Lineage (NCBI taxonomy): Eukaryota > Metazoa > Chordata > Mammalia > Rodentia > Muridae > Arvicanthis > Arvicanthis niloticus. The sequence continues at coordinate 77,598,723 of NC_047670.1, read as the reverse complement.
GTGTGTGTGTGTGTGTGTGTGTGTGTGTGTGTGTGTGTGTGTGTGTAAAACACACACATGGGTTACCAGCTCTTAGACTCATTCATGCTGCACCTCTCCTAAACAGTCTGATACAAACAGCAAACATTGTTGCAGAGGGATGAAGAAACCTGGCCGTCTGGGTCCCACAAGCTGGTCTAGCTTTGGCTCTTCTCCAGGCTTAGAACCCTTTCTCCACTCCTCTCCTGGGACTATGGCCTGCAGGATGCAGCAAAAGGGTAGACAGGAGGCACGTAGGGTGCTGGCCTGCAGCCTGCTTCCTGTGAAACTCTTGTCAGCTGCCTGGGTTTCTGGAGCTTTGCTGCTCCCTGAGGTGATCACATGGAAAATGTCCAGCTGTGGTTGCTTGAAGAGATGAGCTCAGCCAGTCTGAGTGGGGCTGGGGGCTTGGACTCAGAGTCAGACTTTCCACCCCAGACCTTCCCCTCCTCCCACCCCCAAACACCACCCCTGGGATTCAGGGGCAGGAAGACAGCCAAAGGGACAGTTGCATCAGTGTCTCAGCCTTGGTTTGCAGGGGGAAGGGGAACTGAGCTGAAAGCAGGATACACCTCTAGTCTGCTTCATCCCTGCCTGCCACAGAAGGTGAATAAGCCAGAGAAGTTGGACTTAAAGAAACCAGGGAGAGAGACTGGCCTGCAGGTGGTAAGTTGGGAGAAGGGTGACCAGGAATCTGTGCCCGAAAGATGGTGTCGGGAGGGCAGAAGACCCAAAAACAACAAGCTCCACTCAAGGACCTAAAAATGACATAATGACATAGAAAATTAGGCCCTAAGTGGAGAGCAGGAAATTTGGTGATGAAGTAAACCAGGTGGCCCACTCCTAGCCTCTTCAGAACTGCAGCTGCCTCTCAGTGGCTGGTGGAGAGTTCCTTGTCAACTACAGAAAAGGCTTTGAACTGGTCCCTTCAGGTCCCTTCCAAAGTGTATCTACCCACACTCCAGGACTCCACAACAGCCTACCTCCGTGTTTCTTCTCCCTTTCATTTTTCCCCTTTCTTCTCCTTCCTCCTCCTTTCTTCTACCATCTGTCAGGACCTTCCTTCCCACTTCTGCTTCATACACCACTCCTTGCTCTCCGTCCCTGGTCACTTCCTTCTCTCACAGGACAGAGTCATAGGTTTTGAGCTGAAAATAACACCATCACAGGCTTGTTTAGGTGGCCCAGATGCCCCAGATGAGTAGGGTGAATTGCAGAAGATGTGAGATCCTCTTTTTCTTTTTCTGTTTGGTTGATGACAGGGTCTTGCAGTATAACCACATCATTTCTCTTCCTCTAGATATTTCTCTGATGGTTTCCCCATCTTCCAAAGGCTCCCCACCTGGTGATAACTTTCTCCCTTCTTCCTCCACCCCTGCTCCTCCTTTTGGTTTTTCCTCCCTGAAACCCCTATTCTGCTCTTTCTCCTTACCCACCCTTCTAATAACTACTGTAGGTAGTTGGCTTGAGGTTAAGGAATAGAGTTGAGTCTCAGGCTGTTGCATTTTGGCCAGCCATGGCAGCCTGGGCTGAAAGGAAGCAACCTCAATGAAAGCCTGACTTACTAGAGATAGAAGTCATCTCACCTTTCCCTCCCCTGTGGCCCAGCTCTCCACCTGACTCACCCAATTTTCTTCTCAGGATTTGGGAATTGAGCCCAGGACATTGCACATGCTACCACTCTAACCACTGAACATATTCCCAGCTTCTCCAAAGTCAATCTGTATCACACACCTCCCTTCTATCTTGGAGGCTTAGAGACCCTAAGCCTACATCTAGAATTAGGTTATGTTGATTTGAGCCTGGAACAGGAAGGCAATCAGCTTGTAAGCTAGGGAACAGCTGTTGAAAGGGATCTCAGCCAAAGAATCAAGAAGTGCATCCTCTTCCAGAGGCTGAGGTGGAGAGAAATGGGTGCTGGGTCTTTGTTATACAAGTTTTGGTGGTGGTGGTAGATTTAGGGGTTTTGGTTTGTTGTTTGTTTGTTTATTTGTTTTTAAGACTGGGTCTTATTGTATAACCTTTGCTGGTCTGGAACTCAACAGAGCTCTGCCTGCCTCTGCCTCTTGTGTACTGGGATCTAAGGAGTGCACCAGCAAGCTCAAGGTCTGTATCAGATGAGGCAAGTCCAACAGATTTTGGTAGAATAGAAAGAAGCTGGTCTAGAGAGATGGTTCAATGGTTAAGAGCCCTGACTGCTCTTCCAGAGGTTCTGAGTTCAATTCCCAGCAACTACCTGGTGGTTCACAACCATCTGTAATGGGGTCCAATGTCCTTATCTGGTGTGTTTGAAAGGAGAGCTAGGATATAAATAAATTAATTAATTTAAAAAGAAAAAAGAAAGAAGCCACTGTTAATTGCAAGTTTGGAAACTATGTACAACACTACTTTTATATTATTTTCTTATTTGTAAGTTGCAATTTTGGAATTCAGGGTTTTTTAGAAGACTTGTGAGATTTAGGTTGTAGCTCAGCTGCTGAGTATTTGCCAAGCATTCATAGGTCTAGGGCCCAGTCTCTAACACCACAAAAGGGTCTTCACCAGCTGGAGGATCCCTTGAGCCCAGGAGTTTGAGGCCAGTCGGGAAAATTTAGTGATATCCCATCTTACTAAATTATATATAATATATTACTATGTAAGCACATACACATTATATATATATATATATATATATATATATATATATATATCAATGAAGAAACACTTTTCTAGTATATACGACACTCTAGATTTGGTACTGGGAAAAAAATCGAAGGTAATGTCGTACAGCCATCTAGCAATTCCCCTGGGAATAACTGAAGCAAAGGAAATGTGTATGTTGAAAAGATTCCTGCGCCGGGCAGTGGTGGCGCACGCCTTTAATCCCAGCACTTGGGAGGCAGAGGCAGGTGGATTTCTGAGTTCGAGGCCAGCCTGGTCTACAGAGTGAGCTCCAGGATAGCCAGGACTACAGAGAAACCCTGTCTCGAAAAACCAAAAAAAAAAAAAAAAAAGAAAGAAAGAAAAGAAAAGATACCTGCATTTTTGCGTTGTAGACTTGTTCTCAATAGTCAACAATAAATCAATGAGTGGCTTATAATGTTCCCAGTGGAATATGCTTCAGTCATAAAAAAAATGAAATGCTGCCATTTCATCTAGCATAGATAATCTGGTCCTAGAGTACATTCTGTTGAGTAAAATAAACCAGGTGCTGAAAAACAAATGTCACGTGATGTCATTCATATGTGGGTTGTAAACAATTCAATCTGATAGTAAAGAGGTGACTATCAGAGGTTAAAATAGGTAGAAGAAGGAGATGCTAGCCCAAGGATACATGCTTATAGTTAGAGTCAATTTCAGGATCTACACAAAGCAGGAGTCGACTTTGGGTTTTTTTTTTTTTTTTTTGTGTTGTTTTGTTTTGTTTTGTTTTTGTTATTTGAGACATGTCTCACTATGTATCCTGGGCTGGCCTAGAACTCACTAAATACACCAGGCTGGCCTGGAACTCATAGAGAGCCTCCTATCTCTTCTTTGTAAGTGTTGGGATTAAGATCATGTGCCACCATGCCCATCAAAGTGACTACAGTTAACCACAGTGTGTTGCTCCTTGGCAGCTATAAAAAGAGAGTCCCTTCACCAGTGAGTAACTCTGTGATGCAATGCTCTTGTTAATTAGCTAGATGGTTAAAATTTCCCAGTATACTTCAAAATACTGCACATAATCTTAAAAATGCAATGTTACTTGTGAAATTTAGTTTTTCTTTACACGTGTATGTGTGTTTTAAAAGAACGCAATAGACTGGAGAGATAGCTCAGCAGTTAAGAGCACTGTCTGGTCTTCCAGAGGTCCTGAGTTCAATTCCCAGCAACGACATGGTGGCTCACAACTATCTGTAATGAGATCTGATGCCCTCTTCTGATGTGTCTAAAGACAGTGACAGTGTACTCATATACATAAAATAAATAAATCTTTAAAAAATAAAATAAAAATAAAAGAACACAATATTCAGCTGGGTATGGTGGGACACACTTTTAATCCAGCACTTGGGAAGCAGAGGCAGGTAGATCTCTGAGTTTGAGACAATCTTCAGAGTGAATTTCAGGACAGCCAGGGCAATACAAAAAAACCCTGTTTCTGTGTAGATTGAGAGCAGCTGAAAAAACTGCCCAAGCCAATGGTGGCACACGCCTTTAATCCCAGCACTTGGAAAGCAGAGGCAAATGGGTTCCAGGCCAGCCTATTCTACAGAGTGAGTTCCAAGACAAACAGGTATACACAGTGAAACCCTGTCTCAAAAAACAACAACAAAAAAAACAACAACAAAAAATAGAAGAAGGAAGACCCAATGTCTGCCTTTGTGTTTCACATGCATATGCACACAGAACATAAACAAATGAAAAAAATCTTCTAAGACTTGACTCCTCTTCCAGCTATTGTCTCCAGCTATTGTTCTAGAAGAAAAGGAGGGGATAGGCACACACACACACCACAGACACAACATACACAACACACATACACACAACACACACACAACACACACACACACACACACACACACACACTGGAAGTGTCTGTCACTGGCCTCAGGAATTCCAGCCACAGAGACTTTCTGTGTTATACATTGTTATTCATTGTTATACAATGCTTGCTACAACAGACACCTGGAACCCTTGTGAGGTCATTCTAAACCCTATGATTTCGCCCTGTGATAGGTAGACTCACTGAAGGGTAAGAAGGTCTGCCTATTCTTAGCCTTGCACATGATCCCTAGAAAACAAATGTGCTCATTGTGAAGTGATGATGGACAGGAAGGAGTCTGCAGCCAAGGAAGGAGTGTGTGTGTTTGTTTGGGGTGAGTAGAGAGAAGAAGAGAGCCAAAGGTCTAGTAATCTCCTGAGGAGGACTTTTTCCTGAAAAGCAAGCAAGTAATTATGCTGGGCTCTATCTTCAGCTTCATGCTATGTGTTAAGGACAAAGTGTATACCAACACACACACACACACACACACACACACACACACACACACACACTCCTACCAGGTCAGAGATACTGTCATCTCTATAGAACCAGAAAGCTCTGTAGCTACTGAAATGTTTGGATTTGGGGTACAATCTCTGGCTTTCTTATTCTCCCTGACTGGGCCCTGCCCATGTTTCAACATCCTGTCTTGGCTGGAAATATTTCCAGAGAGATCTAGAAATGGCAGGCAGACTTGTGGAAGTATGAGGGAAGTCCTGGCTCATCCACAACCCCTTGCAGTCTCAATCGGATGTGCACTGGAAATCCTGGTGCTCCAGGTCCCTTCCTGATGGGCTCCAGATGTGCTCACATCTGGGAAGGCCATCCCAGGAAGCTGACACTCCCACTTACAGCTCCCACCCCGGATGGGTCTCTTCTTTCAGCTTCCAGGCCTTTAGCTAAGAAGTATCAGTCACCCCTTCCCTCTCCAGAGGTAGGAACTACCAGCAAAGGGGGAACAATGATGGAAAAAATGGGGGTGGGGTAAGAGAATAGATCAAAGAAGGTCAATGTTTAGGACACCCCTGAGGATCTTATTCTCCTTTTAACTTCCTATCTGGGTTATTAAAATTTGCTGTAGAGCTCTGGTGACTCTCAAAAGGCTGGGAAAGAAGAGAAAGAAAAACTGAAGAAAGTTGAAAGAGGAGGTACTTAGTGAGAGTGGCTATTTTTTTTCCATTGACCAACTTGTACCAGGACTGGTACTTTTTATCACAGTGTCCCTTCTCTATCAATGCCCATCACATATCCCCATTCCTCTGTTCCAGAAAACTCTGAATTTGGTGTCCGCAGAGCTATCCAGGCACCATTTCAGTCACTAGGGTCAGAGTTCCACAGCCCCAAGAGGACCTTAGCGTTTATCTCCAGGACTGCTTGGTCACCCTGGCAAATACCACCTCCTCCTACATTCAGAAGAAAGTCAGGGTTGGGAGGAGAGGACAATCTCTGGGGCACAAGGAGGGGTTTCTCCCAGGGCAGACGGGTGGGAGTGTTAAGTGGTGACTCACAGATGATGGAGCCCTCAGTTCCCCTAAACAGAGACTGAGTCAGGGCAGTGACAGAGCCCCTGGGTTCAGAGGGCTTGATCCTGTACTTTCCCACTTCCCTTTCTGACAGACAGCAATGCCCCAACTTCAGCAGGCTCTGCCCCTAGGCTGCTGCTGCAACTGGGATCATGGTATTGATAGACACCTCATATGGTTGATCGAGTTCAGGACAGGGGCTTGGGTTCTGCAATCAAACCTCTCTCTTCAGTCTCCTTTCCACTGATCTGTGTTATCTTTTTTTGAGAACGTTAAGTCTGAGCAATACCTCAAGTAAAAGAAAGGCTGCTCTGGCCAGAAGCCACTAGCCTGCAGTCTCTGGCAGCACCAATCTCTCCGGTTTTGGGGAGTCTCAGAATCAGTCTGTTCTAACACACCGATGGTCTACTTGTGTATTAATCTCACCAGCCAGAAGAGGTTTTGGGAGAAAGGATAGTTTGGGGGAGGGATGGAAGTGGGAGAATTGGTTATGGGGTTTTTGTTTTGTTTTGTTTTGTTTTTATGTTATCGAGTTTCTCTATGTAGCCCTCGCTGTCCTGGAACTTGCTTTGTAAACCAGCCTGACTTCAAATTCAGAGATTCTCACCTCCCTCCCCACCTCTGTTTCCCTATTGCTAGGATTAAAGACTGTGCCACCACCTCCACTAGTTCTTCAAGACAAGGTTTCATTATATACTCTACACAGGCCTGAAATTTATAATCCTCCTCTCTCAGCTTCACCAGTGTGAAGATTATAAGCATGTGCCACTGAGTCCAGTTAGTGAGAGGTAGATTTCTTGAGGACCTCAGCCCCCTTTATCCAGATAAGCTTTTTTTTTTTTTTTTTTTTTTACAGGCCCTACAAGGTGGAAGCCTACTTCTTAAATTCAAAGCACCCAAACTCAGGGCTCTCAGTTTCCAGGAATTTGAAAGAAGAAGCTATTGGGTCTTGTCCCAGAGAAATCACACACACAGAAACTCCCAAGTTTCAGAAGATTTATGGGTGGTATGTACAATCCTCCTCTCCTATCCCCAAGAACAACAGATCTAGATTAAGATGCCTGCTTCCCCATAGATGTCCAGCTTTGTAGACCATCAGAAGAACAAGCCTCTTGCTGGATTGCTCTGGTGCTCCTCTGCCTTTCTCCCCTTCTCCTTCTGTAATGCTGATAGCCACTCCTCTGAGGCTGCTTCCTAACAGTAAAATTAGGACAGTCATACTTTCAGTGCTGGGCCTTTAGGAAGACTACATGGAGGACAAACAGCTTAAAGCTCAGACCAGAACTCAACATATAACATGTGTTAAATAAACTATCACTGTTTCACACCCTAACCTGGCTGCCAGAGCTTGGCATTACTCTTGGCATAACTTTAGATCTTGCATCTGCATCTGAATTCCTCTGTGGAAATTCACTCTTCTGCTTCTAAACTTGCAGCCTTCAAAGAGGCAAGCTCTTGACAGCAGGAGCTTGGTGAGTAGGGCCCTGGCCTTGTCTTTCACCCTCTGTGCCTCCATCCTGGAGCACACTATGGTAAATAATAGCCACCAAAGCAAATCATTACCGCCAAACCATAAGACAGAGGCTAGCAAAAATCAGATCTGAGAGGGAAACCAGAGATATAGAGAGGGGCACACAAAGAGAAGGTGAGATATACAGAACAGGGAGAAATATTGAGAGGAGACAGAGGATGCAGAAGCAATGGCCTAAGAAGAGAGCCGTGAGCTTGGAGTCAAAGCACCCATGTCAGGCTGGTCTGGCAAAATGGTAAAGGTACTTGGTACCTCAGACTTGATGATCTGAGTTTGATCCTAGCCAGATGATGGAGTAAGAAAATCAGCTGTTCTGTCGTACTCTGACCCATACATGTGTGTCATTATCTCATACACACAAAATACATGTAAACAAACAAAATTTTAAGCACTCAAGTCCTAAACACTCCAAAATTGGTTTAGCCATGTGACCTTAAACAAGTCACCACTCTACAGCAATTTTCTCTTCTAAAGAAGATTAGATGGATAGCCTCTGGGGATCTTTCTCTAACTGGCCTGGAGGGTTATGCTGAAGTACCAGCAGGAAGAAATTCCAGCTCAGACTCAACAAGAAGCAGAGGAAAGGGAGGCTAGGCAAAGGCAAGGAAGGCAAGTGAGAAAGCCAGAGGTGTCAGGGCCACTGGGTGAGGACTTATAAGGGCAGAGAGAGCCAAGAGAGGAGGGATATTGGGAAGAGTACAACAGCTAGCCAGAGAATGACTAAGGGGCTCCTGTGTAAACAGGAGCAAGGAATGGACAGGGAGGGGGCCTGTTTGAGTTGGCCAATGTTGGGGGATTGAGGAGGAGGACCAGGGCAGGACACTATGTCCCCTGTCCCCCACCAAGGCTCCTGGGAGGATCTGAGTCACACACCTCCCTAGCAGTATACCCCCCTTCCTCCCCTAGCTCCTAAATCCTGGGAAAAATCTAAAGTCTGGGCTGAGAAAGGAGAGGGCTGGATTCACACATGTGGGACCCAAGCCTCACATGGATGTCTATAAACAGTAAAATTCCATCCTTCTCTCCAACTGGGTTCCCCCTGGCCAGTCACACCAGAGGCTGATTTGGACACTGCTTGCCTGAGATCCTGACCCACAGATTCCTTGGGTTCCTCACCTGACAAAGGGTCAGAACCTGCAGATGTGAAAGTGGAATGGAGCCAGCATGGCTGTGGTCTGTCCAGCTGGCCTCTCTCTGGAGCTGCAATTGGCCCTGGAGATCTGCTTTTGAAGATCTAGCTGGGTGACTGGGGACAGAAAGCAGAGTAAGAGTAACAGAATGAGAGGAAGCACACAGCAGGGAAAAAATGACTCTGAGATTTCTTATTTGGAACCCCCACAGGCCACAATAGGTCAAAAGAGAAGGGCAAGAAGCAGGCAGGATTTTACTTCGTGGGCATTATTCTGTAAGGGGAGAAGTCTTGAAGTAGAAAGGGAAGGGGATTAGGGGAGACTCTAGGCCTCTCTCCCCTCCCCCAGACTAAGATAAAGACCAGAATCCTGAAAGGTGATCTCATCAAACACTGCCTGAGCTAGGGGCTAGAAAGGTACCTTTACTTACTACCACCCCTTCCGATACTTACACAAGCCTTGGGAGTGTCTAGGGTTTCGGACGATCAACAGAAGCTGAAAGTTGGTTCCCTTTGAAGACTCCCCACCACCACCAACACAACTGCTACCCATCACTTATCTTTCTGGGGTTTATCTGGGGAATCAGGCAATTTGATGAAGGAACTGAACTGAGGGGCTGACCACCTGGTTAGTATCAAATCCAAGAAAGGGCCATTACAGAGACTTCCACATTAGCAGCTAGAAAACTAAGGCTGAATGCTCCTATGTCAGAGACCCCAAAACACCTATGCTATCCACTCTATCAGCTTGGGGAGGGTCAGCTGCGGAATTCGAGAGGCCAATGAAGCTGCTCTAGGAGGCTGCCTGGGAGCATTCAGTGACTGGGCTGCAGAGTCCCCAATCCATCTGGCCCGAACCCAGGCACCCAGTGGCCCCGGAAGGCAAGGGGAATCCCGGTTGGCCAGACGCCAGAGGAGTCCCCTGTCTCTCGACCCCAAAGTTTTTTTCCTGAAGAAATGAGGGAGACACACACACACAATTTTCAGGCTCCCTCCGCCCCCCAGAGGTGATTCCTTTCCTCATTAGGAAATTTTCTGCTCCCTTTTTCCGACTACTTTTCCGAGCGTTTACGTTGTACATCTGGAAAGGAGGGGGAGGAAGGAGGGGGAAGCGGAGAGGAGGGCAAAGAACCCAAGCCCGCCCAGTCTGAGCCAGGCCAGACCACCAGCCTCCAGCTGGGGCCCGAGCCAGGGGTGCAGAGGTGCGGCCCCCCACGCCCCTTCGGGGTGCGGGGCGCGGCCTCAGCGTCCCCAGGACCCAGGAATGCCCCCCCGCCAGCCGGCCCGGCGGCCGGGGGGAGGGCCCAGCCGGGAGTTTGGCAAACTCCTCCCCGCGTTGAGTCATTCGCCTCTGGGAGGTTTAGGAAGCGGCTCCGGGTCGGTGGCCCCAGGACAGGGAAGAGCGGGCGCTATGGGGAACTGGACGCCACGGTCACCACGATCTCCTCTCCACGCGGCGCTGCTGCGCTGGGGGCCCCGACGCCTACCGCCGCTACTGCCGCTGCTGCTGCTACTGTGGCCGCCACCACTCCAGGTTGGGGGCTTCAACCTAGACGCGGAGGCCCCGGCAGTGCTCTCCGGGCCCCCGGGATCCCTCTTTGGCTTCTCCGTGGAGTTTTACCGGCCGGGAAGGGACGGGTGAGTGGCAAGGTTGGAGGCGGGAAGCGGGCAGGGGGCCACCTGGAGACTGGGGGCTCGCCGAGGACTGGAGGCGACCAGGACTTGAGTTGGAGGGCGGAGTTTGGAAGGACTAAGACTTGAGTTGGGGGCCCAAGCTAAAATTGGGGGCCCGCGCTGCAGCAGGGAGTGACCGTGGCCGACGTGGAGTGTGAGATCGGTGTCGAAACTTGTGTGGCATGAGGAGAGGACTCGAATCTAGAAGCTGGAGAAGTACAGGCAGGGTCTAGGGGCCAACCGGGAGGAAAGGGCGCAGAAAGTCTAGGGTCTCTGGCGATCTGTGGGCTGTGGGAGACCTGTGGCGGGTGGGAGTCGAGGTGGGCGCGGAGGCCGGGCAGGGCCTTAGAGGACAGTGAAAGAACCTCGAGGTTTTCCGTGGGGCCATTGAGAGGGTTGGAGCTGGGTGAGCGTGTGCAGTAAGAGGGAAGACAGACTGAGGGGGTCGGAAGGTTACGTGGGGGCCAGTCTCATCCTCCCCTCCCCCATCAACTCAGACTCGGGAAAGACCCGGGAGGAGGACGGAGGCTCCCTCCCCCTTTCTCCCCAGTCTCCTGAATTGTATCCCACCCCTAATCTCTTCAGGCGAGGAGATCCAAGAACTTGGGGAGAATCCCTGGACCCTGGCACTGGGGGTACTGGGGCTAGAGGCGGGATCAGCCCAGGGCGGTGCACGGATGTGTCGGGAGGGGTGTGAGTGCGCGCGCCTGAAGGGGGGTGGGAGGTTTCCCTCTTGCTCCAGCTCTTGGGAGGAAGAGAAAAGCTGATTTCCTGTAGCTTGTCGGCTGTAGTAGAACTAAGACTCAGACTTCTGGGACGAGGGTCGGAAGCTGGGAAGACATAGACTCTCTGGGCCCAAGAGCATCAAAAGGAAGGTTCCTGAAAATCTCTATGGAGAATCCTTATTTCCGGGTAATAAGCAGACCTAGACTGGTGCCCACAGGCTTGGGGAAACCAGAGTTAGAGACCACATTGAAACAAACATGTTTGTTTAAATAAGGAGAGGAGGTTGGGAAGTAAGAGAAAAGTGACAGTCCCAACTGCTGGGCTAAGGAACCCCAGATGCCAGATTTCTGAACCCCTATGGTGACAGCAGTAGGTGTTTCTCCACCTCCTAGCTCTAAGCCTCTCTCTGCCCATGGAATCAACCCTGGAATCTTAGGGCTTGCTAGGACCTTTGTCAGAAGACATCTGATTTTAGCTGTTATTTAATTAGGGGACTGGGGTGGGGTTAACTCTGGCTAATTTGGTTGGAGAAGGGACAGGTTTTTTTTACTTTATCTGAGAGACTTAGGGATAGAAAAACAGAAAGATAACTAGGCCACAGCCGTTGAGTTTGAGCTTTTCAAGGTCCCCACCCAACCCCCACCCCACACCCTGGCCTCTTGCCCAAAACCTCATTTTATCACCCTATCCTGGAGCCTCTGCCAGGGTCCCCCAAACTTCTTACCACTACCCTAATGGAGCAGAGGGGATGGAGGGGATATAGGGTCTTTCCCCCCCATCAGAGTGTCACTCCACCCCACACAAAACTGTCAGTTCTCTTTTAAAATATCTGATGGACTTTGCACTCCTGGTGACCCCTGGCCTGATCCTTTAGTCCCCGAGGTATCTTCTAAAACAAGACCCAGCCTCTTCATTCCTCAAGAGAACCCAGGTGTCCAGCTCACATTTTACTCCCTCCCTCCCTCCCCTTTGCTCTGGGCATAAGCCAGCTCTAGGGCATTCTCCTTCCTTATGACATCCCTCCCAGCACCTGTGTGTATTAGACTACACACACACACACACACACACACACACACATTTCATGACATCCCTCCCAGCACCTGTGTGTATTAGACTCCCCCCCCCCCACACACACACACACATTTCATGAAGAAAACCTCAGCCCCTTTGGTGGCTGTGGTCTTGGTATTTTTTTGTTTCTCCTGCATCACTTCTCATGTTGAATAACGAAGAGAACAGGGTGAACCTCTACAGAGGTTACAGAGACATAAAGAGGTGAAGAAGCCTGAAGCCAGGCAGCTCTGGGTGTGAGTGCTTACTGTTCACTAAAGAGCTGGGGCTTGGGCAAGTTCTTAAACCTGGCAGTTCATCCTTCTCTTGAACATGATGCCTAACTTATTCTTAGGACTGAATGAGACAATATCTAAAAGATGCCTGCCCACAGAGGTTAAGAAACATACTCAAGGCATAAGTTTTGTGGGGGAATTCCTGATTCTGATGCTCTTCCCTGACACCCTCCTCATTCTTATTTTAAGTCTCCCTCCCTTTCTTACTTGTATTCATTCATTCATTCATTCATTCCAAGGCTGGCCTCAAACTGTGTAGCCAAAGATGACCTTGAACCTCTGATCCTATCTAGAGTGCTGGGATTGTAGGTAGGCTCTGTCACTCCCTCCACCACGCCCAGTTTATGGAGATTGAACCCAGGGCCTTTGTGCATGCTTGGCAAGCGGTCCACCTGCGGGGCTACATCCTTAGTCCTTACAAGCTTGTAGTACTTGCTGATGACTGTGATAGTTATAATAGTTTCCTCACATATCCCATAAATTTTTGCATTCATTTCTCGTTGTATTATTTTTTAAAAATCTGTGTTGAGCAGAGAAAGTATTATAGCTTCAGAAATCATAGAAATTTAGAAGTTAGCTTAGGAATCACTCAAAAGCAACTCATCTTTGAGAAAGAAAGCTAGAGGAGGGAAAGTGACTTTTAAATGGACCAGTCTGCTGGAGGCAGCTCTTACTCAACCAACCAGATGTCTCCCGTTGGGATGTACATGGGGTTCCAAAAGCAGTGTCCACCTCTGACCTGGCCAGGAGTGAGGTAGGATTGTGGGAGCTGGGCCCTGACCCATCTGATGCTCTCTACCCTGACCTTGTCAAGCCAAGGGAGTCAAACAGTAACTGAATATTGAACAAGGGCTTGGTTAATCAGAAGCCTGGCTAGGAAGATAGTGAAGAGAGCAGGGGATGTTTTGGCAATGGGGCAGAACAGAATACTAGCCTAGGAAATGACATTACAGGACTCCAGGCTTCAGTTCACATCCTGGGAAAGATTCTGAGCAACCCTGGATGGGTGTGACTTGCCATAAGACTAGGGCAGCAGTTTGAGGACTTGTGGAGGGATGTCAGAACTGAAGTGGCCCTTCCTTTACTGCATGCAGCACTCAGAGGGCATCTACATTAGTCCTAAAGTCAGTGGGTGTTCTGTGCAATAGCTTCTAGATGGTCTCAAAAGACTAACTAGAACCTCCAAACTCTGAAGTTTCAAGAGAAATGATGCCAAGTATGGACTCCAACAGAGTCTAAGCTGCATCCAGTGGGAGATAACTAATGGTCTTTTCATCTGTTATGAACCAAAAGTATCTATAGCTGCCGATCAGAGCTTCTGACCAGCCTGAGATAACCAAGTTCCTCATGCAAGCTGTTATAATACTAGCCAAAAGCAAATGCACTTGCAGTTTTAATTAGTCTGTGATACCTTATCAGGTAAATGCATGATTGCCGTTAGGCTTTCTGCAATATTGAAAATAACCCAAGTGACCCTCCCTTGGTACCCTTGAGTTACTATGAGGATTCTATTGCTGTAGGATTTAGGAAGCAGCAGGTAGGAAGAGAATAAGGATAAAAGGCTTACATGGCAATCTTGGCACAGGCACCTCACCTAACATGTGTGGGTGCCAGAATGACTACTAAAATGGACACAACACTAAAGCCTTAGGTAGAAGTCATGGATCAGGGGGTCTGATCTGGATCCATGTCCCCTGTTTGCATTCTGGGATCCCCAAACCTTCACATGGTGAACAGATATGCCCCTGGCCTACAGGCCTACAGCCTTCACAAGCTTTGAAAGGACTGACAAACGCTTTTTTCTCAGTTTCTCCACGAATGCAGGCAGTATGGGAGAAATTCGGGTATCCTGATAGAACCCAGAGGAAGAGAGGAAACCCAAGCCTGTGTTGAGCTAGGGCAAGAACCAGAGCTCTCGGCTCCGGTGCAGCAGGTCTGGTTCCTGTGCTCTGCCCTCACTCTTGTGGAGCTAGCAGCTGTGGCCAAGTTCTCTGTAGCAGCCCAGCAGCCCAAGCTACACAAGGACCACACCCCTTGCTCCCTCCCCACCCCTGCTCTGGGTCTGCAGCTTCTCATTTTTCCCAACATTCTCACCTGAAAGTCACTAGGCTGGTGGAGTGGTGTGTCAAACCTCTAATTGGCTTTAATGCCTGAGAGGTGGGAGACAAATGGAGAAGTGAGAGGTTGAAAACTGACCGGAAGCCACAGGCAGTAAACATTTCCTGTCCCCAGGGTAACCAAAGCTGGCACCTCCTCTCTCCACTCTATATCTTAAAGCACCTCCTGTCTGTCCCCATCCTGCTCCTCTGGACCCCTGCCTTCTCTATTCTCGCCTGTCCTCTCACACTCCACCCATACTCCCCTGGTGTCCTGGGGACTGCCTTCCTCACTGCTCTTAGACCCCTTCCCTCTCAGCATGACTCTCAGAAGACATCCATCTTTACGATAAGTCCCCTTTTGGGCCCTCATTTCTAGTGATAAAAACTGAGGAACAGCCACTTGCAAGAAAAAGGTTGAGTGTTGGGAATGTTGAAAGCTGAGAGGGTACAGAAACCATGAGGGGTGAAGAGGCCTACGATCTGAGATCAAGAAAGAAGAAGCCAAAGGTGACACAAGCCTTAATCCTAGCACTTGGGAGGCAGAGGCAGGCAGATCTGAGTCAAGGGTCAGTCTGGTGTACAGAGTGAGTTCCAGGACAGCCAGGGCTACACAGAAAAAAACCCTGTGTCAAAAAAGAAAAAGAAAAAAAAAAAAAAAAGAAAGAAAGAAAGAAAAAAGAAAGAAGCAGTTAAGAACATTGGCTGCTCTTCAGAAGACCAGGGTTCTATTCCTAGTACCTACATGGCTGCTCATGACTACCTCCAGTCCCAGTGGATCCAGTGCCTTCTTCTGGTCTCCTCTGGAACCAAGTACCCACACGGCACATAAACATACATACAGGCAAAATAGCCCTATATATTAAATGAATAAATAAGTTAAAAAGTAAAGAAGATAGGAGGGAACCTGGGAATCTAAATCAGGAGAGCAAGCAGTGCTGGGGACAGGCGGAGTGTGAGGAGCATTGCCAGTGACAGCAGGGGAGAAGAGCAGAGGCCAAGGCTGGCAGGGACACTGGCCCAGAGCTGGGGTGCCAAGGAAAGCTGCCCAGACTGCCAGATGCAGTCATTGCAGGAGATCCTAAGGAGAGTGCCAGGAGAGAAGAAGGCTCTATGGAGGGCCTGGAGACCAGGGACCAGGACTAATAGAGGGGAACTGTGTGGAGACCCCAGAGGCAAAGGACCAGAGCTGCTAGAGGAAGAATGCCAGGAGCCATCCCTTGGAAGACCCCATCTCAGACATGTGTATCCAGGAAGAGGATCCAAAAGAACAACATTTGAGTTAAATTTTCTGGGGCTGATTTGTGGGAAAGAGGTATGAGTGTGTCAGAACCCCAGCTAGGAAGGTGAGGTCCACTATGGACCACAGGGTGGGGCAAGCCAGGCCCAGTAAGTGGCCTGTTTTCATAGTCCTGATTTCTGAGACTCACATTTTCCTCCAACATGCCCCAATACTTAAGTGGCCAGTTGCCTGAGTTCCAGCCAGGGGAGAAAATTTGGCTTGGGAAGAAAGGGTACAAAATAGGTGAGGGCCCTGAGGCTCTGCAGGAGACTGGGATTCTGGAGCTAAATTGTCCCTTAAATATATATTTTTTAGTTGGGCAGTAGTGGCACACACCTTTAATCCTGGACTTGGAAGGCAGAGGCAGGGGGATCTCTGTGACTTCAAGGCCAGCCTGGTCTAAGGATCGAGTTCCAGATAGCCAGAGCTACACAAAGAAACACACACACACACACACATATTAATCCACTTTCAAACAAAGGTCTCACATTGCATTTGGTATCATTTCTTAGCCTGGTACTTAGGGCCTTGCATGTGCCAAACACATCCTCTTTTCCTGGGCTACAGCCCCAGTTGGGCTGGACATCTAACCTTAGCAAGTAGATGGAAGAGACGAAAAAGCCAGAGTCCAGACCCTAGTCTTCTTTTCCCTTTCCAGGAACTGACTCTGGTTTCTCTTCTCTAGTAGTAGGGGAAGAAGGTAGGAGTACAGGAGGAGGGGAGGAGCAGAGTTAGTGACAGCAGCACATGGGGAATGCCTGACTCCAGCCCCTGCCTCTGGCATCTGTGGCATCTTCCGAGATATAAATACAACCCGAGGGACATCTACCCCACCCCCATTCTTGGCCCAAAGGTCTGGGTGCATCCTGCCTCCAGACACTGACCTGGAAATAGGACCCATCCTAATCCACTTCTCCTTTCCCCTCCACAGAGTCAGTGTGCTGGTTGGGGCACCCAAGGCTAACACTAGCCAGCCAGGTGTACTGCAAGGTGGTGCTGTCTATGTGTGTCCCTGGGGCACCAGTCCTATCCAGTGCACCACCATTCAATTTGACAGCAAAGGTAGGCTGGAAGAGTTCAGGGAGGGGCCTAGCTTAAGTGGGTGGGTGAATGGGCCTGCAGTTTGGGGGTTGGGTCTGGGGATCCTGCTGTGAGGGGTGCAACTTTAGCACCAGGACCAAGTGCTCCTCCAGCAGGAGTTCTGGTGCTCCAGCTCCTAGCTGTGGGCTCCCCCATGGCACTCGCTCCATGTTCCCAGCCCAGCCCAAGAAGGGCGGGCATGATTCAGAAACATGTGGCTCTCATTTCCACTGAATCACCCACAGCTCTGGGAGGCCAGGGCCATAATGCAGACAAAGGCAGAGGAGGCTGCAGAGTTCTGCTCCTAAGTTAAGTGACAGTGCACACTGGGCACACTGTGATTCAGCCACTGCCCCCAGGGAGCTTGGCCTTCAGGCAGATGGACCTAAGGAAGCTGAGGCTGTTCAACTAGCACTCAGAGAGCTTTTACTCCATGCTAGGCACTACCGAGAGTGCCTTGGCTCACTTAATCCTGCAGCAACTGTATGAAGTATTAGTATTCCCATCCTGTGAGGGAGGAAGCAGAGGTTAAGTCACCCAGCTAGTAAAAAAGCAAGGCTATGAACTCAGGCAGTCTGTCCTCAGAGATAAGAGGGCAAGAAGTAAGCGTAAAAATGTGGAGGCCAGCTAATTTCTGCAGGGGCGCTAGGCATTGAACCCAAAGTTTTATGCATAGTAAACAGTGCTGAGTTACAGCCTCAAGTCCTAAGGCTGACTTTAAAAGCCCGAGGGCACAGGATGCTAAGGCAGAAAGAAAAAGAGTGCCAGAAGTTCAAGACCAGCCCGGGCTACATTGTAAGACACTTGTCTTAAACAAACAAACAAAAAGACTGAGAGACAGGTGGAGAGTAAGAAGAACAAGAAAGGCAGTGCTGCAGAGGGCAGAGTTTAGACTTGGAAAGAGACAGAAAGGAAAGTCTAGTGTGGAGGCAAAAGGAGAGGCCATTAGAGACAGGGCTGGCTACAGACAGAGATTAGCCATGGGACTTGGCCAGTCTTCCCCAGCACCACAATGAAAGTGTCTTGTTCCAGTTGTGAGAAAGTCAGAGGAGGAGCCAAGGAGACAATTTGGGAAGCTGGGGGCGTGGGGGGGGGGGGGCAGGGGGGGTAAGAGGGAGTGTATGTGATTCTGTGGATGTGTGAGTGTATGAGTGTGTATGTTTCTGTGAGTGGATGTGTGTCTGTTTCTGTGGATGTATGTGTGTATATGAGTGTGTGTGTATATGTGTGTGTTTCTATGAATGTGTGTGTGTGTATGTTTCTGTGGATGTGTGTGTGTCTGTGTGTGTGTATAAGGAGAGCAAGAACCAGTCAAGTCCAGTCACACAAAGGAGTCTAAAACTCCTTCCATACCCCTGTCCCAGTGGAACTCAGGGTCTAGAAATGCTGAGTATCCTAGGCCAAGGCTAGGTTCCTGAGAACCAGTGCGACAGTCCACTTTCAATTTCCCCAAGGCTCCCGGATCCTGGAATCCTCAATGTCCAGTGACAAGGGAGAGGAGCCCGTGGAGTACAAGTCCTTGCAGTGGTTTGGAGCAACGGTTCGGGCCCATGGCTCCTCCATCTTGGTGAGGCATGGGTGGGCTCAGGGGTGTGGTAGCTAAGGATTAAGCTGTGGTAGAGAGGGCCAGGCCTGGCTGGGGGTGGGGGGTGGTCGTCTTACTAAGCTAAATATAAACACCCCCCCCTGCCCCGGGCCCTCCCAGGCATGCGCTCCACTGTATAGCTGGCGCACAGAAAAGGACCCACAGAGTGACCCAGTGGGCACCTGCTACCTCTCCACAGAAAACTTCACCCGGATTCTGGAGTATGCACCTTGCCGCTCAGGTAGGGGCCAGAGTGTAGTGAACCACTGTGCCTTCTCCATGGGAGGGTGTCAGGCGCTTGAGGCTTTCTCTTCATGGTCCCCAGGCATTGATACATATTTTCAAGACTGCTCAGGAGACTCTTGACCAGTCTCCTTTCTTGCTCTTGCCTCTCTTCCCTGTCAGCCCACCAGTGTGCTGCTAGCTCATCTCATTGTCTTCTTCCCTCACAGATTTTGGCAGTGCAGCAGGGCAGGGTTACTGCCAAGGGGGCTTCAGTGCTGAGTTCACCAAGGTGAGGTGATCGGGGAGGGAAGGCAGTAAGTGAGGATCTAGGATCAGAACCAGATGGTGTGATCATCCCTCTTCCCTGTACTTCCCCATAGACTGGCCGTGTGGTCCTAGGTGGACCTGGGAGCTACTTCTGGCAAGGTAAGCCCTTCCTCTGCTCTCTTTGGGCCTTGGTGCCACATCCTTTCCTTAATCCAAACTTTTTCTTTCTTTTCTATTTTTTTTCCCTTTCTTTTCATTTTTGTTTGTTTGTTGTTTTATTTTGTTTTGTTTTTTCAAGACAGGGTTTCTTTATGTAGAATTCACTTTGTAGACCAGGCTGGGCTTGAACTCAGAGATCCACTTGCCTCCCAACTGGGATTAAATGAATGTGTTACCACTGGCCAGCTTTGATCCATACTTCTAAAATCCTACTCACTCTCCCCAAAGTGTGACCTCCCCCTACCCATTACCCTTCTCCCCTTCCAGGCCAGATCCTGTCTGCCACTCAAGAGCAGATCTCAGAGTCCTATTACCCAGAGTACCTCATCAACCCTGTTCAGGGGCAGCTGCAGACCCGCCAGGCCAGCTCCGTCTATGATGACAGCTACTTGGGTAGGCAAGCAGGTGGGGAGAGAATGGGAGGGGAAATCAGGGGCCTCTATCCTCACTCAGCTTCCCTGCTTCTCCCACTCAGTGCCACCAGCTCTGCTGCCATACTTGTGTACAGGCTGACAATGAAGGGATTGAGGGCCAGAGAATAGGGGTCCCCAAGGAGGCAATGCTAACATCACACACTCTGTTCCCAGGATACTCTGTGGCTGTGGGTGAATTCAGTGGTGATGACACAGAAGGTAAGTGAGTCTTCAGGCCAAAGTGGGGGCTGGAGAGAAAGCCCAAAACAACATTCTGAGTCCGCCCTGTCCTCACCTCTGTCCATCAGTCTCTCTTCTCTTTGCAGACTTCGTTGCTGGCGTGCCCAAAGGGAATCTCACCTATGGCTATGTAAGCCCCTGCCCACCACCCTCTGCCTCTCACCCAGGCTAAGTGCAGAGCCTTGTGTGGCAGTTTGTTGGGGACATCAAGAAAAGAGATCAGAGCATAGGTTCTGGGAGAACACATGGGATTTTTGAAATCTGGTTCAAGGGAAGGAAATGTGTGAATCAGACTTAGGTTCAAATTCTGGCAGTGACTCTGGATAAATTAATCTGTTCTTTTATTGCTACACTGTCCCCTGCTTGACCGCTCTAAGCTGCTTCTTCGATGTACAATGGGGTAATAATAGTTCTGACCTCACAAGGCACTTGTGAGGGGAATGAAAGCACTTGTAAATTGTTAGACCGTGTGCAGCCACCAGCTATTATTAGACCATGACAAGTGCCACACACGGTCGCTCAATTAACAACATTTATTAAGGCAAGGTGAGAAATGAGATGAAGACATCTTATCCCATCTCTTAAGGCTCTTCTAGTCAAATAGGTGGGATAAAACGCACAGCTTTAATCTTGATGAAGCCACTGTTTGTGAGCCTCTCAAGGTTCCAGGCACTGTCCATGCATGATGGTGTTCCCTTCCCCACTACGGGACTGTGGGGTGAAGAACAATCTTGACAGTTTGCACATAAGAAAACTGTTTTCCTAAAATACCAACTGTGTTACTTTGGAGCAGCTGGATAAATATTTAATATCTATCATATTCCAAATCTCATGCTCTTTCTGAATCGGAAGTTACAGAAAAGCAATCAAGATAACAGCACATTTTAAGAAAGCAGTAACCTCCTTCCAGAGAGGGTGCCTCAGAGAAGGTTCTGTAAGGGTTCCACACAGATGGGACAAGAGGGAGTCCCAGGCACAGGCATGAAGAACACAGAGAATATGGGACTGGGACTAGTTTGCAGCTTCATAAGGTAAAAGAGAATGAGAAGCATAAGGGAGGGTTGAACAAGCACAGGCAGTGGGGCCAGACACCAGAGCTTTAGAGGGCTGGCCAAGACAGAGGAACTCACGGTGGCTGCAGGGGCCCCTGGGGTGTACAGGTGGGAATCACAGTCCTCCATCTGCTCTCTGGTATCAGTGCCAGTAGGGAAAACCCGAGACACATTCCAGCCAGTCCTGGGAAGGCTCATACCAGATCTCAGCAGAACAGTGGGCAGAGAGCAAGATCCAAGAGACTTGGAGGTCTGCTGGGTCAATGGCTAAGAGGAGATAGCAGAGATGTGAGTGCCTTACAGACTCTGGTGGATGAGGGGTGGCTAGAGTTCTGAATCTGTTGGATTTGAAGCCCCAGTGTGTATCCAGTAGCAATTATCGTTTGCCTGCTGCCTGCTAAGCTCTTCTTTCATTTCTGAAAGGCAAAGACCAAAGACCATGCTCCGGGTCCCACTGATCTGATAGTCTGGTGGCTAGCATCTAGTGGGTAGGGATGAAAATCCATAAAGGATATGGAGGAAGAATGCAAAACACCAAAGGGGTAGAGAAAGCCTGTAGGTGGAAGGAGGGCACGTTGGAAAGGAGTCAGACGAGTGCTAAGTTATTCCTGAGGAATGCTTGTCCCACGTGTCCCCGACCTTCAGACATGGGGCATCTAGGACCTATAAGTCTTTATCTTCATCTTCAGGTCACCGTCCTTAATGGCTCAGACATCCACTCCCTCTACAATGTCTCAGGAGAACAGGTGAGGATACCCTCATTGACTGCAGCCCCCCACCAATAGTGTCACACTTCCCACCTTCCCTGGAGCCTCTGAATGTCCACTTACAGCCTCTCTTGATCCTGTTTACTGAACCAACCTTGTTCTGACTCTGTGCTGCCCTTTGTCTCCACAGATGGCCTCCTACTTTGGCTATGCCGTGGCTGCCACCGATACCAACGGAGATGGGTGAGTGATGGGAAGGTTGCATCTTCCAGACCTGATCAGGGGATGGGACAATGCAGGCAGACTGCTCCCTCAGGGTATTTTTTTCTAGACTCTAATTCATGCTTGCCTTCTCCTTGGTCAGGGCAAGAAGAGGGCTGGATGCTACATCAGAGCCCTCAGGGTACCTGGGGATCCAGAATGCCTGGAGTTCCTCCACAAGGGCAATTAATTATAGCAAGACAAGGGTTGTCAAGATGTTTGGGTCTTCCCTTTTCCCCAGGCTAGACGACCTGCTGGTAGGGGCACCCCTGCTCATGGAGCGGACCCCTGATGGGAGACCTCAGGAGGTGGGCAGGGTCTACATCTACCTGCAGCACCCAGAGGGCATAGAGCCCACACCCACCCTCACTCTCACTGGCCAAGAGGAGTTCGGCAGATTTGGCAGCTCTTTGACACCCCTGGGGGACCTGGACCAAGACGGCTACAATGGTAAGTATGGTGGCCCAGGGGGCTGAGGCTGAGTTGGGAGGATGCTAGTTGGTCAGGAACTTAGTGGGAAGGTTTCTGTCAACTAAACTACCAGGCCCTCCTGACTTTTCAAGGGTATTGGGGTTTAAAGAGATTCGAACAGGAATTAATGGGTAGATGGGAAAAAAATAGGATCCTGATGGGTTTGGGTTTTGTTGTTGTTGTTGTTGTTGTTGTTGTTGTTGTTGTTGTTGTTTTTCAGGTTTGGTTTTTTTGTTTGTTTGTTTGGTTGGTTGGTTGGTTAGTTTTTTTGATAGTGATTTGGACTCCTAACCTCCTAACCTGAATAATGTGTGCTGTGTCTTGCAGATGTCGCCATTGGGGCTCCGTTTAGTGGGGAAGCCCAGCAGGGAGTTGTATTTATATTCCCTGGAGGCCCAGAAGGACTGAGCACTAAACCTTCCCAGGTTTTGCAGCCTCTGTGGGCAGCTGGTCATACCCCAGACTTCTTTGGCTCTGCCCTTCGAGGAGGACGAGATCTGGATGGCAATGGATACCCTGGTAAGTTGTGTCCATTGCCCTTCATCTTAGAATTCAAGCTTCAGGATGCAATTCTAAGCAGCTGCCACCAGATGGTGCAGTCCCCTTGCTCAGGCCTCTGAGCCTTGAAATTCGAAATCATTGGATGATTGCAATCCTGATTTGAGGCTTGCTGTAAAGGGCGGTCTTTTGACTTTCTACAGATTTAATCGTTGGATCCTTTGGTGCGGACAAGGCTCTGGTGTACAGGTATGAACTCAGGGAGACTGAGGCAGCCTGGGCAACTAGTTTTCCCTTTAAAACTAAGACTGGGACCATCAGTACAGAGGGAACTGGGGTTCTGGAGCAGGTGCCCAGCCTTAATTCTACTTAACCCCACATCCACTCTTGGCAGGGGTCGGCCCATCATATCTGCCAGTGCATCTCTCACCATCTTTCCCTCCATGTTCAACCCAGAGGAGCGCAGCTGCAGCCTGGAAGGAAACCCTGTATCCTGGTGAGCTGAGCCAGGAGCCTGCAGAGATCTGTACCTGCCAGTGGGTAGGGGGGCCATGTCTGCCTCAGGAAGGGACAAACAGGGGTGTCCTAGTCTGGGTCTTCCTGAGGCAGGTAGGAGGCCAGTTCCAGTTACACTCAGTACTTTCTCCTCTGTCTTTCTCCAGCATCAACCTTAGCTTCTGCCTCAATGCCTCTGGAAAACATGTCCCCAACTCTATAGGTGAGAGAAGCTGCTGAATGTGGCAGCCATGGGGTGGGACAGAAGGACTGAGGTGAACAGGTAAGAAAAATAGACTGACACTGTATTTCCTGGCCACAGGCTTCGAGGTGGAACTCCAACTGGACTGGCAGAAGCAGAAGGGAGGGGTCAGGCGGGCACTGTTCCTGGCTTCCAAGCAGGCCACCCTTACCCAGACCCTGCTTATCCAGAATGGGGCTCGGGAAGACTGCAGGGAAATGAAGATCTACCTCAGGGTATGGCCTGAGGATGAGGGTGGCCTGGCCTGTGTAGATGGCCATATAAAACAAAGGATTTTGGTGGCAGTGGTGGTAGTGGTGGTGATGGTGGTGGGTATGTGTGCATGCGTGTGTGTGTGTGTGTGTGTGTGTGTGTGTGTGTGTGCATGTGGCTAGATGGCTGATTGGGAGATTCCCCCTGAAGAGCCTGAGGGTTGGGGGAGGCTAAAGAAGAAGCCTTTCTGTCAGAAGAGCCAGATACCAGGTGCCTAGGACCTCAGAGCAATGAGGTCAGATTTGGGCCCTGAGCAGATAAAGGGAGAAGCAAGGCTAAGAAGCAGGGTCACTGAGGTCCCAGAATCTCTGATGCCGTGAATTCTCTCCGCTGGCCCTAGAATGAATCAGAATTCAGAGACAAACTCTCCCCAATTCACATTGCCCTCAACTTCTCCTTGGATCCCAAAGCCCCCATGGACAGCCATGGCCTCCGGCCAGTCCTACACTACCAGAGCAAAAGCCGGATAGAGGACAAGGTAAGGAAAGAACTTGAGAAGACAGGCCTGGCCTCTGAGGTGGGGCCCTGGGAATGGGGTGGTAGAACCTCTCTCACGGCTGTTCCACTCCCCAGGCCCAGATCTTGCTGGACTGTGGTGAAGACAATATCTGTGTGCCTGACCTGCAGCTGGATGTGTATGGGTGAGGATGACAAAGAGACAGGGACACTCTAGCTGTGTGGCCTTGTGAGGTCCGTGAGCATCTCTGGGTTTGGGTTTGTCTACAGGGAGCATTCATTTCTCTAGCTCTAGACAAGTTAAACACAGTACTTAGCTTGCAGCATCTTGCCTTATGCCTGCCAGAGCTGGGGCCCAGTCAACAGGGCCAGTCCCACTGTGTTATCACCATGCCCCACTGCCCTGGTTTATGGATTCATTCCTCGGTGTCCTTACCCTGTGTGCCCCTCCAGGGAGAAGAAACATGTGTACCTGGGTGACAAGAACGCACTGAACCTGACATTCCATGCCCAAAATATGGGTGAGGGTGGCGCCTATGAAGCTGAGCTTCGGGTCACAGCCCCTCTGGAGGCTGAGTACTCAGGACTTGTCAGACACCCAGGGGTGAGAAGGGACTCTCAAGTGGGGCTTCAGTGGTAATCCCCTTCAGAGGGGTGCCAAAGCCTGACTGGCCTATGCCTGCCTATCCCCAGAACTTCTCCAGCCTGAGCTGTGACTACTTTGCTGTGAACCAGAGCCGCCAGCTGGTGTGTGACCTGGGCAACCCCATGAAGGCAGGCACCAGTGTAAGTGAGAGGTAGAAGAGGAAGGCTAGGAGAAAGCACAAGATGGGCCCTAGCACATAGGTAGACACTCTATCTAACAGCCCCTTTATCCTCCCTGATTGTTGCACAGCTCTGGGGTGGCCTTCGGTTCACAGTTCCTCATCTTCAAGACACAAAGAAAACCATCCAGTTTGACTTCCAGATCCTCAGGTAGGGACTTGGACTGGGGCTAAGTTGAGAGTGAAAGAAGGGAAGATGGGGCAGGTGGCAGAGCCTGGGGATTCTTGTCAAACTGCTTTGCTCTTGCCTCCATCCCACAGCAAGAACCTGAACAACTCACAAAGCAACGTGGTCTCCTTCCCACTCTCGGTGGAGGCTCAAGCCCAGGTCTCCCTTAACGGGTCAGTGCCCAGGCAGAAAGGGGCCTTTAGAAGGAAGGGTGGTGGACTTCCAGAGAAGGACACGTTGGTCCCTTTTGTCTAAACCATCCTCCCCCTCAGTGTCTCCAAGCCTGAAGCTGTGATTTTCCCAGTCAGCGACTGGGATCCTCAAGACCAGCCTCAGAAGGAGGGAGATTTGGGCCCAGCTGTCCACCATGTCTATGAGGTGAGGAGGGTTAGGAGATAAGCCATAGGTGTTTAGCCACAGGAAGGGAAAGAAAGAAGGAGCCAGTATAAATATAAATGGCAGTACCTAGGAGCCGGGTGAAGTGAAGAGAATAAGAGTGGGTAGCCTGGAGAATACTGAGGACCTATGAGAGACGTCCAGAAGAGGGACACGCTGGTCCATTGCCTTACAAAGGAAAGATGTTTTAGGAGGATTGCTATGAGTCTCAGACAAGCATGGATTACAAAGTGAGACCTTGTCTCAAAAGTGATGGCTCAGGCGGACTTTATTGCTGCCCTTGGATGTTCTTTCAGTTCTCAGACTGATGCACTATGTATGGGTGGTGACCCAGGCTTGCATGTCAAACCAGCTTTCCCTTCCTCAAAGTGTGCTCTTCCCCCTCAGCTCATCAACCAGGGACCCAGCTCCATCAGCCAGGGTGTACTGGAGATCAGCTGTCCCCAGGCTCTGGAAGGCCAACAGCTCCTCTATGTGACCAAGGTGACAGGACTCAGCAACTGCACTTCCAACTACACCCCCAACTCACAGGGCCTGGAGGTGAGGACCTGGTCATCATGAGGTGGAGCAATGGGCTATGGGGCTGGGAAAGGTTGCCTGGAGGCTATTGGAAGTGGTGGGAAGATACAGGCACTTCAAGATCTGGAAGGAGAAAAAAGATCCACATCTACTACATGTGTGTCCTTTGCTCTGAAGTAGTCTTCCTTCTCTCGTGGTGTGCTATCAGATCTACACCACCTCATTCTATGAGACCTCCGGCCCTCTTCGAGAGTATATTTGTTTGTAAACAGCATTTAATGAAGTAAGTGTTAAAGTGAACATTGTTAGACCTAGGAAAAACCCCACACCAAATGAAACTCACAAGGTCCCCACACTCCTGAAACTTGCATCTAATGAAGGCTGGTAGACAATAAGAAGTAAAAAGAAACTGGGTTGTGGTGGTGTATGCCTTTAATCCCAGCACTCGGAGACAAAGGCAGGAAGATTTCTGAGTTTGAAGCTAGCCTAGGCTACAGAGTGAGTTCCAGGACAGCCAGGATTTGCACAGTGAAACCCTGTCTCGAAAAGTGAAAAGAAACAAAGAAAAGTGCGGAGGCCTGGTATGGTGGCATACACCTATAATCCCAGTACTTGTGAAGTGAAGCAAGAGGATCAGAAGTTCAAGATTATTCTCAGCTATTTACTTGAGACCCTGGGTGACAAAGGAGATGGGTGGAAAGCAATGAAAGTGTAAAGCTACCCAGGCATGATGGTCACACCAGTAACCTTAATCACCAGCCCTTAAAAGAGGCTGGAACAGGAGAACAACCACAAATTAAAGGCCAGTCTGGTCTGTAAACTGAGTTCTGGGAAAACCAAAGCCTCAAAGTAAGAATTCTTGGAGGAAAAAAAAAAAAAAAAGACAGGCAAGAGGACCTGTGAGATATGCTGTGGGATACAAAGCTGACTTATGATAGCTCTTGAAGAGGTAGTCATTAGCCAGGTGGAACACTTGCCTACCATGCCCAAGGCTCTAGGTTCAATCCCAGCACTGCTAAATAAACAAGCAATGGTTCAACTGAAACCTGAAAGACAAAGCTGAGGCCTCCCTCTAAGACAAGGGACAAACATTCCCAATAGAGGTAACAGCCAATACAAAGGCCCTTAGGCAGGAAAGACTTAATGATTTCTTTACACATCTCCTACATGGTGCAGAGCAAGGTACACTTTGCTCTTGGCAATAGGTGGGTTAACTGAACACAAGGACAGAGGCAGAATCGGGTCCCTGGTTCTGGAACATAGGTTCAGGCTGACTTAGGTGTTATAATGAAGCAGGAGGTGCAGCTAAGAATGTCTCTTCTTCCAGTTGGATCCAGAGACTTCACACCACCTGCAGAAACGAGAGGCTCCAGGGAGGAGTTCTACCGCCTCAGGAACACAAGTCCTGGTAAGTCACTGCAGGGAAGAAAGTTTGTCCCAAGTGTTGGACACCTGTTTGACTTCTCAGGGTCACCAGGGGAGAAATGTGGACTCAGACATCTTTCTTGCCAGAAATGCCCTGAAGCCAAGTGTTTCAGGCTGCGCTGTGAGTTTGGGCCACTGCACCGTCAAGAGAGCCGGAGTCTGCAGCTACATTTCCGAGTCTGGGCCAAGACCTTCTTGCAGGTTAGGAGGCTTTATGCAGCCTGAACCCCAACCTTTGGTCCTAGCAGGACTGACCCTGACCCTGTTCTTTCCCCCTGCTGTCTTCCCTTCCACCTCTGCTTTGGTAACTGAAAACACACACACACACACACACACACACACACACACACACACACACACTACAGGTCACCTCACTCACTCACCTTGGTTTAGACTAGTTGTGTGTCCTTGGCGCCACCTCTTGACCACAGTAGGAGCAACTACTTCCCTTTCTGGCCCTGATGGAAAAACAGTAGAACAAGGTGAGCATGCTGACACTTGCTAACCTTTAATCAGAGCACGCAGGAAGCAGAGGCTAGTGGAGCTCTGAGTCTGAGGCCAACCTGGTCTTCATAAGTGAGTTCCAGTTCCAGGCCAATCAGGACTACATAGTGAGACTATATGTCAAAACAACAACAAAAACAATAAATAACTAAACATACAAAAAGAAAAACCGTAGAGGGGGTGGGGATGTAGGTCACTGGTCAGTGGTAAAGTGTATAACTAGCATACCCAATCCATAGGTATAAAGACCAGAGTGGGTAGGGCTGAAGAGATGCAAACATGAAGACCAGACTTCAGATCTTCAGCATCCACATTAAATGAATGCCTAGCTGGTATGGCAGCAACCCATATGTAATCCCAGCACACAGGAGGCAAAAACATGGAATCCCCATGGTAAGCCAACCAGTTGAAACAAGATGGTGAGCTCTGGGTTCTAGGTTCAATGAGAGAGCCTGTCTAAATGTATACCTGACATCAGCCTCTGACCCACCCACACTTGCACCCACACACACCATGCATGCATATATGAAAGAAAGAAGAGAAAAGGTAAACAGAAAGAAAAGAAGGAGTATGAGATGGCTCAGTGAGTGGGTAAAGGTCCCCACCTCCAAGCCTAACAACCTGAGTTTGATCTCTAGAATGCACATGACAGAATGAGAGGCTTGATTCCCTCTAGCTGTCCTCTGACTTCCTTAGGCAAACCTTGGCATGTCCATGACCAAACATACATACACACACACACACACACACACACACACACACACACACACACACACACAGAGTGTGTCTTTCTCTGTCTCTGTCTCTCTGTCTCTCTTTCTCTCAAATGAATGAATGGATAAATGTTTAAAATTAAGTAAGAAAAAAGAAATGAGGATTGGGGAGATGGTTCAGTGCGTAAATGAACTGGTCTGCAAGCCTGACCACTTGAGTCTAATTTCTGGGACCCAAGGACAAAGCTGAGTTCTGTGGCTTAGCTAGCCTAGAGTATTCAGTACAGGGGAAGAAACAAGAGAGACCCAACCTCAACAAGATGGGAGACAAAAACTGACTTATGAAAGTTGTCCTCTGACCTCCACAGATGTGTCATCAAACATGTGCACTGGCATGTGTACATACACATATAACACACAAGCACATATGTACACATATATACACGCTCACACACAAAAAGTATAATTTTTGTTTGTTTGTTTGTTTGTTTGTTTGTTTTTCAAGAAGAGTTTCTCTGTGTAGCCCTGGCTGTCCTGGAACTTGCTCTGTAGACTAGCCTGGTCTGGAACTCAGATCTGCCAGCCTCTGCCTCCTGAGTGCTAAGATTAAAGGCGTGTGTCACCATCACCCAGCTAATTTTTTAAAATACTTAAGAGACTAGGGGGCAAATTGAATCCATAGTGAACAGACAAGCAGAAGCAGGGAGAGAAAAAAGCCATCATTTATTGAATACACATTATAGACCAACCACGGTCCTGAATGTTAACCCATATTAATCATTAAAAATATATATATATATTGAACGTGTAGTTATTTGGTTATGCATTATTTAGCTATAATTACACAATTTTACATTTATTCTTTCTCATAAGGAATATCTAGATAATCAGAGAGAGTGAGTCCATAATAGAGAAAGATTGCATCCTGGGATAGACTGTAGGGAAGCCCTGTGTCCTCTAGATCCCACAGGGGTTGACCTGACCACCTTTCTCCACCCACAGCGGGAATACCAGCCATTTAGCCTTCAGTGTGAAGCTGTATATGAAGCCCTGAAGATGCCCTACCAAATCCTGCCTCGGCAACTGCCCCAAAAGAAACTTCAGGTGAGTTCAAGGTCAGAGGTCTGGATCAAAGAAGGCAAGCTCAAGAATGTCAGAAGCAGGATGAGGACATAGACAGAGGCTGGTCTTGCTTTGTGCAAATATTTTCTGACTTTGTAGGTCCAGAGATAAAGTGATTGGCCAGATTAACACATGTCTGTGCTCTGGAGTTCACAGCCTAGAGGGCAGTGACATCAGTGTGCATGTGGCAAGACAGTCTATGGAAACATGTCATAGGAATACCTGAACCCAGTCTCACAGAGTCAGGAAGGACTTCTGGAAGAAGTGGTGTACAAGCTGAGGACTGAAGAAATTAACTAGACTGCTCCAGAAAGGAAGAGTCTGGGTGGAGAAAACAACAGATGTGACCGCAGAGACACTTGTGCACTTCAGACTCTTTTGTTTTGTTTTGTTTTGTTTTGTTTTGTTTTGTTTTGTTTTGTTTTGTTTTGTTTTGTTTTTCGAGACAGGGTTTCTCTGTGTAGTCCTGGCTATCCTGGAACTCACTCTGTAGACTAGGCTGTCCTCGAACTCAGAAATCCGCCTGCCTCTGACTCCCAAGTGCTGGGATTAAAGGCGTGCACCACCACTGCCTGGCTGCACTTCAGACTCTTAAGTTCAGAATGCTATTAGCTAAAAATGAGAGTTGGGTACAGATCCAACAGACGGAGGTAACTGGGAATAGGGCAGGAAGAATTTACTGGTTCTCAGTGTCATTGCCTTGTCCACAGGTGGCCACAGCCGTGCAGTGGACCAAGGCAGAAGGCAGCAATGGGGTCCCGTTGTGGATCATCATTCTAGCCATCCTTTTTGGCCTCTTGCTCCTAGGTCTGCTCATCTATGTCCTCTACAAGGTCAGTCATGCCAAGCCTGGACTTGGCTTCCCACCTGTCCAACTCTGCCTTTTACCCAGTAGAATCAAAGAGGCCACCCTCAGATCTGTTTTCCAGAACAGGCCCCCATCTCTGCCCTAGCTACTCACACCCCGTCTTCTCTTTTCCTTTTAGACCCCTCCCTTCAGTCTGCAGCCTCCAGTTTACAAAGAGACCTCCTGTCTCAGAATAAGTTTGCCCATATTGCAAAACTGCAGATGGCAAATACATGATGGCATTTGTGCTGTTGTTTCTTCCAACATCTATCTAAGAATAAGTGATGTTATCCTACAGGTGGCAGTCACTTCGAGGCTCAGATGTGTCACTTGTTGAGTTGAACTTGTTTACCCTTCCTGGCTTAACTAGTATCATTTTAAAACTCTGATAAATGATTGTCCCATAATAATGCCCTGATTTTAGATCTCCCACGTCTATTGGACCCCTTGGAAAAGTATCTGAATGAAGCCACTTTGGCAAGGTGGGGAAGATAGAGGCAGGAGACTCTTCATTCCCCTGGATCCATGGTTGGGGAGAATATGATCTCTAATCGTACCTCTCTTTTCTCATCAGCTTGGCTTCTTCAAACGCTCCCTCCCCTATGGCACAGCCATGGAAAAAGCTCAGCTCAAGCCTCCAGCCACCTCAGATGCCTGAGCCCTCCTGATCTCAGACTTCTGATCCTGAAGAGCCAGTCCACTACCTTCCAACAGGGAGGGACTAGGCACTTCCTGAAGGTGCTGAGGGCTAGGGAGAAGCTCTTCTCCCTAGTCCAGAGACATACTTGAAGGGCCAGAGCTGGGGTGCAAGAAGCTTGTGGATCCTTCCCCCTCCCCATGCACTGTGAAGGACCCTCGTTTACACATGCCCTCTCATGGATGGGGGCCTCAGGTCCAGGGACAGAAGCTCCAGCCTTTCTTCAGCCTTTGCATTTTGGAGACTTTTCTGAAATCAACTTGGAGCCCTAATTAGGGAATCCAGTCATGGTTCTCTGGGCTGGGCATGCCACCAGGACTTCCCGTCTGATTACTGCCTGCAAAGATGCATCTTTGGTCTTGCCAGAGAACCAAAGGAAGCCTGCAGCTAAGAGCCTGAGACTTGGGGAGTAAGACCTGACAACTCCAACAGCCCCTATCCTGGAAGGCCAATAAAGAACACTAACCATGGATGGTGCTGCAGGACCAGCTCAGGACAAATCCCAAACAGAGGTCAATGCTGGCCCAGACCCAGATCCATGGAAGTCAGAATGAGAATGGAGCCAGACCCAGTCTGGGGCCTGGGATTGATCTGGAGCCCAGTCTCAGATTCTAAGAACCTATGCTAGCAGACCCAAGATGGCATTTGGGTCAGCTGCAAACCTGGGCCTAGGGTCCTATTTATCTCTGACTTAGGACAAGTCAGGAATTGCCCAGGACCCTAACCAGGACACAGTGGCAAACAGACCTGGAACCTCAGCCTGGTCAAACAGGCTCACTCATTCCCCAGAGAACGGGAAGCCCCAGGCCTGTATGACCTGGGTTCTGCCCACAGCTGCACTGACGCTGCCCCTCCCTCCCTAGCCAACCCTCCCCTCTCCCCCAGAACCCCCCCAACTTATTTAAACTCTGTTGCAAGTGCAATAAACCCCACCCACTGCCCCCACTGACCAAAGTTGCAGTCTGTCCTTTCACCCTACTCTCCAAACCCATCCTAGACCCAGAAAGTAGGCCAAAAGGGAAATGTCTGTCTCCCATGGGCCTATTTCCACTAGAAACCAGGAGTGTTATTTCCCCTACCCCAGAAACGTCTAGGTCATTAAAAGACAAAGGAAGAGAATGAGATATGGTGGCACATGCTTATAATTCCAGAATTCTGGAGATGGGCCATGAGGATAAGTTCAAGGTCATCCTTAGCTACACACTGAATAGTAAGTTTAAGGCCTGCCTGGGCTACTTAAGACCGGAGGGAGAGAAAAAGAAAATAGAGGGACCGAAAGGCATCAGATGGTTGTTGCCTTTAATCCAAGCACTTCGGAGGCAAAGGCAGGTGGAGATCTGAGTTTGAGGACAGCCTGGTCTACAGAGTGAGTTCCAGGACAACCAAGGCTACACAGAAATCTTGTCTTGAAAAACCAAAAGAAAGGGGGTGGGGGGGGTGTTGACTCCTTTGTTGTTCTTCATCCAGCTCCCACTAGGAGGGGGCTTACCTACCACCAAGAGAAAAGAGAAATCTCTTCTCTTTGTGGTTGAAAATTATGAAATATGCAGAGAGAGGTCCCTATGAAAGGTGAGAAAAGATGGTACAACACCTGGGCTTCCCTTAAATCAGGAAAAATAAAGTGAAAGGAAAGCCCATTAGGCTTTTTGTTGTTGTTGTTTGCACAGTTTGTGTGTGGGAGAGGCAACATGCCACACAGCATGAAGTGGAGTTCAGAAGACAACTTGTAGAACTTAGTTTTCTTCCACCAAGTGAACTCATGCCAGGCAGAGAGTGACACATGCCTTTAATCCCAATACTAGGGAGCCAGAGGCAGTTAAGGCCAGCCAAGGTCTACAGAGCAAGTTCCAGGACAGCCAGGGCTACACAGAAAAAACCTGTCTCAAAAAAGAAAAGAGAAAAATAATCAAATTCAGATTATTAGGCTTAGTGACAAGTGCCTTTAATCACCAGTCCTCTGGGGTTTTGTGTTGCAATTGCTATTGTGTGACAATGCAAGGACAGGATGAAGGGCACTAAGATCACATACATGATCTCATCTAATTTTTCTTCCTGTGTATGTGTGTACGCTTGTATTTATGTGGAAGTCAGAAGACAAACTTGAATTAGAATGTTGGTCCTCACTTTCTATCTTGAGAAAGAGTCTCTTGTTTACTGCTGAACACAAGCTAGCTAGCCTGGCAATTCTCCTGAGTCTCCTGAGTACAATGAGATATTAAATGTATATGCTGTTGTGTCAGGCTTTTATGTGTGTTCTAGGGATCTGATCTCAGGTTGTTGACTTGCATTGTAAGTGTAGCAATCCTGTGATTGTACTATTAACCCCATCTATACCAGGAAACACTGAGGTCTGGAGCTTATATAACTGTCCAAGGTCACACTGTATAGCAGAACAAGCCACACTCAGTATTGCCTGACTGTGAAATCCCTTATTTTTAACCAACATGCTAGAGAGCTCAGGTCTTCGAAGAGAAATCTTGTAACATGAGGTAGACCCAGGATCCTCTTCTCAAGGTCTGTCCTGATGTGCAAAAGGCTGAATAAGGTAAAGACGGTTATGACACACTAGACTAGGATTTTACCACCAGAGGGCAGCATAGCCACAAATTTCTGGGGATTTGTGGCAAGGAAGCATGAGATCCAACTCTCCTCATCAACAGGGCTATTACTATTAACTCAGATTTCTGGCACCTTCAAATATTCCTCTACCTGAACCACACACCAGTCTAAGGTCTTAAAATCCTATACCTAAGGGGTGTCTTCCCAGAACCCAGGAAGGAAAAGGGACTGAGGCAGCAGAAACACAGTGAGTCAGAGAAGCACCCAATATGTCCAATGATAGCAAGAACTCTCAATGGGGAGACACTATTGGAAAAGGTTAACACCAACTCCAGGGATTGAATTTAAAATGTCTCCCACTGTAATGAGGATATGGTGAAGAGTAGTGGGCTGGTACTTAGGGCTGGTGTCATGAGTATGTCATTATATGGTAGATACCTTTGCTTCTGAAGAGACTGACCAGATCTCCCTCTAATTAAGGAACTCCTTGGGCTCAGGCATGCCATGGGTGTGATCTAGTACCATCTCTGAGCTTACTTTGATTCTTCTATGTCTGTTTCTGAGCTGAGCTGCCTCTCCTCAACCACCCTACCCTACAGATAGAATGTGTCTCCCACTCTGAGGCTTGAGCAATCCAGAGGAGCATGGTGTCTGTAGAGATCAGCCACCTGAACCCTCTCCTTGCCTGAGTTTGTGGAAATGGAAAGGAGGACTGAAAGAAGTAAACAGAGCGGCTGGAGATGTCAGAGGGGGAAGGGGCTCAGGAGAGGCAGCTGGCAATCGGGAAGATGATCTGGGGGTCTCAAGTTTCTTGACATCAATTAGGGCAGCCGGCCTGGACTCATTAGTAGCCTGGGGTGCAGGGCTCATCAATAATGAATTTGCCCCACACAATGGGCTGCAAGGTCACCCCACCCTCTAGCCAGCTGACTCCCATAGTAAGCAATCCCTCATCTGAGTTCCACCTAACTCGGGAGACCTGGAAAGACAGTGTGGGCAGGTGGGCCTGAAGGACAAAGGGGGCGCTCGCATGGATGGAGCTCAGTGCTGGCCCTTGTTTATAGTATGTCTCTTCCCCAGGGAAGAAACCTGAAAGAGGAGAGGAGGAGCTCAACCTAAGAATCAGGCTTTCTGTTATAGAAGTACAGTAGGATCCCAGCATGTTAGATTCAAAGCAAGAAGATTGTCTCTGGTGGACCCAGAGATCCTACATCTTTCCTCAAAGCAGGACCACAGAACCCAAAGACTAGGGTGCTGGCACCCATCTTTCACTTAGCCTTGAACTAGAGCATCATGGCAATTGCAACCAGCTTTTCACAGATGGAAGGCAGACATCGCTGGGGCTCGCAATAGGAACAAACCTAAAATTCCAGCACCTGAGTTAGCCATCAAGCCCCAACTTCCCGACAGAAGCTAGAAATGCCCTCCTTTCCTCAAAGTTTCTGGATCCAATCCTACCACTCTTAACCCTGCCTTTCACCCTTGCCTCCAACCTCCCTAAACCCTGTGTGTTCCCATTCCCAGTCTCACCCCCTTTCCCTCTGGCTGGGTTGGCCTTCTGGGAACTCTGCCTGCTGCCCTCCCTCTTGTGGCAGGTACAGACAGGTTCAGACTGTAGCAGCTGCATCTTCCCCAGATACCTACCCGACTGACACTCCAGCCTCCTCCCGCTTGCCTTAGGAACATCCCGTTCTCAGACGTTCCCCCCAGCCTTCTTATACGCCTGCCACCTGAATCAAAGCTCTAGTGAAGGTGTCCTGCATCTAAGCCGGAGATAGATGCTCCTCCTCCCCAACTCAGTTCAGGACATCTCTATAAGGTTGATCCTTGCTGATTCTGACCTGTCATCTTCCAAATAGCCTATCGATCGCCACTGCAAGCCTCTATTTCTACCTCCTCAGGACCACTGAATGCAATCTGTTCACTTAACTTCCCTAAGAACACTGTCAGATCAACCTCGGATCCATCTCCAGACCCACAACTCACCTCTGATAGTCAGTCTCCACATCCTGCTCCGAAGCGGAACAAACTAGGACCCAGGCATCCTCCCTGCACCTCCAGGGCCCAGCCCATTGCTCTAGAGGGGCATCACTATCCCACTCAACCCGAGCTCTGTTCATCCCCAGAGCACTTAGGATCTTGTCCCCCTATCAGCCGAGAATGAGTCTTCCCGCCCTCAGACTGAGCCGCTCAGGAACCCAGGCATTTTAGTTTCCAGCCTCCTCAATAACCTCACACCATCTTGTTCCCCAGCCCCAGCCTAAAGCGACATCCTAAAGCCCAGAGATTGGGGGCGGTAACTGAAAGGCTGGAGGAAGCGGGAGGCTGCCAGGACGCCCCCTCGCGGAGCCCGGGGTGCCAGGGTGCCCCCTCCGGTCTTCACCTGCTATGGGCTCCGCCCCCGCTCCGCCTCAGCCCGCCCCTGCTCCTCCCCGACTCCTCCCCCCGTACCCCCAGTCCGACCAGAACGGCCCCCGGGACAGAACGACGCGGAACCCCGGGAGCCAGGGTCCCCAGCATGATCCTCGGTGAGTGGTCTCCACGACTCTGGGCTCCTGGTACTGGTTCCTTCTCACTGGGTCACCAACCCCCACTCATCTCGGCACCGCGGTGACTGCGGCCGCCGGTCTGCCACTCATTCCCCCTCCCCCCTCATCTGGCTGCACATCTGGGGTCCCCTCTTCCTCTCTTCCCCTAGCTGCGGTTTATCCTGGTAACATGGGGAGGGGCAAGAGGAAGGCCGAGAGAGCGAGACCCCCGCCCCATAATGAGAACATTGCGTATTCATGAGACTCATGAATATTATAAGACAGTGTAGGAGAGACTGTGGGAGGGGGCTGGCCGGGCCTGGTGGAGTTGAGGTAAAGGTTCTGACCCGTCACCCCCAGCGCCTTCCCCCACCCTTGGCTTAGCCACTCCGACAACCTCTGGGCCCAGGATAAGAGGGAAAGGAGGAAGTGGGGGGCGGAGGAAGAAGATGTTGGGTGTAGCTTCGAGGTGAGTGCGGTGGGAGGTGGGAACCTGACGGGTGAAGATAAGGGGGCTGGGTAGAAGAGCGGGTGGGAAACTGTCCATCCCGGGCTCTTGCGGCTTAGAGCCTGTCTCCGCAGCCATCCTGCCCCGACACGCCGGGACCTGCCCCTCTTTCCCTGCGCCGGCTGCCTGGGCCCTTCTTCCTCTCTTCCTTCTTCCCTTCCACCCCAGCCCTGGGTCAGGGGCTACAGGAGACCAAGGAGAGAAGGAAAGTCAGAGTGGGGGAAGGGAAGTCCCGCTGGGCTCTGACAGCCAGCCCATTCAGCCTTGGCCACCCCATCTTCATGACCTACATCGGGAAGGGAGCCCCAGGGATGGGGGAGGAGAGGGCCTAGCTGTGCTCCGGACTCCGCAGCAGCCCCTGCCCACAACCCTGCTGCCACAGCAGTGCAGGGCCTGCTCTGACCTCTGCCCTCCACCCTGGCTAGGCCGGTTCCTGGGCCCTGTTTATTGTGAAGCCCCCTACCACTCTCAGACACCTGTGGTCTCCCTGCCCCCACTGAGGACACCTGGCTCTGTGCTAATGCCTAAGGGCTGAACTATATCCCTTGTCCTCATCCCTCTCCCAAGACTCTCTGCCTGTGTTCTCTTCTTTCTATTGACTGTGTATCTTCACTAGCCCCTTTCTCCACTGTATCCCCCTTCCTCCATCTAGCTGCTGTGTGGTCTCAGCCTCTCCCACAACTTTTATGCCTTGCCTCCCTCCAGCTGGCCAGCCATCATAGCTATTTAAATCCTTCTGCCCCAAGGCTCTCTAGTAGGTGGTCTGCCTTCGAACACCAAGAGACACCTCAACACAGTTTAGACCCAGGACTCTATCACCCAGGCTCCACACTCTGCCTGCCGGTGTGTTCCCTGTATCCTGGGCCAGCTGTAGTGTCTATAGCCTGCTTACCCAGAATAGGCCAGGCTAAACCTTGTTTGCCCTGGTCTGGAGGCCCCGGAAAACTAGGTGTCAAACCTGGAAGACCCCTACCAACACCCAGCCACAAGAAGACTGAATCCAAATTCTCTGACGTTGGACCCTGCCACCAACTGGCCCCAACCATCTCTTTGGAACATCTCCCTCCTATTTGAAGACCACAGAGGGGCGGGAACCTAGTGGTGCCCCATTCAGCTTAGCTCTTCCTCCCTCCCCCAGCCCCCCCCCCCCCGCGCCCCTTAAATCCCAACCCTCTTAAGAAGGAAGAGAGGGAGGAAACTGCCTGCCAGGGCTCAAGACTCACCTTTAGAATCATACTAAGATGTTCTGGTCTGAATGCTAAGGTCATTGAGTCCTCTACAAGTCGGCCCTAGAGGAACTCTAAAATGGCTGTACCCAGATCAGCTGAATGTGGTGGCTCGTGCCTATTATCACAGCAGGCTGAGGGAGAAGGTTATTGGGAATTGAAGCTAAAGGTTGAGTTCGTGGCCAGCCTAGGCTACAGAATGAAAACCTGTCTCGAAACAAAATTAAAGTACACATAAGAATCAGGGCCTGAAGGTTTAAGACCTTGTAGTTCTGAGTTCAGATTCCCTAGGCTACCATCGTCCTTTGCAACCAAGTCCCTGGTTTAGCGAGGGGCAGAAGCCTGGAGAGGGAGGGCTCTTCCATTCAGGTTGCGGAAGATTTCCCAAAGCTCTGCAATAAGCCCCTCCCATCCTAGGCATCACCTCCCTCAAAGCCCCACCCCCACCCACATATACCCCGAGGTTATTAGGGCTGGTGTTTTTAGTTGTGCACAATCATCCCCTTGTCTCTTTCATCTTTGACTTCAAAGCCTTTCCAGCCCTCTGCCTGCCTTCTGCCAGGATGAAGGAATTGAGGCGGAGGGGACAGATTCACTGGACTTGGCCAAAAGAATAAGAAGCGAGAGTTCAAGCCTCCCCCCGCCCCCCACTACCCTGACTCTAATTTTGGTCATTTCTGAGGAAGAAGCTAAAGTGTCTGAAGGAAAACAGAGGTGGTTAAAGATGGAATCTCAGTCTCTTGTTTTGCCTCAGAGGCTGGTTCCCTTCTTAGCCTCATGAGGTCCCTTTCACCACCATGATTTTAGTCTCACCCCAGTGAGACAGTCACTAACTCACAGCCCTACCCTAAAACCTTCCCTGCTCCTGCCCTACCCTGATGAGCCACTCCCAAGGCAGACTCGCCCAAGCTGTTCCTATTCTCCACGTCAAGCCTGCCCAGCCCACCTAAGAAAGCCCAGGGGCCATGGCACAGGACCTGGCCAGACCTTTTAGGGGAGGACGGAAAAGAGCAGTCCTTGCTGAGATGCAGGAAGCTAGACATGGGTTTGACTGTGGGATACTGAATGCAAAAAGTACCCAGAGCTAAACGGGGTTTGGAGATGGACAGGTGGATTCGGACCAAGAGTCAGCAAGCTCATCCTTGGAAACTGTCTTGAATAGAACGTGTTAACAATCCCCCAGGGATCGAGGGTGGGGCTCTGTCTGTTGGAGGTAATTACTCTAATGAGCTTCCCTCTAGAGTAGCCTGCCCCAGCCCGACCCTAACTCCTCCCAACCCCACCTTACCTTCTTTTCCTCCAACCTTGCTACAGCCCTCACCTCCCACATGACAAAAGCCTTGGATTTGCTCCTTCTTCCCCAGCCCTTCCTCTTTCCTGTCTCCCTTTCCTTCTCCAGTCTACCCAGAAAAGCATAGTACTTGAAAACCTTACTCTGGAGCGAGACCCATTCAAGTTCCCCACTGGCTGTGTGACCTTGGTCTAGTAATGCCGGCCATCTGAACCAACTGTCATTTATCATAAAAGAATTCATTTATTCAGCAAACATTTATTGAGTGCTCGCTGTGTCGTGCCAGCACTTTACACAGACTCGTCCAATCCTGTCATCAACTCTGGGAAGCAGGTACTGTTGTTCTGGTTTGACAGATGAGAAATGAGACTGAGCCAGTCAGAGAAACCAGCCACTCACCCAGTTAGTGCACAGTGAAGCCATCTCATGGGAGATTGTTTATATAAAGTCCTGTCAATGAATAAGTCTCAGGAGGCTGGAGAGATGGCTCAGCAGTTAGCAGCACTTGCTGCTCTTGCAGAGGACTTGAGTTGGGTTTCAGTGCCTACATTGTAGCTTACAACCAACCCTTAATTCCAATTCCAGGGGATCCAGCACCCTCTTCTGGCCTCTGGGGGTAACAGGTACACACGAAGTACATTTTTATACGTGCAAGCACAACACTCATACACATAAAAATAAAGCTTTTTAAAAAAATTTGCCAGCAGTGGTGGTGTACACCTCCCAGCACTTCGGAAGCAGAGGCAGGCAGATCTCTGTGAGTTCAAGGTCAGCCTGGTCAGCATGGCTGCATAGTGAGTGCCAGGATAGCCAAGATTATAGTTGCAAAAAAAGAAAAGAAAAGAAAAGAAAAGAAAAGAAAGAAAACAGAAAGAGAGAGAGAGAGAGAGCAATAAGCTTCAAAATGGCAACTATTTTTCTCAGAAAACAGTGGATGAGCCTGAAGCTTCAAACCAAGAACCCTGGAGAGCTTTCTTGGAGTGGGAGGGCAGTGAGAGCCTCCCACAGGCTAAGCAAGTGCTCTACCACTGAGCCTCAGCCCCAGCCCTGAAGAGCCCGGTTTCTGCTCACCCAATTCTTAAGATGCCATCTGCCCCTCTCCCACCTCAGATTTCAGAGTGGAGGAGCCATGAGAATTCGGGGGTAGCCCCTCACCACTTGCCCACCTTCCGACTTCCCTCAATCTGCCCTCATCTCATTCCTTTGTCCCACGTCTCTTCTCATCCCAACCCTGTTCCACGTCAGTTCCAGGCTACAGGGAGCTGAGTGGCTTCTGTCTGTTCTTCTCCATCTCTCCTCCAGTAAAGCTAAATGAGGACTCCACACCCAGGAAAAGCAAGGAATTGCTTTCCCCCATTCTCTGCTTAAACCAGATGCGAGCCTGTGCTCAGCGTTAAATGAGAGCCCTCTGGGAGCGATGTAGCAGAGGAAGAATTTGCTAGAGTGCGACAGATGCTGATTTGATTCTCAGCCCTGGATACTTAAGGCTGTGTGGCATCAGCCAAGTTTTTTAACCTCTCTGAGTCCCAGTCTCCTCACATGCTGAGTGGAAGAAATAATACTGGCTACTTCACAGCCATCTCCCAGACTGCCCCATCTCCAAGCTTACATCAGATAAGACTCATTGCCTGGTACATAGCAGTTCTTCAAGTGTTTCTCTGTGGCTTTTTCTGGAAGTCATCTCCCTCCTCTGAAATGGATTTGGGAGTGGGATCCTAGAGAGTTGACAGCCAGGGACAAGGTCAAGGAGCCAAGCGGTGGGGTGGAAGTGCCAGCCCTGAACCAGCTGCTGGGAGTGGGAGCGGGGGACACTGAGAGCACTCAGGTTTCTCTCACCATTCCTGAGGCTCGTTAAGGTTGCCCTGGTGTGCCAGGCAGTGAGGAAGGGTGGGGCACAGAGGAGAGGCCTGAGAGGACAGATCAGAAGGAGGAGAAGTCTGTCTGTCCCTTCATCTTTCTCACCTTATGGTCTCTGCCCCAGGGTCTTCCTGTCCTCTTATAGCTCTGCATCCTGCCTGTCAGGTTTTAACTCCCATCCTCAGCCTTCCCTGTGTCTTTCCATTTCTAGTCACCTATTCCTTCCTCTGCCACTTTCCCACATATTCTGTCTCTGTGTGTCTCTCTATCTCTGTTTCTGTGTGTCTCTGTCTCTGTCTCTCTCTCTCTCTTTCACACACACACACACACACACACACACACACACACACAAATGTGAAGGTAACCCGAGGCATTCAGACTCCCAACAGTTCAAAGGCCAAAGGCAAACAAACATCCTAATCTTTCCTTCAGGCCGTAGAATTTAGAAACCAAGCTTCCAGCAGCCTTAACCCCTGTCTGCCTCAGGCACACCGGCCTCCAGTGTTGGCATTGGGTGGAAGAAACAGACCCCTCCAGACCTTTCTGGACCTCATTCTCCACCCCCAGCTGTGCCTGAGCCCTCCCCACCCCCTCCCTCTCTCCTCAGATTCCCCTAATCCCTGCTCCCCCGCCCTCCCCTCTGCCCCACTTTTCCAGGACTCTGATTGGCTGATTCAACTGACTGGGCTGGGGGAGGGGGATGGCAAAGGAAGGGGGCAGAGGGCAGAACCAAGGGAAGGGGACGCTGTCAGGCCCAGGCCCCTAGGGGGCCAGGGCCAGGCCACTGCCTGGGGGCAGCAAGTGCCCGCTACAGAAGGTATGACAGGGGTGAGTCAATGGAGGGACAAGAAAGGATCCTGGGGACCCATTACCCTAAGAAGGTCAAGGGAGGTCCAGGGCCAGTCAGGCAGTCTCTTGGTCTGGCCTTTGTTCCAGAAACCCCTGCAGCTGGCAGAGGGTGCTGGAGTAGTAGAGGGCAGAAGGAATTGCCCAACTGATTGACAACAATCGCTTCAGGAGGAAGCTGGGCCATCAGAAACCCTGAGAGTCCTGAGTACCTTTAAGCTGGGTCCTTTGGAACCTGGTAGAGCCTCCTCCAGGACTCCAGGGGGAAGAGAAGACTTGTGGGGTGGTACTGAATGGCTGGCTGGACTTTCATTTCCCCTTGGGGTCACATGCAGGCCCTCCTCTCACAGAGGCGGTGGCCATGGTTCCTCTTGCAGAGCTAGAACTGAGCCTGCCCGGTGAGTCAATGAGGTCTGGTAGGAAAGAGGGGGCTACAGAAGGGTCGGAGCAAATGGCACCTATAGGTGGCAACAATTTTTCAGAAAAAAATTGTTCAGTTATGACCTGACCAGCATTGTAACTTAGGGAGCCAGATGCAGCAACCTCTTCTGAATCTACTCTTCAGTGTCACCCTCTGGACAGTAGGATACATCACCCACTTGACTCTGATCTGTGGATGCAACAAACCTCCAGATACACAAAGAACTCCAGACCAGAGGAAGGAGTCTGGGATTCAGAGTAGATCCAGAGATAGGCTGTCTGCAGAGGAGGTGTAGGCCTTTCTTGGGTCTGTAAAAAGCCTGAAGGGCTTGGGGAAGGAGGATGCAGAATGGGGAAGTGAAAACCACCCCCAAGGGAAGACTGGCCTGCGTCCCCAGGCCCACAGTGGATCTGCTCCTTGAGCAGTATCAAGGGAAGTGTGTGTATGGTTCACACATGTGTACACTCTGGGGGCACACTGCTGAGTATGGAAGCCTCATCTAGGGAGTAGCACTGTGTACTTGGGTGTTCCCAAGCTCGGTCTTCCTACCCCACAGAATGTTTTCTCTGCCTTTCAGGCAGCCTGAGCCGGGCAGGGCCCCTCCCTCTGCTCCGGCAGCCCCCCATTATGCAGCCCCCAATGGACCTCAAGCAGATCCTGCCCTTCCCACTGGAGCCAGCCCCGACCCTGGGCCTCTTCAGCAACTACAGCACAGTGAGTACTGTCTGTCTCCCCTGTCCCATGCCCCTGAACCTCCTCACTCCTGGTCTACCCCTGTGCTCTCCACCTAGGCCTATTTTGTTTTCACTTCCTATGACCCTGTGTTCCTCATGTCTAGTCACTGGATGGCAAGCATTGCTGGCTCTCTGAGGCTATAGTAACTGCAATGAAAACAGAGTATGTGCTAAGTTCTCTCTGTCATGCAGACACTGCCATAGGTAGTGCCATAGGAAGTCACAGAGCTGAGGATGCTGGGTTTGGAGAGAGGCAAGGGGCAAAAAGCACGGCTGAGAAGGTTTTCCTTTGTGTGTATGCCTCTGCCTGTGTGTGTGTGTAAGCCTGTGTGCAGGTACACACAACACACACACACCACTGTACAGTTATGGAGGGCAGTGTTATGTGGGTCCTGGGGATCAAACTCTGATCATCAGGCTTATACCACTACTTTCTTTTTACCATTCTCCAGAGTACACATCTGGGTGGTTAGGACCAGTTTGTTGTTGGAGGGATAGTGAAGTCTTCTATATTAAATAGGAAAAGAAACAGAGAGCCACTTCCCATTCTTTAGCAGGGGAGTGCCTTGGAAAGACTTGTGATTCAGGAAGAAGACTGTGGAAGCCAATAAAGGGGACAAATCTGGAGGAGGCTATCTGGCCTTACAAGCCTAAGTGGGCAGTAAGATTGGGAAGGAGAAGAAGGAAAGACTGGTGAGGTGCTTTCAAGAAAATATTGACCTACCATGGTGACCAAGTGGTCTTGAAAGAATAGAGGAGAGGAAGAGGGTGAGCTAAGGATGAGTCCAGAGCTCAGGCCTCAGGGAGGCCTGAAACCACCCCTTACAGAGACAGCCTAGCAAAGTAGACACTTGTATTTCTGTTTGACAAATAGGGTCAGAAGCTGAGGCTCAGAAGCATTTAGTAACTGATAGATGTTAGTTGACACAGTATATGCCTAAGATGTAATTCAAACAATTGGTACTGAATGC
Source organism: Arvicanthis niloticus (assembly GCF_011762505.2). NCBI lineage: Eukaryota > Metazoa > Chordata > Mammalia > Rodentia > Muridae > Arvicanthis > Arvicanthis niloticus. The sequence goes on along the minus strand of NC_047670.1, from coordinate 77,554,257 downwards.
ATGAGGTGTGACAGAGTACACTTGTAGCCCCAGCACTCAGGAGGTAAAGATCAGAGGACCAGAAGTTCAAGGTCATACTCAGCCTGGCATACTTGACCGATACTCTGTCTAGAGAGAGTGAGAGAGGGATCTTCAGCTCATAGCTGCAGCCTCCAAACGCCTCCTAGAATCCTAAAGCATCCTCTGCACTTCATTCTGACTCTCACAAAGTGTTTGTCACATCTCAACCTTTACAGCATCCTTTGGGGTGGTTGGTGATATTAGCTTTATTTTACAGATGAGGGAATCTAGCACTGATTGTAAAAATAGCCCAGTCCTAGACCCTTGCTAACAGTAGGGTGAACAGAAGATAGTTTATCCTCGGTGAACTTATACCAGGAGATAGGCATATATGCCACAAAGCAGAAGGAAGGTTATGGCTACTGTTGCAGAAACACTAACAAGGACTCAATTTCAGTACACAAAAGATAGAGGCAAAAAGATCAGGAGTTTAAGGTTATTTTCAGTCACATAACAAGTTTCAGGCCTGAGATTCATGAGACCTTGTCTCACAAAAAGTAGGTGAAAGGGCTTGAAATACAACTCAGGCCGGCGGTGGTGGCACACGCCTTTAATCCCAGCACTTGGGAGGCAGAGGTAGGTGGATTTCTGAGTTCGAGGCCAGCCTAGTCTACAGAGTGAGTTCCAGGACACCCAGGGCTACACAGAGAAACCCTGTCTCAAAAAACCGGAAAAAAAAAAAAAAAAAGAAATACAACTCAGTCAGTGGTAAATAACTTGCCTAGCATGACTGAAGCCCTATATTCAATTCCCAGCACTGGCAATAAATAAATAAATAAATAAATAAATAAATAAATAAAGCAATTTAATAATAATATTAATAATAATAAACACTAAACACATACTATGTGCTCATAATTGTGTCGTGTTGAGGCATAGGAGTCAGTTGGTCACTGGCTGTAGGAGCCCATGTTTTAGCAGGAATAATAGCAAGTTAACTATAACCCTGATAAAAAGCCATGTTGAAAGCATTTAGCTTACATGGGAGCACAAGGGGTATCAAGACAAATCTGCTGGCTGTAGGGGGACCTAAAGAGCCAACTAGATTTACCAGGATCAAGAGAAGCAGAAGAAAAAGACTTAATCTAGCTGGGACAAGGACTTACGATTTTTGCTTTGAAGAATCCTTAGTAGTTTTTATTTGGAATTGCTTTGTTTTGTTTTTTTAAATAAGGGCTTACTGTGTGGTCAAGACTGGTTCCAAACTCTTGGGGATTCTCCCACCTCAACCCCCTAAGTACTGGAATTTTAGTCATGTGTCACAACACACAGAATATTCACAGAGTTGTAAAAGTGGCTTTAGAGAAGAGCTGGAGAGATAACTTATTCTGCCGCCATTCAGAGGACCTCTGTTTGATTCCCAGAACCCGCATGGCAGCGCCATCTATAACTCCAGTCCCAGGAGATCTGTACCTTCTTCTGGCTTCAGAGGCATGTGTGTGGCGCACATACAAACATGCAGACAAAATACTTGATACAAAATCCAGTTTGGCAGCACATACATACCTTTAATCCCAGCACCTGGGAGGCAGAGGCAGGTGGATCTCTCTGAGTTTGAAGCCAGCCTGGTATATATAGTCAGTTCTAGGATGACCAGAGCTACATAAAGAGACCATGTCTAAAAAAAAAAAAAAAAAAAAAAAAAAAAAAAAAAAAAAAAAAAAAGACTATCCCCATGAAAAAACACTTCATACACCCAAAATAAGATAAAATGAAGGCAGATCATTTCAAATTGAATCAAATCACATGAACTATAGCTAAAAAAGATCATTTGGGAAAGTACAAGTGACCCAGTGTAATTAGAACTGAAGGGCAGGGAATGCTGTCCTCTGTCTAAACAGCATATTCCCAGGCTCAGCAGTCCAGGAATTGTCCCCATTTACAGAAGAAACACAGAGGTTGAATGACTCTTCTGAGACTCATCTTCAGTCCACTCATGTAAATATGTTTTGTTTCTTGTGTTGTTTGTTCATCTGGTTTTTGCCTCTGCCTCTGTAAGGTCAGGATTACAGGAATATGTCTGCCACCCTATCCAACTATAGCCTAGGGTTTCTTTCTCTTTACTGTATTTATTTCTGCTGTCTGTGTGCGGAAATACTCTTGTGCCAATGTGTGAGAAGGTCAGAGAACAAGGTCGGGAGGCAGTTCTCGCTTTCCACTGTGAGTTATGAGGTTTGAACTCAGGGTGTTAGGGTTGACGGCAAGCACTTTTATTCACGAAGCTATTTTGCTGTCCCTACACTGGAATTTCTGACTCCCACGGTTCCACGGAGCCACTGCTTCTAGTGGAGCTCGTTAAAGCCTTGAGCAAGCTGAGGCTGTAGTTCAGGAGAACTCTTTAAAAACAATTTTTGTTTTTTGTTTGTTTGTTTGTTTGTTTGTTGGGGTTCTGGTTTGGTTCAGTTTGTTTGTTTAAATATTTATTTATGCGTATGAGTACACTGTAGCTATCTTCAGACACAGCAGAAGAGAGCATCAGATCCCATTACAGATGGTTGTGAACCACCATGTGGTTTCTTGGAATTGAACTCAAAATCTCTGGAAGAGTAACCAGTGCTCTTAATCACTGAGACATCTCTCCAGCCCCCAGGATGTTTTTTTGAGGTAGGGGTTGTTTGGTGTGTAATCCTGGTTGTTCTGGAACTTGCTATATAGACCAGGCTGGCCTCAAACTCAGAGATCTGCCTGTCTCTGCCTCCCAAGTACTAGGATTAAAGGTGTGCACCACCACCATCTGTCTTAAAAATATTTTTTTATTATTTTTATTTGTGTGTATGTGTACATGGTGGGTATATGTGCATGAGTACTGTTGCCATTGAGACTAAAAGTGTCAGTCCCTGGAGTTTACCTCACACGGATGCTAGGAATGGAACTCAGGTGATGCATTCTTTGGTAGATTATCAGGCACTCAACTGCTTAAGCATTTCTCCAGCTGCCTCAGATGTCAGCTTCTGCCTATGATGCATGAAGTCCTGGGTTCAATCCTCAGGACTGACATTAAAGGAAAAAAAAATTAAGCCGGGCAGTGGTGGCGCTTGCCTTTAATCCCAGCACTTGGGAGGCAGAGGCAGGCGGATTTCTGAGTTCGAGGCCAGCCTGGTCTACAGAGTGAGTTCCAGGACAGCCAGGGCTACACAGAGAAACCCCCGTCTTGAAAAACCAAAAAAAAGAAGAAAAAATAATAACGATGAAAGAGTTGGGCATGGTGGTTACACCTGTAACTGTAGAACTCAGGAGACAGAAGTAGGAAGTTTGTTCCAGGCACACCTGAGCTACCTAGCAAGACAATAAAAAAAAAAAAAAAAAAGCTGGTGGGAGTGGGTGAGATGGCTTAGTGAGTCTAAGGCACTTGTCGTGCAAAGCTGGTGACCTGAGTCTAATCCCTAAAACCTACATAAATGGAAGGAGAGAGCCAATTCCACAAGTTATCTTTTGGCCATCATATGTGCACCATATGCGCACATGGCATCATATGTGCACATGCCCCCATGTGATAATTGTGATAATAAAGTAAAATTAAAAATTTAAAGCCAGGCCTGGTAGCACTGGCCTGTAATGCCAGCTGTTCTAGAAGCTAAGGCATAGGACTAGAGCCAAATAAAAAGAAAAAAAACTAAGGTGGAAGGATTACAAGTTCAAGGCCAGCTTGGTCTACAGAGTGAGACTGTTGAACAAAAGTAGGGGGATCATGGGGGCAAGGCGGCTTAGAGGGCAGAGACACTGTTCTTGAAGCCTGAAGACCTGAGTTCTACCCCAGGGACCCACATGGTGGAAGGAAGAACTTACTCCCGCACACACACATCCACAAAATATAGAAATTAAAATTAATTTTTTAAAAAAAAGAGCAAGGTATAAAATACCAGGTAGTGTTTATAAACCTACAAGAGGTAGGATGTTTATATGTGAGTGCAGGAATGTCAACAGGATGGATACCCAAGAAATTACAAATGATGCCACTCTGTGGGGGCAGGAGAAATGACAGGAACAGAGACATGTTTTAAGATTGGTTTTTATTATTTGAAAATATGTTTATACATGTGTAAGCATGTACAGTTGAGTGCAGGTGCCTCAGGAATGCAGACACATCTGATCCTCTTGGAATTAAAATTACAAGCTGCTGTGAGCCACTCAACTTAGGTACTGTGATACGACCTCAGTACATACTCTTAACTGCTACATGCTGAACTGGACATACTCTAGAAAGACAGCACACAGTCTTAACTGCTGCCATCTATGTGGCCTGAGAGGTAGGGCTGGTTTTTTTGTTTTGTTTTTTACTTTGTTTTGTTGTTTTTGTTTGTTTGTTTAAGACAAGGTCTGACTTTGTATCCCTGGCTGACCTGGAACTCACTACATAGAGTAGGCTGCTCTAGAACTCACAGAGAGCCACCCACCTCTGCGTCCCTAGAGCTGAGATTAAAGGCATGTGCCACCTCACTTGGCTCTGAGGCAGTTTTTTTGGTTTTGTTTTTTATATATTTAGTTATTCAGGGATGGAGAGGTGGCTCAGTGGTTAAGAGCACTTATTGATCTTGTAAAGGACCCATTTGGTTTCCAGCTCATAACCATTTATAACTCCAGTTCTAGGGAATTTGATACCCTCTTCTTACCTCCAGGGACTTCAGGCACATACATAGTGTACAGACAGATACACATGCAGATGAAAATAATTATTCATTTAAAAAATTTTATCGATAATATTTATTGTTTTATGTGTATGTGAATGCAGGTACAAGTGTGGAGGTTAGAAGAGAGATTAGGAGTTGATTCCCTCCTGCCATCTTTGATACAGGGACCAAACTCAGGTTGTTAGGCCTGCTGGCAAGTGCTTCCTCCCCAGACCAAGATGCACTATTTATTATATTATCCTCTCTTGTCATTCATAAGCACTGAATCCAGAACCCCAAGAGCGACAAGCCTGTGGATGATAAAGTCACTTGTATAAAGTAACCCAATATTTACAAATAACCTACATATCTGCTATACTTTGAATTGCTTCTGGTCACTTATAGTACCCATTACAGATGTATTGTTTACAGAATAATGACAAGAGAATAAAAGTCTGGGATGGCTATATGGCCCCATGGATGAAGGTGCTTGCTGCCAAGTATGAGGACGTGGGTTTGATCTCTCGGACCTATATGAAGAGAATTGATTCTTACAAGTTGTCCTCTGACTTTCACAAGCACTGTGGCATGAATGTGTAGACAAAAGGTCTATACACATAAATACACACTAAATACATGTAATAAAAAATATTAAAGAAAAATGTGTACATGTTTAATACAGCCATGATTTTTTGAAAAATATTTTCAGTATTTCATCAGTTGAACCCACAGGCTTGGAGCTCAGAACACGGAGGGTCAACTTCATACCCTTTTGTATTTTGAATACTTTTGTTTTATCAAGTTTATTTTGTTATTTTGGTTTGTAAGGTATGTTAGTATTGTGTACATGTACATATACATACTACAGCATGTGGGTGGAGGCCAGGGGACAGCTCCTGAAAATTGGTTCTCTCCTTCCATGGTGGGTTCCATGGGGTGAACTCAGGTCTTCAGACTTGGGTAATGAGTGCTCATGCCATCTAAGCTGTCTCACTGGCCACCCTTTTATTTTTTATTTTTCTGGGGGTGGGGGGTGCGGGGACAGGGTTTCTCTGTGTAGCTCTGGCTGTCCTGGAGGAACTCAAAGAGATCCACCTTTAATCACACCACCACCCAGATATTTTTGGAGTTTTAGAGTGTCTCGCTATGTAGTTCTGTCTAGTGGCTAGCCTGGAACTTAGAATTGTAGATCAGGCTAACCTCACATTTGTGGAGATTCTCTTGTCTCTGCCTCTCAAGTAATTTGAATCACCCTGTCCAGACTATGGGATTTGTTTGTTTGTTTGTTTGTTTTGGGAAGCAAGTTTTTACTATGTAGCCCAGGCTGACCTCCAATTCACAAAGATCCTTATACTTAATTAAGGCTTCTGAGTGCTGGGATTCCAGGCATGAAGTATTACATCACCAAGCTTTCTCCTTTTTATTACATCTGTCCATCTGTCTGTCCATCTATTCATCCATCCATCTATTTATCTAGACAGGTCTTTCTATATAGACCTAAATGGGCTATAACTCACTCTGTAGATCAAACTGGCCTCAAACACTCAGAGACCCATTTGCCTTTCCCTCCTGAGTACTGGTAAAAGCACGCACCATCACACCAGCTGTATATTTTGTTTATTTACTGTAAGGGTGGGGGTGGAAATATGTACACACATACCACAGCATGCATTTGTGAGTCAGAGAAAAGCTTGTGAGAATTAGTCCCCTCCTGTCCACTGAGTTTTCTTCCTTCTATTGCATAGGTTCTGGGAATTGAACTTAGGTCATCAGACTAAGAAACAGGTGTTTACCCAGTGAGCCCTCTACACACAGAGACACACACAGACACACACACAGACACACACATACAGAGAGACACACACCCTTTTTAAGTGCAAGATAGAGAGTATCTCAAAATATGTTTGGAGCCAGGTGTGGTGGTTCAGCATTCAGAATGCTGAGGCAAGAGGATCTCCACGAATTTCTAGCCAGCCTGGGCTACATGGTGAGTTCTAGGTCAGCCTGAACTAAAGTAAAACTTTCACTGACAAAGAGTGAAGCCTAGGGATACAGCTCAGTGGTAGAGTACTGATATGCATGCGACCATGGGTTCAAACCCCAATACCTCAGAAGGAGTGAGTAAATAAATTATAGGGAGAAAGCTGTGAGTATGAATAGACCCGGGAGTGCAGCAGGGTGGCAAACAACATCACTGTCAGCGTCTGACTCCTAGGACATGAACTGATGCTGCAAACTCCTTGCTTTATAAACTTGGGCAAATCATTTAAGCATCCCAAACCTTAAACTTACGAACTGTAAAATAAATATTGGCCAGCCCTGGAGGCACGTGCCTGTAATCCCAGCACCTGAAAGGCTGAGGCAGGAGGCTCACAAGTTCAAGGACAGATTGGGCTACATAGTAAGACTGTCAAACAAACAAACATGGGGGAGGGGCAGTACAAATTCACAAGGCCATGTGAATTATATTACAAAATCATAATGCCTAGCACAGAGTTAGTGTTCAGAGTTTTGCCACCTGATCACTGTTATTTAAGGGAAAGGTGAAAAAGGAAGGTTGGATGACCATGGCTGTGGTCTTGGAAATTTAAGCTGAATTGGGTAGTGGGAATAGGAGGAGGCTCTGGCCGAAGAAACAGAATGAGCAGCTGGAGGGGTTGGGGAGGTAAGTCTGCTCTGTAGAGGTGGAGAGGACAAGAGAGAGTATCTGGTTGCATGACAGTTCAGATTCTGCAGAGCAATGAGGACTGCAGAAAAGCTGCACACCCGCCTTCAGAAGGCCTGTGCAGCTGCTAAGTCCATGGCTTTGGAGTCAGGCTGCTCAGGTTTAAATTCAAATCCCAGTCCAGCAACTTACTAGCTTACGACCTTGAGCAAATCATCTAACCTCTCTAAACCCCAGTTCCTTCATCTATAAAGTAAAGATAATAATAGTACTTACTTCAAATCGCAGTTGTGATGATTAAATTAGATAATCCAAGCAAAGAGCCCAGTGCAGAGCTGGCACATTCCAAGGGCTCAATCGACAGTAAGTGGTGGTGGCGGAATTATGGCAGTCTCTCCCTGTGGGATTAGTATCTCTCTTCTTCTCTCCTACGTGAACAGTTGCTGCCCCTCAGATATTTGCATTATTATTTTTCCTCATTCTTTCCACGCTCAGTCCACTGTTTGACTTTATTTACCCTTGGACATCCATCACTGTCTCCCAAAGCTGGCTTTTCTCAAACCAGTATCCAGCTTCACTTATCTCTCTAGTCGCTGTCCTGGGTAGGATGGGCGCTCTGAGACCCAGAGGAGTGTCCTAGCCATGGGGAAGTCTTTGGCCTTCTCAGTACTGCCCCATTTGACCACCAGAGGGCAGTAAGGGCACGAAGCGTAGCTCTGGGAACCTGGTTCTGGGGCAGGTGTAGAACACAGAAGAGGAGGTAAAAAGAGGTTAAGCGGCAACGTCCACCACTTTGAGGTCGCTTCTGCTCAAGTAGCCCTCGGCTCCACTGACCAGAAAAGTCGCCCAGAATCTTCGGTACCCGGGCTTGGTTTTCCACCCACGTGAGCGCAGTGACTTGTTAAAAGCAGGGGCACAGGGGTTGTGTACAGAGAAAGCTGGGGAAGCGTTGTATAGGAAAAGCTGTCAGCAGAGAGGCACCGAGCAGGGTGGAAGGGGTGGAAAAAAAGGACAATGTCTGAGCTAGACAAACACGGTCATGCATAGGACTGGTGCGGTCACTGGACCCAGGAAGGAACCTAAGTGCTGGTAGCCGAGGTCATCAGGTCAATGCCCCTGCCGCTTGGCTGAGAGGCCCCGGGCCGGAACAAGGCCTTTCCTGGAAGCAGTGTCTGGTCGCGGTCCCTAGCTTTCTCCGCCCGAGCCCCCCGGCCTCCTTCTCCTGTGCCCTGTCCCCGCCCCCGTTCCCGGACCGCCCTCGGCCCCGCCTCCAGGGCGGGCTCCGGACGGACCAGCGCCGCCTCCCTTCCTCCCAACCAGCCGGGCCTCACAGCCCCGAGCCGCCCGGGCAACGAGCGCCGCGTCTCCGGCCCGCCCGGCCGGCCAGGCTCGGCCCCCGCCTGGGTCTGCCGCCCCGGGCCATGGAGCCGCGGCCACCAGGGCCCCGCAGGGTAAGCCACCCAGCCCCTCCCTCCCCGCCTCCGCGGCTGCCGCAGCGCCCCCCCACCCCATCCCCGCCCGCCCTGCGGGGCCGGCCACCTCTCCTCTCGCCCAGTCCTCGACTGTCGCCCATCCCCCACGCGGCGCGGCCCTCACCGATCTCTGGAGCCCAACTGGCGCCCCCAACTACTGCCACCTTGTTGGATTCGCTAGCCTCTGCTTCCCAGGTCCTTGGAATTCCCCAAATCACAGACTTGCCATCGGTTCTACACCTACCTTTATATCACCATGCTTCCCAGACCTCCCTTCTGCCTTGTCCGCTTCCAAGCAACCCTTCCCCACCAACTCGCCCGACCTGCTCTTTGGACACCCTCAGCTCCCTCTTCCCCTTGTCAGTCCTGTCTGCTCCTCAGGTCCTTCCATCCCTGCCATTCCACCCCTTTCTCTTGTCGCCTTCTTTTGAGGGGTGGGTGGGGTAGGGAAGTGGGTGGTTGAACAAGGGGCAGTGGGTTCCATCCGATAAAGGGCAGCAAGAGGAAACCTAATCGTAGCAGGCGCCCTCCTGCTCCTGATCTGGTTTCCCTCCTCCTTGCCCTTCCCTCCTTGCCTGATTTCGCCCAGCTTCAGGGAGCCTTTCCCCTTCACCACTGTTGGAGGGCAGGTGGGAGGGGTCTGCTTTGGAGAGTTTGCCAGGGTGTGTCTAGGCCAGTATCTGAGGGAAGGGTCTCTAGAATGAAATGGGTCTTCGGAAGCCTCCACCCTTCCCTAGGGAGCCTTCATCTAGGTCACCGGGGCCTCCTGACCTTGGTTTAGAGGAGCACCTCAGTGGCTCACATTCCACCTACTTGGGGATTGGGGCCCTGAGCCCTCACCTTCAACCAGCTGTCTCCTCAGTCCCTGGAAGAAAGAGTGGGGCAGGCTGGCTTGGCTCCCTCCATTTCTTGTTCCACTCCCCAAACTGCTCACTCCTGAAGAGGGATCTGGGTGGAACCTAGACTTTTAGGGGATGGATACTGGGATTATCAGTCCACAAGTCATCCTTGGGATTCTTGGCCTCAGGCCTTCCTGGGAACTGGCTAGAGTGATGATACAGACAGAACCAGGAGACTGCTTTCTCCTCTCACCATCCTATTCTCTCCCTACTGTTTTTATACGACTTAGGTTTCCTGGCCCAGATTAGGTTTCTGTTTGGGCGGAATTCCCATTCCCCACCCAGAGTATGAGGAAGCCCAGGGCTCACTAGAACCCTGAGGCAGAATTAGGTGAAGGATGTCTCTGAAAAAAGGAGGACTGAGGCCTGAAGACTAGAAGCTGAGAGCAGCAATCTGTCTCCCCTCTCTGATTAAAGCCTGTCTCTAACTTTCTTTCTGCCAAACATATCATACATTTGTACAGATAAACACACAGCTGAAGATTACACAACCTGACTATCTGCAGTGTCAGCAAAGCCCCCAATGAAGAGATGTTGATCTTCAAATGATACACACAGTATGTGGCACTCATTCTCACTTCACCCTTTCACTGATGGAAGGCTGTCTAATGCTCATGGGTGCACACACACACACACACACACACACACACACATTCCTCTCTCTCTCTCTCTCTCTCTTTCTCTCTCTCTGCTACTCTGACTTTTCTCTGTATGTGATTGGGGCTTTCAGGAAGTTTGTGGGAGGTGAAGATAGCCACTAAGAGGGGCTGCTTCTGGCCAAGGGCAGGCTAAGAGACTGACACTTGTCACACAGGTTATCATAACTCAGTCATGGCTCCAACATCCACTACTACCAAAATGGAACAGATATAAGTCAGCACTCAGTTCACTGGGACCCTGAAGCCCCATTCCTGATAGTAACTTCAATCAGCTGGAGAGACTCCTGTGGGAAGCAGGGAGGAGATTCACGTTGTATCCCTCATATTGTCTCATGGAAAACCCTAAGACCTGAGCACAGAGAGAGTTTCACATGAATTGCTAGGGACCCCTGAGTCACCAACAAACATGTCTTAACCTTCTCCCCTTAGAAGATAATCTTTCAGTCCTGAGTTCTAAGACATCCCAACTATACTTAGTCTGTGTGACCCTGGCTGCATTCCAGGCTCTCCCCTCCCTGGCCACCAGGGGGAGAGGGGGCAGAACTGCTCAGAGTAGCTGTTTCTGTGCCTTTGGCCCTTTAGCTGTATCCTTTGATTATCAGAAGGCCTCAGAGACAACCCCGTCCTTTTCCCTGCTCATGGGAACTCTTGGCAGGAGACTGCAAAGGCATCTTCTGGCCCAGGGTGGAGCAGAGAAGGTTCCCAATCCCTCCAGTCCCAACAGCTGTGCCCTGAAGCCCTGCTGATGCTGACAGTGGAGAGAAGGTTAAGAAGGTCCTGGGCTCCCTCAGACCATATAAGTTATTCCCATTCTCCTCTTGCCCATTCTTCAATAAAACCACCAATTATCTCCCAAGTTTCTGGTTCCTGTTAGAAGCTACTGACTTACAGTGGTCCAGAACCTAAATGTGTTAGGATGAGGTAGGGCCCAGGGAAGTAAAACTGGGAAAATCTGTCTCCTGGAACCAAAAGTGGCACTTGGCAGACAGTAGGGCCAGAAGGATTCAAGAGCCCTAGAACCTCCCTCTGATGTGTTGGGACTGCCTATCAGTGGCTTTTGACAGGTTGGCCTCACTGCAAAAGATAGGCCAAGGAAACAGACAAGAGTTGAACCTTCATGGTGTATGGTAAATCAGAATAAGAGTCTAGGTCCAACTTGCAGCTCTGCTGTTAATTCATGATGTGGCCTTGGACAGACCACTTCTACTTCCTATGAAATAGGATCATTGGATCCAGTGTGTCTATCGGGTCCCTTCCAGGGCTATGAAGATTGGGCTGGAGAGAACCAGAAAAACAGGCTCAGAGGCCTTAGGCATCTTGAGGCCTGGAGCAGGGCTTAAGAACCTTGGTTTACCTCAGCTGGTGGAGAGAAATGGGGGTGATAGATGAGCTTGTACAGGGGTTCCTAGCTCACCCTAGCCAACATCCACAGATGGACCCTGTACAGAAGGCTGTGCTCTCCCACACATTTGGAGGACCCTTGCTCAAGACCAAGCGTCCAGTCATTTCCTGTAATGTCTGTCAAATCCGCTTCAATTCTCAGGTAAGAAGCCCATCCGCTTCCTTCTGGCAATAGGGTGGGGAAGCCATGAGACCTTGAAGGAGGTCAAGTGTTGGTGACTTTGAGTGAGGGGCAGTGACTAAGGGGAACCCTGGGAGGAAAGTGGCAGGAGTCTGTGGAAAGCTGGTGAGAAAGACTAGTGTATGCTGTGCCTTGTGTTTGCTGGTTTTGCTTGTTTGTTTGTTTATTTGTTTGTTTGTTTGTTTGATGCAAGGTTCCTTTGTACAGTCCTGGCTGTCTTGGAACTCAGTCTGTAGACCAAGATGGTCTCACATTGAGGGATCTGCCTGCCTCTGCCTCCTGAGTGCTGGGATTAAAGGCATGTGCCACCATGACCTTTTCTTTCTTTTGCCTTTTTTTGAGACAGGGTCTCTACATAGCCCTGGCTGTCCAGGAACTCACCTGCATGTAGTACCACACCTAGCCCAGCTTTCAGCTCCTTTTTTTATTTTTTATTTTGAAGCTTGGCTTCAGAAATTTCCCAGGCTAGCCTGTCCCTTACTGTAGCCTGGACAGTACTTTCAGTCCTCAGCCTTATAAGTAGCCTGTGCCGCCAGGCTTGGATATTGCCATGTGTTCTGGCAGGAAGTAGACAAATCCTCTAAGACTAGCCCTTCTCTCCTTTGGGGTTGAAGCATTCCCTGCTCAGAGTGCCTGGAAATCCAGGAGTCAAGGAAGGTGTGTCTAACCTTCCATCTGTGGGTGCTAAGTTTGATCTCACTGGCTCTCTACAGAACCTAGTTCCCCTTTGGTAACTGCTGAACTGCCCTTCCTACTTTACCCCAACCTTCCACATTCCTCCTCTCTCTACCCCTTTCTAACCTCCCTCCAAATCACATTGAAAGTCTGGGACTTTCCTCATGAGGAGAAGCCTCTCAGATTTCCTCCCTCTAAAGAAAGCTCCATTGGAGCCGGGCAGTGGTGGCGCACGCTTTTAATCACAGCACTTGAGGGGCAGAGGCAGGAGGATTTCTGAGTTCGAGGCCAGCCTGGTCTACAGAGTGAGTTCCAGGACAGCCAGAGCTATACAGAGAAACTCTGTCTCAAAAAACAAAACAAAAAAAAGCTCCATTGGGGTTTCTGTTTGGATCCAGACTTTGTAGAGGTGCAGGCTCTAAAAGCTTTGAGAGAAAAACAGCAGAGCCTTATTCTGCTGAGCAGGGGAAAAGAAAACAGGTTCTGTTTTTCTACCCAGCACATGTATACACATGCGCAGGCATCCTATACAGCAGGGCCCTGTACACCACTACCCCTGTCAATCTTGTTTCCCAGCCCATCCATACCTTCATTTCTACCCCTGTTTAGGTGACCTTGTGACTCAAATATTATGCATTCTTAGTGGTGGCACAAATGGGAGAGGAGGGTATAGGCAGGCAGTAGGTGGATGGAGCCAGAGCCAAACTAGTGTCAGCCCTCATTGCTTAGACTTCAGGCATCCTCTCTTCCAACCCTGACTCCACTTGCTGGTGGAGGGAACAAGATTGGAAGGATAGAAAGCCAATAACAGACAGCTCTCCCCCTTTTTTTGCCTCCCTTTCCCTCCCCCATAAAGTTGCTCTGTTTTGACAGCTGTCTCTGCTGCTGTCTCCTGTCTCCAGAGCTGGGCTTGAGTCCAGGTCTTCCAGGGTGTCCACAGACAGAGGCTCCAAGGAAGGAAGTATCAGGACAGAGCTAGTGAAACAGCAGAGCAGGATTCTAGGCAGAAGAGGAACTCAGGCACCTGGGATCTGAGATGCCAACTAGTTTTGTGTTCTACCTCCCCCAGCTCAGCATTCTCTTGCAGGCTTGAAGGTCCCCTCCCTCTACTCAGGACTAGGTGGGGGGCCTGAGTCATCAGCCAGGTCCTGGGTGTGGTGGCGGAGTTCAGACTAGACTAGGCCAGGGTCCAGATTCCCAGGGACTAAAGCTTGAGAAGCCCATCTGAGCCACAGCAACAACCAGGCGTGTCAGCATGAGCTCTACACAGCAGAGGTAAAGGCTGAGCACACCGCAGCCTGCTGAGGCCACCCTGAGACCTGAAGGAGCTCTGTGGGGTGTAGTAGATGAAAGGTGATCTCAGACTCTGTATTCTTCCTCCATTCTTGAAGAGCCAGGCTGAGGCGCACTACAAGGGTAATCGCCATGCCCGAAGAGTCAAAGGCATCGAAGCTGCCAAAACCCGAGGCAGGGAGCCTAGTGTCCGGGAATCAGGAGATCCAGCTCCAGCAGGCAGCACCCCTCCAAGTGGGGATGGTGTAGCCCCTCGTCCAGGTGTGTCAACGGATCTCTGTCTTTCTTTCCCAATCCCCAGAACTCCCCCTCTGCTCCTCTCCTCTTTCCTTAGTCCCCATTCCCACCAACACCCAAGGTGAGTCCTGGAGCCAGGCATAGTGATGTCAAAATTCCATCCTGTCACCCTACCCACCCCTGTCTTAGCTCTTCTCAACAGAGTCCCTACTGTCTGTCCTCTCCACTGCCCAGTGACTCAGCAAGGGGCTAGGGTGAGGCTACCTGGCAGGCATCCCAAAGAGCCGGAAGACCTCATTCATCTGACCCAGATGAAGCCCCTTTGTGCTAGACAGGCTTCCCTGGAGACTAAGGGCCATGTGCCCAGGAGATTCCATAAATGATCTTGGATGGACCCATGGACTTCTTAGAGCTAAGTTAAGAAAGAGAAACTTCTTTAAAGAAAAATCTTTAAGTTTTTTTTTTTTCTGCTTTACAGAAAGCAATTCTGCAGTTCTTTCCCCTCATGGCTGACGGCTGTCCTCAACTCTAGTTCCAATGAACTGGAACTGAGAGGATATGGGGACAGAAGGATATCAGCCACCCCCACCCTGGGATTGCCACATCAGATATCAGTCATGGCCAACTCCAGAGAGACCTAACATTCCCCTGATCCTCATTTCCTCAGTCTGGCCTGTCTTTTTTGCCCCACCCTAAAAATAATGAGAAACAAGTCTCTATATCACCACTTGGGATCCAGGTCCCCACTGTGACTACACACACACACACCTAGAACCACCCTCTGACATTCCAAGATCTGGGGTCCAGGCCTGAGTTCTAATTGTGCTCTGTCTGATTCTGAATAAAACTTGTATAAAACAAGGATGGGAAGAGTTGGTGATGGTGACAATTAACATTTCTTAGCTACTATTGTTATAGATGCTTTACACACATCACTTCATGTAGCCCCTGCACGCTTTCTGAGGACACAGGGTAGATACATGTACCCATCCCGCCCAGTTCGATGAGGATGTGCTGGTTTGAGATGAAGATGGAAAATGTCGTTGAGTGAGTGAGTAGGAGATACAGAGGAGGGGTCATAGGATGGACAAGCACATATACCTGCAGGGGTTAAGAATTCTTCCACTTTCTCTTGCTCCCACCACAACCCTCCCCATGACCCGGAAACTGGATCATCTGTTGGAGCACAAGTGGGAGTACTAGAGTTTCCCCTGCAGAAGCAAGAGCCTGGGGCCTGTGCATCTTTAATCGCACCATGAATTATAGAGCAGCCTGGATCCCTGCTTCTTCCCTCTTTGGTTCTTGTTTCTGTTTCCCTCTGCTATGCTTACATCTGCCTCTCCTGACTTTCCCTCCTCTTCATTCTGCACCTTCCCGTAGCCCCATGGTGTACCTCCTTGAGGGTCAGGCAAGACTTTGGGAAGGGGTGGTCCTGGCAGGAAGCCCAGGCTGGGCCCCCAGGTTATGATGGGACAAATCCTTGGTGTCTGCCTTTACCCCTGGTGGGAGTGAGGCAGGCATTACAATCGCACACCCAGCCAGTGGCAGCTGCAAAGAATTTGGCTGTGGCCCAGAACATGAGAACATGTGTGTTGTAACAGGGTGGGGACTGACTCCTGGGCCCTTACCCTCAAGGAAATGGGGGTGGGCCTCCACATGAAGAGCCATTTGGGATGACCCCATGTTTCTTCCACAACAGTTTCCATGGAGAATGGCCTGGGTCCAGCCCCAGGATCCCCAGAGAAACAGCCTGGCTCCCCATCCCCTCCCAGTGTTCCAGAGACTGGACAGGGTGTAACCAAGGGTGAAGGGGGAACTTCAGTCCCAGCTTCCCTGCCTGGGGGTAGCAAGGAAGAAGAAGAGAAGGCTAAGCGTCTGCTCTACTGTGCACTGTGCAAGGTGGCGGTGAACTCCCTGTCCCAGCTTGAGGCACATAACAAAGGTATGGGTCCTCTACTCCCAAGCAGTCTCCTGTCCTCAGCTCACTTTCATCCCACTCTGTGTCCTAACTCCCCTGCCTTCCAGCATTGCTGAAGATCCTTTAAGACCTACCAGTGTGTCTCTTTTCCCAGACATCTCCCCTATTCCATAGCCTCTTGCTTCCCAATTCACCTTCACCCTTCCCCAGACCCATTTGAACTAGAAGGGACCCATAGGACTCTAAATGAATTCCACACTTGTCTCATTCCTTTACACATTATAACTGGGAAGGTGGGCATTTGAGGCCTGGTAGGCCTGTAGAATTTTTCAAATACCCTCACCTCCTATCTCTGTGGGCCAGGTACTAAGCACAAGACAATTTTGGAGGCCCGAAGTGGGCTGGGACCCATCAAAGCTTACCCTCGGCTGGGGCCTCCCACTCCTGGGGAACCAGAGGCTCCTGCCCAGGACCGAACCTTCCACTGTGAGATCTGCAATGTCAAGGTCAATTCGGAGGTCCAGCTGAAACAGGTATGTCCTACATCCATCCCAGGGTATCTGAATAGTTTGACCCACTGAAAGGAAGGGAACTTGGGTAAGGACCACTCAGAAGGAAGTATGGCCCAGTGCTTAGCAATGGCCCTGCCTCTGGGGATTACTCTTTACTGAAAGCTCACCGCCCACTACCCACTGCACCACAGCACATCTCCAGCAGGAGGCACCGAGATGGCGTTGCTGGGAAGCCCAACCCTCTACTGAGCCGGCACAAGAAGCCTAGGGGCGCTGCAGAGCTGGCGGTGAGGCCTGGATGCTGGGGAAATGGGCTATGGGAGGACCCAGGAAAGCTTGAAAGGGATCTGGGCAAGATGGCAGAGGTTGGGCTTGCTGGACTACTGGCCCGACCTCTGTCCCCATCTTTCTGCCTGCTGCAGGGCACGCTGACTTTCTCGAAGGAGCTGCCCAAGTCCCTGGCCGGTGGCCTGCTCCCCAGCCCCCTAGCGGTGGCTGCGGTGATGGCCGCTGCAGCAGGCTCTCCGCTGTCCCTGCGCCCAGCTCCAGCCGCACCTCTTCTGCAGGGACCACCGATCACACACCCTCTACTCCACCCTGCCCCAGGACCCATCCGAACTGCGCACGGACCCATCCTCTTCTCCCCCTACTGACCTCAACCCTGAACCCCTCCCATTGAATCCCCCACCTCCAGCCGGGACCCAGGTCTCCGGGCTCCCAGCCCGCCCCTCCTCCCGGCGCTCCCTGAATGGTCTCTCCTTCCCCCCACCCCGAGGTACGGGGTTCCAGGAAAGGGGAAGGGTAGCGGGGGAGGGGGGCTTCAGAAGGGGGGGAATACCCCAGATCTCAGGGAACCCCGCCCCCTGCCCTTCCTTCTCCCCTAGAAAAGAGGGGGGCCGTCTCACCCCCGAGCCCCCTCGGAGACACCCCCTCCCAAAAGCCATGTCCATCCAACCCTTCCCCTCCAAACCTAGCACAAAACGGGGTTCACAAGCCATGGTCGGGGCCCGGGGGGAGAACATGGATTTTCTTGGCAATAAGCGGACTCTGGGACTCCGGCTCCCCTACCCCAAACTAAAGCGCTTCCGTGAACAACCCCGTCCTCCGCAGGGGGAGGGGAACAGGCGGGATCCTGGGTCCCTCGTAAGCACTTTGGTTTTACCGCCTGCAACCTCACTGTGCCCGCCCCGCACCATGCCCCAGCCCCAGGTCCAGTCGGGCCCAGCGCAGGGGGCAGCACTTGGGGGCATCTCAGGCACTTGGGTGGGACCAAGGAGATGCCCTCATAGACCCTTCCCTCGCCTTCTTCCTCCCCGGTCCGGGTTCCATTCTTTTCACCAGCACCCATAGCCCAAGGGGTACCAAGGGGGGCAAGGGGTGTCCAATCCAAGCCCACCCCCGCCTCGCCTTCCGCAAAACTGTGAGCAAAAAGCAATAGAAGCCTCGCCCCCGCCCCGGCCCGTCCCTTTCCGCAGGATCTGCCGTCTGTAACCTCCCCATTCCAGTTCCTAGACCTCATGGCTGCCCCCTCCCGTGACACCTCCACTGCACAACTCGGGCGGGGGCGTGACCCCCAACCCGTCCCTTCTGTGGTTTCCGTGTGGTCAGCCCTTCCAGCCGCCGACCCGGGATGGGGACCGGCCCCCACTGGCCCTCCCCTCCCCATGGACTCTTTCTGCTTGACAATGTAGCAACTCCCCTCCCTCTTTCTCTCTCCTTGACAATAAAGTCTGGATTTGTTCTGCCCTCCCGCCCAGGACTCAGACTGTCTTTGCTTGCTGTTTGGATAGCGATTTTTCTCGGAAGATGTGTCTAATGTAAAGTCCGACACCTAAGGAGGGAGACCGGGAAATGAGATTGGGAAGAGGCTGTGTAAAGCCAGCAGAAACTCTAGGCCCTGTCTAGCTGGTGTAAACTTGGCTAGAAAGAAATCATTTCGAGTTCATGTCTGAGACTACAGCTCAAGCTGTTGAGAATTCGATGGAACTCCACTAGGCGGCGCTAAGGACGCATAAAAGGAGTCTCCCGTTCGATAATGTATTTCAATGGGGGGGGGGGGGGGCGGGTCTAAACCCAGACGAAGGAAGAAACGAGACTTCTGTAACTCTGTTGGGAACCCACGCTAACAAGACAGTCAGGGGAAGGGGGATGGGTCTCATGTACTGATTCTTAATCAGTCATTGTCCTGTATGAGCCTCAGTTTCCTAATCTGCAAATCCAACAAGCAGGCTTGAGTTTTTTTAAGGATCCTTTGAGACCTTAAAAAACCCAAGATCTAAGACCACCAAGGCAGTGCCATCTGCAGATCTGCTACATAAGATACTCTCTCATCAGGCCCCAGGTGTCCTGTGGCTGGAGGGTGCCCCCAGAATCCAACCCAACTACATAGTCTCAAGAACTGTGAGTGACACAGCCCTCCACCCCATGCCATCTGGGCAATCGGCAAGGAAAAACAAATAAAAAATAAAACCTCAAACTCAAACCAGTCTTCGCTAGTCTCATAACTGGTCGTCTTTTTCCACATCTTTCCTCACGTTCCAGTCTTGCTGAAGACAGAAGCAGGGAAGGTAGGAAATAAGGTCCCCTAGGTTTACCAACTAAAGTGGGGCCCCAGCAAGTGGGGTTTTTAGTGTGCAGAAAAAAAAAAAAAAAAAAAAGCACTGGGCTGCTTTCTCAGAGGATCCAGATTCAATTCCCAGCACCCAATGAGTGATTAAGTAATTCTAGTCCCACAATACCTGAAGCCCTCTTCTGGTGTCCCTGGACACCAGGCATGCACATGATGCAGAGACATAAATGCAAACAAAACACCCATATTCTGAGTGCTGGGATTAAAGGCATGGATGGACTTTCCTTTAGAGGAAGGAAGGAATGAAGGAATGGGGGACTCAGTAAGTAAGGATGCTTCCTTCCAAGCCTTAGTCCTTAATCCTTAGAACCCCTTAGAGCTCCCTCAAGTTATCCATCCATCTGCACTGTGGCATGTACATCCCCCGCTTCCCTGACATACACACACAAAATAAATAACTAAACATAAAGAATGGAATAGGTGGAGAACAATGGCTGGCCTGGTGTGGGGAGGATGGCACAGAAGGACTAGAAGAAACAAAATGGAAAGGCTGGGAAACTGATACACCACAAACTTGATGTTTCAAAATGGAATACATCATTCCCTCCTCTCCCTAGGCTTGTTCTTCCTCCCATGTTCCTTATCTCTCTTTTTGGTGCTGGGGAATGAACCCTGGGTACATCATAGTCCTTCAGTCTCTTGTTTAGCAGCAGCCCCACCAACCAACCACAAAACAAGGGGTCACCTGTTTGTTTGTTTGTTTGTTTGTTTTTGAAACAAAGTCTCACTTTGTGCTCAGCCTAGCCTCAAAATGCTTCTGACTCCTACGAGCTGGCACTGTAAGTCGGAGTCAACAGTCTGGCTATCAATTTAGCATCTGTGATTTTCTTTTGGTCTGGCTTTGTGAGACAGGGTTTCTTTATTTAGCCTTGACTATCTCGGAACTCACTACCTAGAGCAAACTATCCTTGAACTCAGAGATCCACCTGCCTCTGGCTCTTGAGTCCTGGGATTAAAGGCATGGACTACTCTGCCAGGATAAATCAATTTATTTATTTTGTTTTTTGTTTTTGTTTTTTGAGACAGGGTTTCTCTGTGGAGCCCTGGCTGTCCTGAAACTCACTCTGTAGACCAGGCTGGCCTCAAACTCAGAAATCCACCTGCCTCTGCCTCCCAAGTGCTGGGATTAAAGGCGTGCGCCACCACGGCCTGGCAAATCAATTTATTTAAAGACAAAGTCTTCCATGGTCTAGGCCAGCCTCCAAATTACTTCATAGCTGAGGATGACCTCGAACTTCTGATCTTTCCATCTTCTGAGTGCTGGGATTACAGGTGTGCACCTGCATACTTGGTTTACATATGTGAGAAGTGGAATCTGAGAAGTTAGTTCTGGAAATTGAACCCATGAGAATTCTGGGCAAGCACTCTACCACTGACTTACATCCTCTGCCAAATTTACTTTTTATTTGGAGATAAATTCTCATTCACCAAAATTACCAAGGCTGACCTAGAACTCACTATGCGACTCTGGCAAATCTTAAGAACTGTAATCCTCTTGAGTAACTGTGATCATCAACCTGTACTATCAGCCCCTATTTCCACCTTTCATTCCAGGTGAGGAATGCACAAGCAACCACAGACAAGTGGATCTCTGTGAGTTTGAGGACAGCCCAGTCTCTATAGTGAGCTCCAGGTCAGCCAAGGCGATATAATAAGACCCTGCCTCAATTTATTTTTATTTTTTAAAGATTTATTTACTTTATATATGTGAGTACACTGTTGCTGTCCTCAGACACACCAGAATAGGGAATCAAATTCCATTACGGATGGCTGTGAGCCACCATGTGGTGGAAATTGAACTTGGGACCTCTAGAAGAGCAGCCAGTGCTCTTAACTGCTGAGCCATCTCTCCAGCTCCTCAATTTTTTTAATTGCATTTATTTGTGGGGGTGTTTATAGGTACCCATGTCCCACAGAACTTGTATGAAAGTCAGAGAACAGCTTGCAGGAATTGATTCTTATTTCTATAACATAAGTTCTGGAATACAACTCAGTCTGGGCCATCTTGCCAGTCCCTTTTTTATCTGGTTCCACTTCTCAGATGTGCTGAAGTGTCATTTGGGACCCTCTGATTGTAAACCATCTCCAGTCTCTGAAGAGAAGAAAGGAAGTGCTATTGCAAAACAGGTCTAAGCTCTCTGGAGGTACTCAGCATTGCTTGTAGCACCTGGTCTCCAGTTTTGACCTCTTGAGAAGTGGCTCAGTCAGATTTGGTAGCTTGTGCTTATACTCACAGTGCTCAAGTGGCTGATGCAGGGGAATTTCTGAGTTCCGTGGCAGACTGGGATAATGAATCAGACCCTATCTCAAGAGATAGGAGAGAGAGAGAGAGAAAAAAAAAAAAAAAACAGAAGTAGTCCAGAGGATCTGACACTGTCTCACTGTTCAACAGTTCTCAGCAATGACCTTAGTTTAGAGAGGATCTGCCTCAGAGAAAGGAAGGAAACAACACTTGGGTTTCAGGAAGGAGAGAAGAAAGAGTGAGACAACTCTGGAGTAAGTTGCAGGGGAATTTCAACAGAGAAGCTCGGACTTTAGTAGCCACGGTAAAATTAGTAGGACTAGCTGGAGGTGGGGAAGGAAGTGGCTAAGGTTGGGTAACTAGGGAGTTTCTTATTTCTGTCTAGCATGGTAGGAGGCACTATATGTCCAGCTGGAAGCCTGACTGTCCCCCAGAAAAGCTGGAAGCCTGGTTGCTCCCCCAAAAGGCCTGCTCTTTAGGTGAGCTAGATATTGTTTACTGAAGACAAGTGTGAGAACTGGGAACCTCAGGTGAGCACATCGTGTGTGTGTGTGTGTGTGTGTGTGTGTGTGTGTGTGTGTGTGTTGTGCATGGTCTTACTTTCTCGATCCTATCATTTCTCAGGTAGTTACAATCATAAAATTTGAGGTCAGGAGAATAGTGGTATATGTATGAGGCCTGAGAATCTTTGTGAGTTAAGGCCAGCCTGAGCTAACTAAATAATAAAACACAGGAGAGGGGGAGAGAGGGAGGGGAAGATGGGGAGAGGGAGAAAGGAGAAAAGGGGGAGAGGGGGAGAGGGGAAGTAGGGGAGAGGGGGAGAGAGGAAGTGGGGGAGAGGGGGAGAGGGGGAGAGGGGGAGAGGGGGAGAGGGGGAGAGGGGAGTGAGATATCAAGGAGCAGAGGACTCTTGGCTGGTCTTCAGGAACTGGGAGTAATTAGGACGGAAGTTGCCAGGTTTATGGGGGCACCCATGCATACTGAAGGGTCCTGAGGTTTGGAGAAACAAAATTAACACATTTCCAGAAGAGACATTTGATAAGAAGTTTGAAAAGAAGTCCAAGAATGTGAAAGGAAAGGGTAGAGAGAACCTACCTTCGTAGGTTAACAGGGAACTTTGAGACAAAGTTATCACTTTTGTGTGTGTGTGTGGCTTTTCAGCCAAGAATTAACATGAGTTCTAGGAGCAGAGCAGGGGACAGCTGTTCAAAGGAGGCAACTGGAGAAGCAAGTTCTCATACCATCTCCCTCTCCTCTTCCTCTCCCTTCAGTCTCCATCATGTGGAACAGCTCAGATGCCAACTTCTCCTGCTACCACGAGTCTGTGTTGGGCTATCGATACTTTGCAGTTATCTGGGGCGTGGTAGTGGCTGTGACAGGCACCGTGGGCAATGTGCTCACCCTGCTGGCCTTGGCCATCCGTCCCAAGCTCCGAACCCGCTTCAACCTGCTCATTGCCAACCTCACCCTGGCTGATCTACTCTACTGTACACTCCTGCAGCCTTTCTCCGTGGACACATACCTCCACCTCCATTGGCGCACAGGCACCATCTTCTGTAGAATATTCGGACTTCTCCTCTTTACTTCCAATTCTGTCTCCATTCTCACCCTCTGTCTCATTGCTCTAGGCCGCTACCTCCTCATTGCCCACCCTAAACTCTTTCCCCAGGTTTTCAGTGCCAAGGGGATCGTGCTGGCATTGGTGGGCAGCTGGGTTGTGGGGGTGACCAGCTTTGCCCCCCTATGGAATGTTTTTGTCTTGGTGCCAGTTGTCTGCACCTGCAGCTTTGACCGCGTGCGAGGCCGGCCTTACACCACCATCCTCATGGTCATCTACTTTGTGGTTGGCCTCAGTAGCGTGGGCGTCTTCTACTGCCTCATCCACCGGCAAGTGAAGCGTGCGGCTCGAGCGCTGGACCAATACGGGCTGAAGCAGGCCAGCATCCGCTCTCATCAGGTAGCTGGGACACATGAAGCTATGCCTGGCCACTTCCAGGAGCTAGACAGCGGGCTTGCCTCAAGAGGGCCCAGCGAGGGGATTTCATCTGAGCCAGTCAGTGCTGCGACCACGCAGACCCTGGAAGGTGATTCGCCAGAAGCGGGGAGCCAGGGCATCAGAAAGGCAGCTCAGCAGATCACAGAGAGAAGCCTTCCAGAAGTGCATCGTAAGGCCCGGGAAGCTGCAGGAGCTCGCAAAGCCACGGATGCCCCATCAGAGTTCGGGAAGGTGACCCGTATGTGCTTCGCAGTGTTCCTTTGCTTCGTCCTCAGCTACATCCCCTTCCTGCTGCTCAACATTCTGGACGGAAGGGGCCGCGCTCCGCGAGTAGTGCACATGGTGGCTGCCAACCTCACCTGGCTCAACAGCTGTATCAACCCTGTCCTCTATGCAGCCATGAACCGCCAGTTTCGCCATGCTTATGGATCCATCCTGAAACGCGGGCCACAGAGTTTCCGTCGGTTCCATTAGAGTTAGTAGTCCACTCACCAGGCCGGGCCAAACATCGGGAACCAAAGTGGCCTGCAGAGGACAGGACAGGAGCCCTTCAGCCCTTGGACATTTCACAGACAACCTCAGTGTTATAGAAGTACACCGCTTTCCCATTCAGGAATCAGTGTGTCAACCCTGTGTGACCCAAGAAATGTGGTTAATTATTAATAAAAATTGCATCCCCCACACTCTGCGCGTGCCTGTGTGGTGTGTGTGTGTGTGTGTGTGTGTGTGTGTCCTTTCTGGGTCTCTTTTCATCTTAGCTTTTGTGTGTCCTTCCTGGGTCTCTTTCCATCTTAGTTTTTGCAACAGTGTTTCTGGGACTCCAGAATTTGGCCATCAAGCTTCAGTGAGTAACCCCACTGACATGACCTCCCTAATGCTATGATTACAGGCATGCACTGCCTTGACCAATTTTTACATAAGTGTTGGAGATCCAAACACAGATCCCATGTTTGCATAGCAAGCACTTTGCAGCCTACCTCCCTAACTCCATATTGAATGCTTTTAATGTCCAAGAGTGGTTATGTGAGTAAGAAGGATCTAGGCCAGAGTCAGAACTGGAATCCAGTGGTTGAGATTTGGGGTAACCTGTATCAAAGCCGTTTAGAGAGCAACTATCCAGGGATAGACATAGCCTGTGACTGACAGGGTTCCAGGTTCCAGGAACTTATGGTACATAGAATCAGCTTTCTCTCTCCCTTTTATTTTTCCTTTGAGACATCATATGTAGCCCAACTTGTTCTCAAATTCAAGATCACCCTGCAACAATAGCCACAGCCTGATTACAGGTGTGTACCTTTTTCCTTAGTAAAATAGCCCTTACTGCTCACCAGTACTGCAAGAATCCCTCACTCAGGCCAAGAGGTTTATTCAACGCTACAGGTTATACCCTTGCAGTGAATCCTGTCCACTGCACCCCATGCAAGGGGACAGTCAAGGTGGAGGCTGTGATCCGTGAAAATGGGACCAGGCTTAGCAGATGGCAGCTGTACATGGAGACTCTCTTCCTCCATTTTTCTTCTCCAGGCTGAAGAAAGCCCCCCAGGGCACACCCCTGACTTCTCAAGCACCATCATTCTGTAAATACTGCCTGAAAACACAATGTCCACCAGGTGGTGCTGGTTCTCTGTGCTTCCCTTTTTACTTCCGGTTGAGGATTGTAAGTGCCAGCAAGATCCCTGAGGAGGAGGCCCTGGATTTGCACCAGCACACACATACACCAAGCTTGGCTAGAAAAATGAAGATTGGGGGAAGGATGTTTTTGATTTTTGATAGGTCTTACCATGTAACCGGGCTGAGTGGAGCTCATGATCCTACAGCCTTTGACCACAAAATGCAAATTTACAGGCATGTAATTCTTGCTGAAACCACTGTTTTTCTTTTTATTTCATTTGAAACAGGCTGTCACTATGTAGTTGATGCTGGCCTTAAATACTAGATCTTTCTTCTTCAGGATTCAGAAATGGGGATGAGGTGTGGGGGAGGATGTGTATGAGTCACCAGGCTCAGCCAGTGGAGCCTCTATCTAAGGTGGGACAGGGTACTGGGTGAGCACCATGAGGCCACTGAGAATGGAATGTTTGAGTTGGGTTGACAAGATGCCCTGCTGCATGTGGCCTCTTCCTATCCCCAAATGCCTGGTTTGAAACAAAATCTTGAAGAACAGAATTAAGAATAGAAAGACACTCCAACTCCACACACACACACACACACACACACACACACACACACACACACACACTCCCACCCCCACCCCCAGTGAGGACGAGGAGTCTGTCTTGCTAATCCAGAGCCTGTGTTTCTAGATGTTCTTCACAGCCAACAAAAGCAAGCTGAAGCTACAGAGACAGGGTTCAGAGAGGCCGGGTCTCAGTACATCCTGCGACTGTGCAGCTGAGGATTGACCAAAGGCCTGAGTGACAGTTCCAGGAACTTGAGACTCACTCTAGGCTTCAAGTTTCATGATCTGCAGAAAGCTGAGAGTAGGGGACACTCTTTGTGTAGTGCTAAATTTTGCAAAAATATTTCATGTAGGCATAAAATTCCCATGACAATCAATTATACTTTCTTACAGATGGGAAAACAAACACCAACAGGTTAATTTGTTAGTCAAAGGGCTAGTAAGTGATAAACTGTGGTCTGAGAGCAAAGTCTAACCAGAGCTGTTGCCAGCAATAAGGACTAACCACTACAACTGTGTTGCTGAAGCTACTTCATGTGATCAGGCAAACCCTAAAAGTCTGCTCTGTTCAGTCCTCCCAAGATTCTAAAAGTCGACAGCTCTCTGAAGGCTTGTAAAAGGGTTCGCTTTTCACGTTCCTTGAAGACCATTCAAAATCTTCCTCAGTGTAGAAGAGAACAGCGATAGGGACTGCAGTTAGACATCAGGGTGGCTTCCTAATTCTCAATTGCTGGGGAAAAAATGACTCAGAGGACATAGGAGTCACAAGACCAAAGGACAGAAATTTAGCAAGTAAGCTGCTTTCTCACCCTTCAGGGGCCCCTCTGCACTATCTCCGTTTCTAATTTCAATAAAGGCTGAGTTGGGAGAAAGAAAACGAAAAAAAAAACGAGGCTTTCTGGTGATTCTCTCTTGGGGCATGAGTGTACGGATGGGAAGTCAGTGCCTGTACCCTCACCACTATCTTTAACAGCCTCCGGCTCGAGCCCTGTCGAGCCTCTCTTTGTCCCTCTCCATTTGGGCGTCTCTCGAGCAGACTGCAGTCTTTCCCCTGTCCGCGCCACCCGCCCGCGCCCGCGCCGGCGCCCGCGCCCGCGACCTCCTGACGGTCCCCCGCTTCGAGCCTCCCCCACGGCCCCGCCTGCCCGCTCGCAAGCACACTCTCTCTCTTTCGCTGTCTCCCGCAGACAGATTTACGGTCAGCCCAGAGTCTCTCATTGGCCGACTCCTGACAGGACTTGATTTAACGCCACGTCTCATTGGCTGATCTTGACAGGCCGATTTACGAGTCGCGATGCCATTGGTCCAGTGGCCTCGGCCCTGATTTACAGCCTGGTGGGCGCTTGGGGGGGGGGCGCCGCTGAGAACGAGACCGCGCGCCCCTCCCCCGCGCGCCTTGTCCTCGCGTGCTCGTCGCGCGTGCCCGCCGCGCCGCTTCCGGAGCGGCTCTGCGAGTGACCGGCTGAGACAGCCGGGAAACTGAAGGGCCTGAGGCCGGCGCGTAGCCCGTGGGAGCTCTGTCGCGTTTGTTGCGCAGGACCCCTCCCACCACCCCCACTCCCACCCCCGCTTAGATTTACGAGCTCAGGTTCGGCCTTCAGGAATTAGGAATATTTATGCTTCTTTGAGAGTGAGGTTTGGAGGGTGATAAATAAGAGGCCGCTGGGGTTCGGTGGGGGCTCCTATTTCGGACGCGGCCACTTTCCCAAGGACCCCACCAGCGGCTCCCTCTCATCTTGAGCCAGAGGGAGCTCCGGGACTGTGGGTAGTGGGCTTCAGAAACCAGTAAGAAAGTTAGAAAGGTACGGCCCTTGAGAACCCCCTCCGATGCCTGCAGAGTTTTGCAGCAGAAAGGATGGAAGGCAGGTCAGGGAAGAACTTTGTGAGCATCCTTTCGTTCTTGGAGACCCTGGAGGGCAGTTACAGCCTTTCTGCAGAGGACCGGGAGAAGTCTGCCCTCTTCCTGCGCCTCTAAGTTCAGTTGCTGGGGAATGAATTGGGGAGAGGAGTCAGCAAACACAAGCAGGTTTCTCGAACTTGACGTCTCCCTCACAGAGAAGGGATTTGCAGTCTCCCACCGAGCCTGCAGCCTGGATCCTTGGAGAAGGAGGCTAGGAATCTGGTGCCCAATGTATCTCCTAGGAGCCTCGGTTCCCAACCTGTCCACCCCCCCACCCCCCCACCCCCCCACCCCCCCACCCCCACTGCTGGCTGAGAATTAAAAACACTCCTTGGCTCTGGGCCTCCGGTAAAAGAGAGAGGGAAGAAGGATCTGCTTAAGGATCCACATGCCTTCTCCAGTCCTCAACCCCTGGCCAGCAATGCGTTTGCTCTTGGTTTGGGGAGTTAGCAGACAAAGATAGGCGCCATGACATAAGGAAGCTCTACAGAGAACTAGGAACGGGAACGTCACCCTGCCCGCCCCCCCCCCCCCATGCCCTCAGTGACACTGGCCTCTGCAAGGATAGACACAATATACATATGCACAGACTCCAGCTTGCTGCCTCCACCTCCTCCCACTGAGAGGAAGGAAAGAGAAGGGTCTAGGCTGGCCCTTTAAGAGCCACTTAGGGTCAGAAAGCCTGGCCTACACAGAGAGGAAGGAGCTGATGTCAGAAGACGGATGGGCAGCAAGATGGGGATTGATGCTAATGGGGGAGTTAAAGCTAAGTACCCAGACACTCAGAGGGCAAAACTGCAGATCTGTCTTCCTTATGCTCACCTCCCCCCAACACCAAGGCTGTAAATCTGCCTCCTCAATCGGGGAAGAGAGAGTAAGGAAAAAAGACAGGATCTCCTCTCCCTTTTCCTGCCCCCCACCCCATTCCTTTGTTTTCTCCCAATCCATTACCTTTCTTGGTAAAATTTCCAACTTCTAGCATTTCATCAGAAATTGAGTCAATGCCCCTCATAGAGCAGTCTGAGAGCGGACCCAGTTTTCCCTCATCTGCCCTGGGTAGGAATGGGTTGGGGGGGACTGAGGTAAGGGTTTAGTGGCTCTCCCACCTAGCTCTTGCCTGGAGTTCACTCTAAGTGTCTATCCTCTGGAAATAGTAAGTTAAGGCGAGAATCAGAGCACTAAATGCCACGAGCACCAAGGCTCTGGAGATGGCTCTAAGGGCAGCTGGAGGTGAACCTCAGGATCCATCCACAGAAGATATAGAGTCTGGTTTCTCAGAACCTCCTTGGACCATACTGGCCTCTCTTCCAGCACATGTCCTGTCTGCTGTGTGGACAATCTTTGGCCATCTGTGTTTGCTTCAAAGGCAGCTTTCTCTGCCCTTTGAATGCCACCTCAGGGAGGAAACAGACTCTCTGGAGTAGGAGCTTGTAACCCTTTACGAGTTCTGCTGCTTTATCTTCCAGGTGGGACTTGCCTCCTGTCTTTCAAGATCCCTATTTCCCTTCCTGCTGGTGACCTGACAGGTTTGCTGAGACCCCTCTCTATATTAGAAAGCAGTTCTCTGTACCACATCTGGCAGCATCTTCCTAGCCCAGAAACAGCTGAAGGCCTGGTTGCCTCTGGTTTCCTTCCAGTCATGAGAGAACGACCCTGTGACATGAATCTCATCTGTTCCCCTCTCGAATTTTCCTTTAGAGGTCAACAATTGCCTGGGGGGGTGTGTGCATCTTCTCTGTTTTCAGGGAAAAAGGAGAGCCAGGCTGAGCAAGAACACTGGGGGTTATGGGCAGGAACCAGAAGTGCCTAGACTTCTAGCCTCTTGCATCCGGCTCTGTGTCTCCTCCCATCTCAGGGAGGTCAGCCCTTGCCCTCAGCCCTGGTCTCTAGCTGCTTCTCTACACTGGTGATAAATCCTGTCTTTGTCTCCCCTCTGACCCAGGCCCCAGGCAGGCTGGGGGTCAGAGTCTGGGGGAGGGGGACAGATGAGAAGAGTGGGAGGAGAAGATGGACAGGAGCAGCTGGTGGGCAGCCATCGGGATGTACACTGAGGGGATGGGACCTTTGGATTATTCTGTGGGTCCTGAACATTCCAGCAGGCTTATATTTCAAGTGAGAAAGCCACAGTTCCTGAAATGTGGAAGTACCTTCCAAACAGTCCCTAGAGCAACAAGAATACTGGGACATCGTGTTAGGTACCTCAAAGGAGGCTGCTAAAGGGATAATATTGTGGACATCGTCCTTTTCAGCACCTTGGACTCCTACATGCATGTGTCATGTGCACACATACACATGATTTATGACCTGTCAGGATAAAGCAGCCCAGGAGAGCCAGCCTGCCCCTCCCCAGCAGCCCTTTCTTGCTGTGTCTTTCCTGTCTCCACCTTCATTTTTTTCTCTGCTTGCTTTCTTTGTAAGATTTCTCTCCCAGCTTGTCATTTTCATTTACCTCTCTCCACCTCTGCTTCTGTGCCTTTACTGCCTCTCTTTCCTTCTTAGCCCCCTCCTCCCCTTCCCTTACTTTCTTGTGCTTTCCATGTGCCCAGACTCTGACGCTCTAAGTCCTGTCATCCCTCTGTCTCAGTTCCACTATGAGCCCTGTTCCAACCCAGGTTACAAGGACGGAAGGGAGGAAACAGGTTCTACATGCATCCAGTGGGTTCTGCTATGTCCAGGAAGTAGAGAACAGGGTACCTGAGGTGACCAGAGAACCACTAAAGGAGAACTGAAAGGACCTAGGGAAACCCAGGAAGACATAGGGAGAGAACACTGCACGCCAACCACCAAGTAAGGAAGGGCTTGGAGTCCCTGAGCGTTTGGGGTCAGACTAAAGGGCACCTGTGGGGTTATTTAAAACACAGATCCAGGAACATGTTTCTGGAGACCCAGGTAGACATGAAACTGCAATATGCACAACGCAGCCCCAATCATGGGCTCTGGGTCTGCCTGGAAACTCCTCAAAGGCTCAGCCTATCCCTGAAATGTTGGTTCAGCGTCCTGGTTCTGTTAGCCTCTCCACTCCAGTTCTCCGATTGAGAATGACATCAGCTCTCATCTGCTGCTGTCCTCAGTCCCAAAGCTGATTTCTCTCCTAGGGATGCAGCAGGGGCATCGCCCTTCACCCACCCATTCCTTCTTTGGTCAGAGAGGGAGCTAGAGCTCACCCAGCAAAGGGTCCTGCAGTTGGAATGGGGCGAGGCTGCCTGGTCTTGGTGGGGAAAGAGGGAGCATGGGCACCAGGCGAGAAACCTGAAGGGGCACTTGAGGAAGAGACTGAAGCAGTAAATCACTCTGTGGGGGGGCTCCCTCTGCCTGAGCTCAGTGGGGTGGGGAAAAAGAGAGACAGTGGGGTAGGGGCAGCATGGGGAATCGCCACATCTGGCAGGCAGGTGTCTGGCACTGTTCAGGCTGTAGTCTCTTTCCCAGCCAAAGGGGAAGAAGGGAGGAGGGCCTCCTAAGAATCCCCAGGGGAAGAGGGAAAGGTTCACAAACAGGAGGGGGAGGCAAACCAGACAGTCCAAGCCGCCACTGCTGTGTCTGTTTTAGTTAGTGCTAAGGATGGGTTTGCAGAGGCCCAAATGAAAGTTGCTCGCCAGAGGACAGGGTAGGCAGGGGCACCAAAACTTCAGTTTTGGTGGGAAACAGAAGGCTGGAGAAACAAGCATAGAGAATTTGGGATTTGAGAATCAAAATAGAAAGAACTACACTCCTGTTGATACATCTGCTCATGAGCCGTCAACTCCGTTCTAATCCTGCTGTCCCAAGCCAAAGGCTATACAGGCCATGAGAAGCAGGTTGGGGGATATAAAGCTGGGCATCAGCCAGCCAAAGATAGAGGGCATCAGAGCTCTTCTCCCACCAGTCCTCCAGCTTCTAGTACAGGGCCCCAAGCAGGAGTGGTCTAGCGTATAGCTTTCTATCTGCTTAGGGAGATCCTGGGCTCAGGTGCTTCACAGCTGCTGTGCCTAAGGTTTCCATAAGAGGAGGACCATTCAAACCACAGGCTTCAGGCTTCGTGCCTGTGTTGCAGAGGTTCTTCCCATTCTGCTTCCTTCCTTCCCCTTTTCTTTGTCAGTCCCGGGTTTGCAGACCCGTGTCAGAATAGTAGAGGTGACTGAGGAGACCCTTCAAATCTCAGGGGAGAGGAGGAGTCCCCGCACTGCCCCCTCCTTAAAATCCTGCAGAGGAAGGGGGAAAGAAAACCAAAGCATTCTCCTGTCGCCGCAGCAACCATAAAACCCCCAGCTAAATCCATCTTGTGAGCTCACCGCCCCATTAAGATGCAGGGCCAGGCTCTGCGCCAGCCCAGCCACATTCATTTGTGCGAATAAAGGTAGAGGAGGGGGAGGGGAGCAGGCTCTGGAGGGATGGGGAAATGGCGAGAAGAGGTTATTTACACCACCGTCCTGACCTTCTGGAGCAGCGCAGGCTCCGATAAATAACCCGCTCAGCGCCGTTTCAGAGGAGTGGGAGGTGCGGGAAGGGAGCAGGGGCTGGAGGAGAGCCTCCACGCAGGTGCGCGTCTCCGGGTTACTAATGGCTGAGGCGGGAGCAGGCAGCTGGCTTTGGGGGTGTGTGGGGGAGAACTCAGTTCCCTGAGTCTCCCACTGAGAAAATACCATCCCCACCCCACCCCTGGCGCCAATTTCCAGGCGAGGGGACTAGAGATGCCAAGGAGGCAAACAGCTCTGTAAATTAGGGGTAGGGGGGACTGCTGGGGAGTCTCTGAGGTAGAAAGGAAGAAATATTATAAGAGGTGGGGCGCGGGTTGGGGGTGGCTGGAGGAACAGGAATGGCTGCCAAAAAAAGGGAGGAACAGAACCATCACACAAAGGCAGTTTGGAAGAGATTCACTTTATTCCTCTGCCACACAGCAGCGTAGAAGGTGGACTTCGCCTGACTCCATTTCTTGCAGAGGCCGCCTCCAGTCTGCCCACTTCGGGCAATACATGGGGCAGAACGCTTGCTCAGAAAAATTTTTTTCTAAGTCATTTTCACAGGGATGTGGGGGTCAAGGGTCAACATTACACCCAAGAACGGGAATCCAAGCCTCAGAGAAAAGGCACTGCACCAGACCCCCACTTCCGGGGAAGACTGATGCAGAGGGGGAAACTCAACAGCAGATTGTAGAACCAAGGCAGAGGAATGTGAGTATGGAGCTGAGGAGAAGCAACACGGCAGGGCCAAAGTCATTAAGGCCCTTTCCTCCCTCAGTTCTGAGCAGAAACTCTTCTAGGGACTAGAGTCGTTTTAGTTCCAAGATCTAGCTTTGCTCCAGGGTGACAGAGGCCACACCAGGCAAAGATCTCACAGGTGATACAGGCAAAGAGGTGTGGTACAGACCTAGAGAGATGTTCTCAGGACCACGTGCAGGTACAGCAGCTTTGAGGCTGAAGGCCAGATCAAGGTAGAGACTGCACTTCATAAGCTCCAAGAATCTTTAAATCACTGTTCCTCTGCAGCTCTGTGCCCTCCCTAAAAGCTGTTCCTATTTCTTCCAAGGCAGAGGCTAGGGCAGCAGGAAGGAGAGAAGCTGAGGCAAAGAATGTTTGGCCTCTGCTACTCCAAACCCACTGGTGCTGAAATTAGGAGTCCTCCTCTGCTGGATATATGGGCTGCTGGGATGAGGGCCCTTAGGGCACAGGGAAGAGAACACTCAGCACATTCTTTCTCTTGCTTTGATGATCTGAAGTACAGCCACAGTAAAGGGCCAAGAAACCAAGGAGAGAATGGGGGTTGGAGTGGGGCTGGGGCTGGGGGTAGACCAGTGTAAGTAGGAAGAGGGTGATCCCCCTGACTCACTCAAATCTGCTGGGGACTTTACTCTCAGGAGAGGGAGGGGTAAGAACCCCAGAAAGTATAGAGACACGAGAATCCATTGCAATTCTCCAAGATGACCCTAAGGACATAAGTTGGGGGAGCTGGATAAGTAGTCACAGCAGATGCAACTTTTGAGGGGCAAAGAACTGGGCTCAGAACACCTTCACCGGAGGAGGGACCATTTGATCTGTTCTTTGGCTGACTGCAGCACCTGCGGAGACAAAGGCAGCACTGAGGGGGGCTTGCAAGCCACAGGGTGTGAGCAGGCCGAGGCTCTCCTTCCCCACACTTGCCTTCCCTCTCCTTAGAAGAACAGGGGATAGAAAATCCCAAGGGTGGAAGAATAGGAGGAAGCTCTCTAAGGCCCTAGAGGATTGTCAGTTTGGGAAATTCCCCCCGAATTCAAATCCACTGGGGGGATGAAGAGAGAAGAGATATACCTGGGAGGAAAGAGAAAAAAGCTGGGGGTTACTGGACACATGTTATAAAGAGGGGATTACACATCCAGATGGTGAGGATTCCTACTGGGCAAAACCGGAACCACTTCCATGTAGGCCTCCAGGTCAAACAGACAATCTATCTGCAGTCAAGGTAAAAGGATGGATCTGCGAAGCCCGCATATTCCAGAATATGCATTTCCAGCTCAGCCCTCATTTGAATAATAAGAGAAAGAAAAGTGTGTGTTCACATGCACACAGACCATCTGCTTAAGGCAAGCCTCTGCTGGGGAATAAATCACTGACTGAGGTATCCGGCAGGGAAGGTCTGAAGGATATAGAGCAAGGCTGACAGTCCTGATCACAATAAAGTGAGACAAAGGGGAGGGGGAACTGTTCATGAGTCCCAGTGCTCTGGGGGGGGGGGGGGACACACCACTGTTCATGAGTCCCAGGGCTGGGGGGGGGGGCACTGTTCATGAGTCCCAGTGCTCTGGGGTAAGAGAGAGCCAAGAAAGCTAACTAAGTGTGAGGTCTCAATTCAGACTTGGCAGGTTGGGGGCTCCTGCTAATTAGTCTCTGTCCATGTGGAGAGGAGGAAGGAAGAAAGTCATACCTGAGACACGGTCTGCTCTGTAAGGGGGACGTCTTCACCCTGTGTACAGAGATAAGCACTTAGACTGGAGCCTGGTAGAGGAAGAAGTGTTCTTCTAAACTGAAGCAAAGCAAATACCCTAAACTTCTCAGTCCCTTCCAAAGACTGAGACACAATTTACTTGGCCAGAGGGACTGTGAACACAAAGGATCATTTTATCCATCCTCCACTTAAAGGCAGGATGACTTCTTAAAAGATTTCATTCCAAGTAATCAGCAGGATATCTGATCCTCACCTCCCTCAACTCTGGGGTGGGGGACCTGATTCCCTAGTCGGAGAAGACCTTCCCTGAATATCAATATGGGGTGGGTGTGTGGAGGGAGCCAGGGGTAGTTAATGGATCCCGCAAGGCCTGCCGGGTAACGACTGCATGTTAATTTGAAGAAATAAACTGCTGCAACAGCAGCCTGAGAAGTGAAAGGGGGAGATGGGGGGGGGGGGGGAGTGTTCTCTCTTGCCACATAGAGACATATGTTAGAGGAGAAGATTAAACTATGCAAATGGAGCCCACGGCAGTTAAGGAAGAAGACTTCCCATTACCAGCACTAGCAGCTTTCACTCTGTGGAGGTCAGAACTGGGACGTTCTGGGAACTGGTAGCATGCCTCTGCTCAAACAGGTCCGCACCATACAATTTACAGGTGGATTCTCTGCACTGTCATCTCCCAGCAGACACAAAGACTCCTACCATTAACTCAGTGACTGCCTTTCTGGTATCACTAACACCAAGGAGGGCTGAGGTGCTGGTAATCAAGTGCATTGTGAGGGTTCTATCAGACTAAGACACTCCTCTGCCTCTGGTGACTGGATCTATCTTCAAAGAGGCAACAAGCCAACCTCAAGTTCCTTTATAGTTTTAGAACCAGGAATATTAAGGTTTCTTTTACTTCTTTGTTCATTCAACATATTAAAGTGCCCATTTTGTGGAAAGACCACATAAAATGCTAGGTGCCACTTTAGAAACATAAACGAGTTCCTCTGCTTCTCTAGGTCACTGAAATGGAGAAGCCAGGAGAATGATATATGCATGTGAAGAGGACAGGAGAAGGTAGGATGTATTCATGAGGTGGACCTTAGACACACCCAAGCAAGCCTGGCTTGGGAGGACCTGTGGAGAGATGGGGATACACATCCCTGCTTACCCTCAAAGCCACCCGGTGCACCACTTGCTGGGGGTCACTCTCTAGGATCACCCTACAAACACAAAGAAGATGGTTGCTTGCTTGGTCCAGTTCCAAGGGACCAGTTTGCTGTGAGGTCAGGATCACTGGCTGGTCAGCCCAGTTGACTTGAAGAGGAACAGCCACTTCCCCTCCCCACTGCAAATCCAGGCAAGGCAGAGAACTCACCCTCCATCGACAATTTCATCCACAGCCAGGAAGAGCCCCTCCATGTTCTCCAGCAAAGCTCGCTTCTCTACGTTTTTTCTGAATCCCCAAAAGAAGAGAAAAATCAGGTTGTGTGTGAAAGGAATCCTGGGATACTATCTGAATAGGGGATCCTAACCCTGACCAATAACTGTCTCTGCTACCCACACCTAGAAGGGAGTGAGGTGAAGAAGAACCTTTTACAAGGTGATCAGAATCTTGACATTCCCAAACAGCTAATTTCTGACTCCTAGGCTACTTATCCAGAGTGCTGCTGCTGGTGAAGGTGCTTGTAAAAAGACACATAAGTTGGGAAAAAAAATTTCATAGCTCACAATCTGGAGTTGGTGATGGTGGAAAGGTGGGAGGAGTGGAATGCAAACTCTCTGCATTCAAGCTCGGACAAAGTTCTAAACTCTCTCTGCCTCTCCCCTCCCCCCAGGTCTGTTCAAGCCCTAAAACAAAGGCCAAGGAGGGGCTTGGAACAGTCAGGGGCTGCATCTACCAGCCACAGATCCGGTGGTTGGTGTATGTGGCCTGTCACATCCGTCAGTATGACTCTTTCTCTAGATTACCCGAAATGAAGTCTATTCATTCACCTGGCTGGGAAATAAATCTTCCCCCTTCCTGAGGAAACCTGAGCCTTTGGCCTGCTGGTTTGTGGGTTGAGAGCACCCGCTGTTCTACTCCAGATGGAATTCTAAAATGTGTTCACTTTTAGGAGCTGCTGTGGCTGAAGTTCAGAGCCTTGAATGATTTCAGAGAAAGCATCTGACATCTTCTCTTGCTTGTGTGCATGGGAACAGGGCTACGGGGAGGTAAAGAGGGCAAAGAGCACAGTGAGCCCATTCTGTGTCCAGAGGGCCAGTAACAGAAAACTGGTAGTGTCTCCTCCATTCCCAAGGTAAGAAGCTTCACCTGGGTCACTTCCCTGTCCTTCCCCTTCTTCAAACCCTGAGGACAAGCCTAGGAAAGCACCTGGGGCTCAGAACACCATCGGAGTTACTGGACATGACAAGAGTAGGTATAGGAATACAGACTAGGTCCACGTCTGTACTCCCAACTACTCTTGAAGCTGAAGCAGGGATTACATGTTCAAGGGTTGCCTGGGTTACAAAGAGAGTCTTAAGACAGCCTGGGCAACTTAGTAAGACCTTGTCTTAAATTAAAAGAAAAAATAAAATGAAAAAGTTTGGGTGAGAAGCTCAGTGGTACCCTTGGTTTCAATCATCAGCCCAGCCAAAGGAAACAGAGAAAAGAATATTTGCCAGGCAGTGGTAGCGCACACCTTTAATCCCAGCACTTGGGAAGCAGAGGCAGGCAGATTTCTGAGTTTGAGTCCAGCCTGGTCTACAGAGTGAGTTCCAGGACAGCCAGGGCTACACAGAGAAACCCTGTCTCGAAAAAACAAAAAACCAAAATCCTCCCTTAGTAAGAGAATGATTCCATGTGAGGACCATTCTCTCCATCTCACCCTCCACCCAGTTATCCCCAAACAGCAAGTCTAATTTCTTACACTGAACCAGTTCCCCAGTGCGGCTCTAATTTCCCACTTTCTCTAAGAAAGAGATACTTCCCTTCCCAATTTAAAATGAGAATGGCTGCTCACCTCAGCATCTGGCTCAGAGAGTCGAAGAGGCAATTCAGAACAGCCATAAGCATCAGCTGTTGAGAAAGGAGAAGGGAGGTTCAAGGCCCTAAAACTGCTACCCCAAAGCAGACCCTCCACTTTACTCCTTAGCAAAAAGCATGAGCTTTCACAAATGGCCAGAGACATAATGTGAAGGGCAAAGACAACAAAAACAACAGCAGAACTCTAGCTTCTCAGAGAAGTTAGCTCTGCTAAGCAATTCCACAAGTGGAGGCTTCTTTAAGGCAGAAACTGAGACAGAACTTTGCTGGTATAGTCCTCTGTAGATGTCTATAGCCTTCTGTGTTGTATTTACTTTTTATTAAAGATTTACTTTTATTACTGTGTGTTTTACATGCCAGCACATGTTGCCAGCACATGTTGCGAGCACAGCAGTCCCCATGGAATCCAGAAGAGGGCACTGGATTTCCCTGGAGCAGGAGTTACAGAGGGTATGAGCTCCCTCCCCAACATGGATGCTAGGAACCAACATAGCCCTGGTTGGTCTTGAACCACCTATGTAACTGAGGTCAATCCCAAATTCTTGATTATCCTGCCTGTACGTCCCAAGTGCTGGGATAATAGGTGTGCACTACCATACCTCTCTGCCTCTATGTCTTTTTAATAATTATTTTATTTAGTGTATATACATGTCTGTCTAAAACTATGCCTGTATACCACATATGTGCAGTACCCAAAGAGGCCAGAAGAAGGCACCAGATTCCCTGGGATTGGAGACAGCTGTGAGACAGCTGTGAGCTCCCATGTGGGTGCTGGGAATCAAACCCAGGTCCTCTGGACGAGCGGCCAATGCTCTTAACAGCTGATCTCTTCAGCCCCTACCCCTATGTCTTTACCAAGCTACCTGATGGATCAGTAAAGAGAGAACTCGTTAACTAATTAAGAGCTGAGATCAGTGGTAGAAAGTCCTTTTTAAAAACAGTACTCAGAGCCAGGTGTGGTCACTCACACTTTTGATCTCAGCATTCAGGAAGCAGAGGCAGTGAATCTCTGTGAGTTCAAGGCCAGCCTGGTCTACAAAGCGAGTTTCTTGACAGCCAATGCTACACAGAGTAACCCTGTCTAGAACAACAAACAAAAAAATAAGGATCATATCCAAGACTTCAAATTTCCTATGGGCACACTTCACTACTAAACTACACATCCAGCCCCAGCTTGGGCTCTTGAGTCAGAACTAGGTTTGAATCTCAGCTTGTTCTACATGTGAAGCCTCAGAGAGTTAGTGAGCTGAATCACACATAGCTACTTTTATAGTTTGAAAAAGCCAAATACAAGTAATTTTATATGGCTCTTTGCGGTTTGGTTTCCTCGTTGGCAAAACAACGACAGTAATGCCTCCAACCCACAGAAATGCTGCCAAGCTTAAACAATGCACTGCACAGAGCACAGGCATAGCAGAAGGGGCTCAGCAGGACCTGGTCTCTCAAAGTCTTAACTGTGATGGAAAATTATCTGGTCGTTATGTACCTGTCTCCTGTCCCAGAAGTGCATACAGAAAGGTTAGGAATATACTCACAGGCCCACCTATACCATGAGACTTCATCAAGTGACCCCTTTATACTGTATGGCTTTACCATGAACTAAAGACACTTACACATGCACATCCTTGATTACACCTTAGAAATCTACCTTTAAAAAACACTGTGGGTCGGGGCTGAAGAGGTGTCTCAGAGGTTAAGAATATTGGCTGCTCATCCGGGGACCTGGGTTCAATTCCCAGCACCCACATAGCAGTTCACAGCCGTCTGTAACTCCTGTTCCTGGAGACTCAATACCTTCACACAAAAACACCAATGCACATAAAATAAAATTTTAAAAAGTTAAAAACAAACAAACAAACAAACAAACAAACAAACCATCATGGGTTAGCAGGGCAGTGGTGGCTCACGCTTTTGATCTAAATACCCAGGAGGCAGAGGCAGGTGGATCCTTGAGAATTCAAGGCCAGCCTGGTCTACAGAGTGAGTTCCAGGACAGCCAGGGCTACATATAGAATCCCTATCTTGAACCCCCACCCTCCACCCACCAAAAAACAAAAACCACCATGGGAACTTGGCATAATTCCTGCAATCTAAGCACTGGATGCTAAGACAGAAAGATTGCATTGAGTTCAAGACCAGTCTGGGCTACACTGTCTCAAAAATAAAACAAAAATAAAAAAACAAAATCTAAAACACCACCTTGTAGGAAAGAATATTAATAACACATAAATGTATATTCTAATTGGAGATGGTGGTTCATGTCTGTAGTTCCAGAACCTGGAAAACAGACATGATCTGAAAACAGCCTGTGTTATACAGTAAGATCCTGCCCCTTATTTAAAAGAAAAAAAAAAGACCTGGGAAACTTCCTTTCTGGACTGATTCTTTAGCTGGGCCATTTCTTCCGTAAGGCTGACAGAGATCTTTGACAGACCTCTTTATGACCTTGCCCGATAGCAGAGGAACGTGGCTCCTCAAAGCTCCAAGCCAGCGGCTGTGTCCCACTGGGCTTTCACAAGTGGCATCAGAGTAGCACACACATCGACTCTCACCTCGTTTTCATAGGAGCTGCCGATCACATAGAAATAGAGATCGATGCTACTTTTATAGACCACTGTCAGCCCTTCCAAAAGGGCGATTTCACCTGGGGGAAGAAAGCAGAAACTGAGTGGTGGGAGAAGAGGCAGCAGAACAGGAGTTCCCAGGAATTCCTGGGGCAGGCTGCATGGGCCAAGGAAAGGCCAACTGTAACTACCTCCAAGCAAAGCTATTTACTGTTTTGAGGGGTAGCAGAAGGGACTTAGAAACTCAGGGGAGTCTCTGTTCTCTACCTCTCCCTCCCCCACTGCACCTACTTCCCTCCCTGTGTATGAGGCAGAATACCAGCCGATCCTTCGGAGGTAAAAATGCAGAGCGGTCACCTTTACAGGCTTCCATTTACCTGGCCTAATGGATGCGGTACAATAAGCAGAGCTGCAGTTAAATTTGTCAAGTGAGGCTCATAAATCCAGGGACTAGACAGGTAGCTAACAGCCAAGCTTCTAGCACGGTATTCCCGTGTGAGGTACACTCACCTCCCCATTACATTTCTGAAGAGTTTATTATATGAGGGGAGGAGGAAAAAAAGAGGAGGCCGAGTCATTTTATCTCCCCCCCCCACCCCCGCAGCCCTGCTGACACCCCCTTCCCGTGGTTCCCCAAAACACAGGGAATGGTGAAGAATGACCTACTATCTGTCCGATGAGTCTTGTTGAAAATGTTCTTCTCAAAGGCCTTTTGCTCCTTGACACTCGGGTAGGTATCGTCATAGTACTAGTGGGAGGGAAAGGAGACGGGGATGGGTCATTATAGCTGTGAGTCCACAATGATTAGTGAGTGTTCTACTCTGGGATCTTGTATGACCCCTCCAAGGTATTCGGTAACAGGAATTCTGAGACAGAGAAGCAAGGACTACAGAGGGAGGGAATGGGGGAGGGAGGGGGTGGGAGAGAGAGAGAGAGAGAGAGAGAGAGAGAGAGAGACAGACAGACAGACAGACAGACAGACATCGCTGCCAAGCCTCAGAACGAGAACCTACATGGCAGAAGAAGAGAACCAACTCCTGTGAATTGTTCTCTGGCTTCCTCTAACAAGTTCACACATATACACCCAGAAAAGAAATAAATTAAAAAACAAAACAAACAAACAAAAAACAGGGAAGGACTGTGCTGTAATCAATCCTACAAGAGCCACTTCAAGGACTCTAAGAGCAGAGATCCACCAGCTCTCTTAAAGACACTTCCACCACATGCTTCCAAGGAGCTCCTCTTGTCAGGGACAGTGTTGGAAAAATAAGGAACACTAGATTGGGGGGGAGGGGGGCTTCCTCAGACTCTCCCTCACTTCAGGAAGACTAGTAGGTTTCTTTTTAGTTTTTCTCCCTACCCCCCCCCCCCAAAGACAGGGTTTCTCTGTGTAGTCCTGGCTGTCCTGGTAATAACTCTGTAGATCTGCCTGCTTCTGCCTCCCTGAGTGCACAAGGGCTACAATTAAAGCTGTGGACACAACTGTCCACTGTGGAAGACCATCTCTTCCACAGCAAGGCAAGTCCATGCCCTGTGCCCTGCACACCTTGGCTTTTTCTGCTGGCTGAGAGAAGCGGGTGGTCGGCACTTTACTGAGCCTGCTCCCAAGCTCTCCCAGCAAAGGGGTGGAGATGCAGGCTGCTAAACCGCCTGCTCTTTAGGGGCTAATCCGTTGCAGTCAGCTGAAGACCTATGACAGGTCTGGCATTTAGTAACTGGATAACTGTTTCCAAAGGTGTCCTGCATAGTTACATCCAATTACAGGGAGGAACAGCTGGTGAATTCTAACTAATCTCCACCTGCTGATTGATTTATGCTCTGCTCACCCAGAATTAATACACCAGGGACAGAAGATATTTCTACAGGAGGGGGAGAACAGAGGAGAGGGGTGTCCTTTCTCCTCTCAATCCACCCAAAGTTAGCAATAGCTCACTGGGGCATGCAGCTTGGTGAGGTCAGAAACTGGAAGACTCCCTGAAAAACTCAGGCCAAGTGACAAGGTAATAGGGTCGGGGCAGAAGGGATAGTTAAAGCAGACATAAACAGAGGCCTCTAGCATTGGGGTAGTGTTTTGCTCTGGAATTAAGGCTCTAAAGCTCTTCCTTGCCCTGATGAGGCTGATCAGAGCAGGCAGAAAACACTCTAAGGAACAGAAGATTGCCAACTTGGATTTACCTGGAGTAGTCACAGGTAAGGTGAAAGAATTCTCAAAATCATCACATTCCAGAAGAATTTGAGTTAGTATGGCCAATCCCAATATTTAAATATCCAATGTTTCTGTCCTGCCCCTAAATTAATATGAAAGCAAATCTCACCTTGGCAAAGAGTCGGTCTCCATCATTGTCCAGAATCAGGATGGCCTTGACAGTGTACAGGGAGGGCTCCTGAAGAAACATGAGCATATCTTTAGTCTGAGAGCATCACTGCTAGCAAGCCTCACACCTTCTTCCCTGGTCCCACTGGGCTGCAAAGGGTCACACAGGGGTTTGTGTGTTCCCTAGTGCAGCATGATTAGGTCTAATACCTCCCCCTGAGAATAAACAAGGCCCAGAGAGACAGTTTCAGGCTCACAGGCCTTTACCATGCTCTTATTTCCAGGTCCTAAGGCTAAGTCATTTTCTAAATCAGCCATTCTCCCTGGCCTCCTGAACACAGGGAGAATGTGACCATGCTAATCAACAGGCACAACTCATTTGAAAGAGGGTTGAATGCCCTTGGAAGTCACTGCAGTCCCAAAGCAGAAGCTTAAAGCAAGCCACTCTAAGCCATCCACACGAAGTGCAGGTTTGTGCCTGCACACACAGGTAAACAGGATCTCTCTCTCTCTCTCTCACATACACACACACACACACACACACACACACACACACACACACACACACACACAGGTTCTGAGACAGACATAGTCCAAAAGCTTACGTATGAAACCCTTCCTTGATATGTATGAACCATTACCACTTAATCTGCTAGGATGAAAATCAATCTGAACCTTAAGTGTAGTAAACAGAAAACTATTTGAGACGTCCAGGGTCTGGGAGGTAGCTAAAATAACAGAAGGGGAGTTTTCTTCCACTACCAAGAATGGAACTTAGGACTCAGTGGCATAGTGCATGTTAGTGTGCAGGGAGCCCTGGGTTTCATCCCTAGTCCCTCCCCCTGTAAAACAGAACAAAACCCCAGAATGACACAGAGTTGCTGATACTGGCTCTCATGAAGCCATCACAGCTTAGCTGTAATGGTCACACTTTAACACCTTTCTTCAATTGCAAACAGATGACTTGGGAAAAGCTATCGAGGTGTTCTCTCCTCTATTCTCACAACTTTCAGAAGGAAAAAGGAAAGTCAGAGGAGTTGGTGTTGGCCACAGAAGGTCTCTGCCACTCACAGTATTTGAGGTCTCACCAAGACTACTTCTCACTATCTCTGGTCCAAGGCAAGACTATCTGCTTTGTTCTCCTGGTCTTACAAAACTCACCCATCTTCAAGAATACATGCTTAACAAAGACATGAAGCAGAACAAAGAATTACTGCAAAGGATCCAGAGACTGCAGCCTGACATAGGTAAAGTGAGGTTCCTGGAGAGGTGGGGCTTCATGCAAAAGAAGCAACTCTAGCTCAAGAGAAGTGAGTATTAACCCAGACTTTTCTTTTCTTAACATCTATCTATCTATCTATCTATCTATCTATCTATCTATCTATCTATCTATCTATCTAGGGTCTCTCCATATGTAGCCCAGCTGGCCTTGAACCCACAAGCCTGCCTCCAAAGCGCCATCACTTTTTTCCCCCAATGTGTATGGGTGTTCTATCTACATGTAAACTTGTGTACCACTTGCATGACTGGTGGATGCCCTTGGAGGCCAGAAAAGGGTGTCAGAATCCCTTGCAGCTGGGATTAAAGATGCCATGTGGGTGCTAGGAATTGAACCTGGGTCTTTTAGAAGAGAAGCCAGTGGATTTTGTTGGTGGTGCTGGGTTGGTTGGTTGGTTGGTTTTCGTTTTGCTTTGTCTTTGAGGCAGGGTCTTACTATGAAGCTCTGGATATCCTGAAATCATTGTGTAGACCAGATTGTCCTTGAACTCACAGAGATCTGCCTGCCTTTTGCTTTGCTACTGCTGGAATTAAAGGTGTATACCACCAGACCCAGCTAAAAACCAGTGTTCTATTTCTCTGTATAGCCATGGCTGTACTCAAACTCTCTATGTAGACCAGGCTGGCCTCAAACTCAGAGATTTGACTGGCTCTGTACCGGAAGTTGTTGTGATTAAAGGTATGTGCCATCACCACTAGGCAGAAACCAGGACTCTCAACTGCTGGCCTATCTCTCCAGCTCTAGTCTTTTGAAAATGGTGTAAGA
This sequence comes from Arvicanthis niloticus, assembly GCF_011762505.2. Lineage (NCBI taxonomy): Eukaryota > Metazoa > Chordata > Mammalia > Rodentia > Muridae > Arvicanthis > Arvicanthis niloticus. The sequence goes on along the minus strand of NC_047670.1, from coordinate 77,509,900 downwards.
GCCCAGCAGTTCTGACTCAGCACTTGGAAAGCAGAAGCAGGAAGATCTCTGAGTTCAAGGCAACAAAGCAAGTCCCAGAACAGCCAGAGCTATTTAAAAAAATAAAAAAAAAAAAAATAAATAAATAAATAAAAAGAAAAAAAGAAAAGAAAAGAAGAGAAAAGGAAAGAAAAGAAAAGGACCTAAGAAATGTAAGCTTTGTTTTCCCAACTTACTTTTCTTGAGGCAGGTTATGCTATGTTGTCCCAGTATATAGCCAAGGATAGCCAAGGATAACCTTAAACCTAATCCACCTACTACTTCCTAATCACAGATGTGTGTCTTCATGTCCATCTGACTTGAATTCTTAAGGATGCTAATTTTTGATGAGGTCCTGTCTCAAAAACTCAAAAAGAAACAAACCAAAACATTCACCAATTTTTGTATTTTGTTCATTAATTCATCAAGTACACAGAGCAATGCCTGGCACATTCTTTTTTGTATGTTTTTTTGTTTGTTTTTTGTTTTTTGAGACAGGGTTTCTCTGTGTAGTCCTGGCTGTCCGGGAACTCACTCTGTAGACCAGGCTGCCCTTGAACTCAGAAATTCACCTGCCTCTACCTCCCAAGTGCTGGGATTAGAGGCGTGCACCACCACTGCCCTGCGCCTGGCACATTCTTAACTCTTAATATTTGTTCAAAACTGAGAATAAAGTTTAAAAGGAAATCTCTTGGCATGATGATACATTATAACTGGATTTTGCATCTAAGTGGATTTTGTAGTGAGATTGTTTTGGGACGGTATTATTGCCAACCCACCCTCTCCTCTGACACACTGAGAACTGCCCACCCTAGCCACACTGCTCTTTGGAATAAAGGACAAGAGTGTTTCCTCTGCAGCTGGAGAACTGTGCTGTCTGGCAGAACTGTCTTCTCAAGTGTAGTCTAAAAGCCACAAACAGAAGTAGTTCTTCTAACTCTAGCTCCATACAGAAAGATCATCCCACAGAGCAGGCTCTGTTCTACAGCCACTTGGCTGTTCAAGTACCAAAATGGAGCCCTCAATGGGAATGAATTTCCTTAATGGACAAAAAGTCCTAATAGAAGGAAATGGTTGTGCCCCTCCATCCACACTCACAGCAACCACACAGGGCTAGCCGCCCACAAGTTGAAACTGGACCTTAATCTGGCACTGGTGACTGTTCTTGCAGCCAGAGTCTGGCATTCCTGGAAGGAATGGGAGCACACACCCCCAACTCCACAGAAGCCAAAATCCCTAATGGCCACCTGCCAAGTGGGAGAGCCAATGCTCTTGTGGTCAGCACTGTCTAAGCACCTACACAGCCATGTTAACAACCTGAGAAACAGCCCAGGGTTCTGCTCCTGGCTCTTTTCACTGGCTGCCTAGAAGATAGGATCAAAGAAACCTTAAAACAGAAACACTGAGTCTTCCTGGGTAAGACTAAAGAGAGGTTAAGGGAGAAAGGAGAGAGACCAGACCAGCTTTCAGGCACTAAAGTTCTGGAAGAAGGAAGGAAGGAAGGAAGGAAGGAAGGAAGGAAGGAAGGAAGGAAGGAAGGAAAGAGTCTGACCATTTCAAACTTGCAAAGGAAGACCCACAACAAGGAAAGCTGGGGTATTCAGCAGGAAATGGAATGCCATGTGAAGGCATCACCATGGTGCAGTAGACCCAGCTCTCCTCACTTCTGTTGTAGCTGGGCCCACTCCACCCTAGGCCTTTATCTCTTAGGAGTGGGGAAGCCTGAGGGCTCCCTTCATGTCATAAAACCAGCCAGTTTAAAGGCTCCATTACTAATAATGTAATTTCTAAGTTTTACAAAGGGCATGTTTGTAAATAACTCCCAGGTACTAAGAAATAAACTTCCTGGACAATGAACTAGGTTTTGACCTGTAATGCAGTAAATACTGACTCTTTTTTTTTTTTTTTTTTTTTTTTTGGTTTTTTCGAGACAGGGTTTCTCTGTGTAGCCTTGGCTGTCCTGGAACTCACTTGGTAGACCAGGCTGGCCTCGAACTCAGAAATCTGCCTTCCTCTGCCTCCCAAGTGCTGGGATTAAAGGCGTGCGCCACTACTGCCTGACAACGTAAATACTGACTCTTGAAAAAGACCGTACAATCTTAGGATCATATTCAAAGGATTGAAAAGATCTATTCTTCCCTCTCACTCCCCCAATGGGCAGCTGCTAGAAAGCTTTCGAGACAAAGTTCTGTGATGCACTGACTTTCAGAGCCACAGCCTGAGTGTATAACAGAACTTCACCTCAAATGCTAAGAGCCTGTAAATGATGGATAGGCAGACTGGCTTGTAGAAGGAGGAGTGGCAGGGATAGATTTTCATGTCTGTTTTTATTATCAAGAAAACTAGAAAGCTGTCCTCAGGACAGCTGAAATGTCATTCAACAACCACCTAGGCTGCTTCAACTAACTCTCTGATCTCAATCAGAGTCTCTGGAAACCTGGTGGGAACATCAAATCTGGAGCCCCAAGGCCTATACTGGGAAGGAAAAATAGTTCTTCTCAGTGCTGCCCTCTGTGGGGCTCCTGCTCGACACACAGCTTTCTCAGCAAACAGTGCCAGAAAGGCAGTGGTTTGGGGCCTAAGCTATTTAGGCAGAGTGCTCACCTAAGGTGTAAGACCTTGTGTTTAATCCACACACAAAACAACACAAAACCCCACCAAAATCTATTTGTATGTATTTTGTATTTTAAATAAAACTAATAGAAACCGGTTTATAAAAGAAAACATGAAAAGCTAACAGCAGTGGTACATGATTGTAACCCTAGATGCAGAAGGATCAGAAGTTCAAGGTCATCCTCAGTAACTTGTCAAATTCTAGGACAAACTGGGACAAATGACCTTGTCTCAAAACAAGTACAAACAAAACTAAAGAATTAAGTCCAATGGCTTAATTAATATATATATGGGATAGTAAGGAAATACTTGGGTAATATCATTATATGAGACCAAAAAGCTTGGAGAAACAGTATGTAGAGCAAGAGACAGGATATTTTAGAACTATGAGTAACTATCTGATTCACTTAGGCCTAAGAGATAGCTAACTCAGAGGTTAAGAGCATTTGCTGTTCTTGCAGAGGACTCAGGTTCAGATCCCAGCTCCCAGTTCCAGGGGGTTCTGATACCCTCTTCTGGCCTTTGAAGGTACTGCATGCACATGGTGCCCATATATGCATAAAGACAAAACACTTGTACGTATAAAATAAAACAGAACTAAAAACAAAACAAATACATGCATTCATGCATGTATGCATGTATACATACATACATACAAAAAAATCTTGCTGAGATTCCTGGAAAGTTCCATATTCCCTACTTTCAAAGATATTCTTGGGGCCATAGTAAAAGGGCTAAGCTTAGCAATAGATCCACCAACTGAAAATTATAACAAGGTAAGTCTCCTTTCAATTCTACTTATAAAGCAAAACCTAGAGAGTTAGAACTAAGAGAGTCCTTCATAGTACACACACCTGTAACCCTAGCACTTAGAAGACTGAGCAGGATCAGGAGTTAAGAAGCCAATCTGGATACACAAGTGAGCTCCAGGCCAGCCTAGGATAGAGTGGGACCTTGTCTCAAAAGCAAAACAAAATCAGAAGGAGAAATTCCTAGACACCACTCCCAGCACCACATGGCTATGCAGGTATTCTGTTACCTAACCCCGAATTAACTTTTTTTTTTTTAATTAAAAGCTGTGCTGGGATTGAGAGCTCTAATTTACTACAGAGACTTCAGATGAAAAGAAAATTTAGGTAAGTTTTAACAAGGACAACATTTAGATTTGGGAGACATAGATCAGGGGCTTCAGTGGTGGAGTCTGGGCTCAGATTATGCTTTAGCATGCACTGTGCCACATTTCCCCAGCACCAAAAACAAAATAAACAAACACACACACACACACCCCAAAAAAAAAAAAAAAAGACAAAAAACAAAACATGGGTCCTGAAGAAACCTAGCTTATCTCATATATGAGATAAAATTTTGGTTATAAAGAGGACACTGACTGAACACATAGTCAGGAGGTATTGATGGCAGAAAGACACATTTAGAAAGAATCTTCTTAGTAACTGAGACTATAGGTCAGTTATAGTATTTCCCTAGCATGGATGAAGCCCCTGTAATCCTAAGTATTACATAAAACCAGACATAGCATCACATCCTGCATCCTGTAATCCTACCACTCAAGAGGTAGAGGTGTAAAGACCCAAAGTTCAAGATCAGCAGCTACAAAAGTTCACAAGCCTCTGTCTCAAAACAAACAAACAAGCAAACACCTGAAACGATATATCAGTTGGTGAAAGCACTTGTGCATTTAATCACAAGCACTGTCAATCCCAGAACTGGGGAGGCAGAGGCAGGTGGATCTCTGGATTCAAGGCCAGCCTGGTCTACAGAGCAAGTTCTAGGACAGCCAGGGCTACACAGAGAAACCTTGTCTCAAAACAATAACAACAAAATGCAAAACGAATGAACAAACAAAAACCAACTAGGTGGCTGGCTGCTGGGGAAAAATGGCACCCAAGGTTAGTCTCCACCCTCCAGTTTTGTGTGTGTGTGTGTGTGTGTGTGTGTGTGTGTGTGTGTGTCTGTCTGTCTGTCTGTTGGAGAAGCTGGTGTCTCTGAATTCTGGGTAAGCTATTAACTCAAGTTTTTCCCTCCCTTTCTCTGATACTCAGCTTCCTCATAGGAGAAGTGAAAGGCTGGACCTAGATCAGCTAGGGTTGGCGCCTTTTTAAAAAAATTCTAGCAAACCCTTATGATAAGCTGATAAAATATCTTAACTTTGTTCCCAGCAAACAAACAAACACACATCATACAGTTATGAGACTGAACTAGGTTTAAAATCCAATCCTCTGAAGATAAGATTATGTGAAGAGCCTGGGTTGGTGGCCCACATCTTTAGTCCCAACACTTGGGAGGCAGGGGCAGACTGATCTCTGCCAGTCTGAGGACACCAGTCTACATAATGAGATCCAGGTCAGCCACAGCTACATAGTGAGACCCTGTTCAAAAAAGCCAAACATTCTTTTGAATGTGAAGAGGAAAAATTGAGGAAATGAATGACTTTCTGCCTTCAGCCAGTTAACAACTGCAAGGATCTCATACAGCCAGCAGGGGGAGTAAGGGTCAGCACCATACCCAGCCAGATTTAGTGACCAAATTGCACGAGTTAACCAAGCCTTAAGCTCTTAGCCAATGCAGAGGTCCAAGTCTTTGCTCTTCTTCCTTTCCTTGCTTTCTTTTTTTAAAAATATTACTTATTTTATGTATATGAGTACACATATATATAATTTCAGACACACCAGAGGAGGGCATCAGATCGCATTACATATGGCTGTGAGCCACCATGTGGATGCTGGGAATTGAGGACCTCTGGAAGAGCAGTCAGTGCTCTTAACCACTGAGCCATTTCTCTAGCCCCTTTCTTTCCTTTCTTAATTGTATTTTTTTTTTTAATTGTAAAACAGATTTATTTTGCATGTATGAGTTAGAGAAGGCTGTGATAGGCTGTGGGTGCTGGGAACCAAACCTGGGTTCTCTGTAAAAGCAACAAATGCTTTTATGTGCTGAGTCATCTCTCCAAGCCCCCAGGTAATTTTCTTCCTTTCTTTCTTCCTTCCTTCTCTTTCATCATCTTATTCTCCACCCACCCCACCCCCAACCCCACGGATTTCTCTGTGTAGCTTTGGCCTTCCTGGAACTCACTCTGTAGAACAGGCTGGCCTAGAACTCAGAGATCCACCTGCCTCTGCCTCCCAAGTGCTGGGATTAAAGGCCTGCACTACTATAGCCCAGCTCCCCAAGTATTTTCTGAAAACTCAGGACACCTAGCTGCTGAAGAACTCCCCCACCCCAGGGTTCACACAATTCCTAATTCTTCAGCCATTACCAATGAAAAACAAGGATTCACATCAATGACGTGGTGATGCTGAACAGAAATCAGATGCATTCTCCAACCATGCCTGAGGGCTACATCAGAATACCCTGCAACCTAAATTGAGTACTTCAGAAGCCCACACTTAAATATTATTCAGCAAAGGGAAAAAAATCTAAAGGGACTAGAGACATCTTTTATTCTTTTACTTTCCAGTGCTATTATTATATAACATCCCCACCCTAGCGTATTTTGAGACAGGGTCTCAGTATATAGCCCAAACAAGCCTAGAATTTGCAATCCTCCAGCTAAGCCTCCCCAGTACTAGAATGGGTCTGTGCCCATGCCTGACTAGACATCTAAATTTAAAACACCTTAAAGTCTTAATTTCTTTCTTTCTTTCTTTTTTTTTTTTTTAAAGACTTATTGTGTATGAAATGTTCTGCCTGCACAGCCAGAAGAGGGCTCCAGATATCATTATGAGCCACAATATGTTGCTGGGAATTGAACTCAGGACCTCTGGAAGAACAGCCAGTGCTCTTAACCACTGAGCCATCTCTCCAGCAAGTCTTAATTTCTTAATGTGAATTTCTTTTCACATTTTTTTCAAGGCAGGATTTTACTACAATTTTCAGCCTGGCCTCAAACTTTTTTTTTTTTTTTCCCGAGACAGGGTTTCTCTGTGTAGCCCTGGCTGTCCTGGAACTCACTCTGTAGACCAGGCTGGCCTTGAACTCAGAAATCCGCCTGTCTCAGCTTCCCAAGTGCTGGGAGTTACAGACATCCACCATCAGCTTAGATCTACTTATGGGTTCATCCTTGGCCCTAGATTATATTATGATCAATCCTGCTGCCCTCTGCTCCAGACAAAAGGATCTAAAGACAAAGTGATCATTCTCTGTGTTCTTCAGTTTAACTACACAGAGAAGACAGAAGCCGGGTTTGGTGGCACATACCTGTCTTCAATTCCTGCACAGGAAAGTGAGATGAGGATCATAGATTCAGGCTAGCCTGATAGATTAAGGCTAGCCTGGACTACATAATTAACCCTCCAACACACACACAGAACAAAGCTAAGGATAATTGGTTGACAGAGCCCTGGACTACATAATTAACCCTCCAACACACACACAGAAAAAAGCTAAGGATAATTGGTTGACAGAGCAATCTGGAACAAATGGAGTTATGTACACTGATTGTAAAGGGGAAAAAAAGCCAGTAAGAGACAGACTTTCTTTTCTTTGATTTTTTTTTTTTTTTTTTTTTTTTTGAGGGGGAGGTCCTCAGGTTGTCCAGACTGGCTTCAAGTTGCCATGTAGCTGAGGATGACCTTGAATTTCTGATATTCCTGATTCTATCTACTGAGTACTGACTACCACACCCAATTTATGGGATGGCAGGCACACACTCTTCCAATTGAGCTACATCCTCAGCATCAAGATGAACTTTCATCTGTAGCACATGAATTAAGTTACACAAAAGGATTTCCTGAAGACACAAAGGTGACAGAGGCTAGGCAATGTAAGGACAGAAGAACAAAGTCTGCTGTGAGAGAACCACTCTGCCCAACACCAAAAGAAGGAAATCTGGAGGGCCTCTGACAACACTGGCGTCTCACTGTTCATCAGCTGTATCCCTTCATTATTCCAGCATAAATGGCTGCACCGGCCCTGGTGATGCCTGTTCCATCTTTACTGTCCCTTCCAGCTCCTCTCTCTAATTTTTCTGTCAACACCCTGAAAATACCAGCCACGCCATGCCAATGGAAGAACACAGCAATGGAAGAACAGCAGCAAGAACACAGATGAGAAAGAGGCCAGCCTGCCTTGAGGCTCCCTCACATAGGTGGGCAACTGCACTCCCAATCTGCCTCCCTGGGAGGACCTGGCTTCTCTGGGGTCTGGTTTTCTTTATGTAGAGGCCTCCCCCTCCCTTTCAGACCATGTGATGGCTCCCCTAGACCTTTGATGTAATTTATGCCTTGCCAGGGACCAACCCTTTCCCACCACTGTGAAAGAGAGAAAAAAAATATATAAATAAATACGTCGGAAATCTATAACGAGGTCTTCTTAGAGGGCAAGACATGGGGAGAGTTAGAAGCAACGTCAATTACTCTTTTGGGGTTTTAGTTCAAGCCAAGGTCTGCTTCCAGCAATCAACCATTAAAACAAGCCGGCCAGAGTAACAGCACAGTTTATTCTGATCATTTAATTTGAAGTGTCAATAAATTAAACTTCAATCAATTAAACTAGGTGTGCAATAACCCAGATGGACACCCCGACACCAACATAATCACAATAAAAATTTTTATGGCTGCCAGGGACCTCACCGGGGGTAGTGCTGGCACAGATCAAGCCCTGGCTGAGAAATATATCTCCTTAGTGCAGGAATGAGGAGATTGCTTCTCCTAACGAAATGGAGGGGCCAAGCACCAGCAAGGACGCAGCTGGGAGAGGGGCACAGGGGACTGCCAGGGACGAGATGGGAGTGCTTTGGGGGCTTAATGTAATTGATACCTTTGCCCAAAGCAGGGGGAGGGGGCACTCAGGCCAAGTACCTCTACTGTCAGTGCCAAAGGAATTTAACAAAAACCCCATTAAGATGATTCAGGAGGCAAAGGCCACTGAAACAATGTCAACCTCTGAGTCACCAATGTGTCCTGCAGTTTCCTTCTCTAGATACATATACATCCTAGTGCACTTTAGATGGTCTGGTACTTGAATGAGATGTGGAAATCAGGATTTTGTCAGTTTTAGGATACAATGGTTTTTGTTGGTTTTTTTTTGTTGTTGTTGTTGTTGTTTTTCGAGACAGGGTTTCTCTGTATAGCCCGGGCTGTCCTGGAACTCACTCTGTAGACCACGCTGGCCTCGAACTCAGAAATCCGCCTGCCTCTGCCTCCCAAGTGCTGGGATTAAAGGCGTGCGCCACCACTGCCCGGCTAGGATGAAATGTTAAGGGGAGACAACGGATGGAACTGAGGTCTAATCTGTAAAACACTGGAAACGCACTCAGAAATTAAAACCTGGAAATAGAGAGAAAAAAACATATCTCTGTACAAAGTTTTTAAGCATCTGAACTGCTACAGTAATTCAGCTTTGGGGGTTGGGGGGAGTAAAGGCTGAAGGAAGTTATTAAGATTCCAAATTATAAATGGAGAATGGCAACTGCAGATTTCTCTCCACTAACAACTAAGAACAGGAGAGCTGGCAAAAAGGGCAGCAGAGGGGCTGAGGCCAGAGACAGGCTGGGAACTGAGAGACAAAGGACTGGAAGATTTGGTAAATCCAATTATGAGCTAAGGCTACACTGCTTTTTTCAATATTTATCTTATGACTATTTTGCCTGCATGTGTGTGCATCATATGCTTGCCTGAGGCCTAAGGTCAGAAGATGGTATTCAATCCCCTGAAACTAGTGCTGCAGATGCACCATATATTCAAGGCCAGATTTGGCTACATGAGACCCTGTTCTCAAAAATAGTATTAACAGGCTAGGTGTGGTACATGCCTTTAATCCCAGGACTTGTGAGGCAGAAACAGGAAGGTGTCTGTGAGTTGGAGGACAACCTAGTCTGCATAGTGAGTTCCAGGACAGCTAGGACTATGTAAAGAGATCCAGTCTCAAAAGATAAATAAATGTGGTGGTAGTGGTGGTGATCATGATGATGTAGGTGGGCACAAAAACAAACACCTTTAATTCTAGTGCTCAGGAGCCAGAGGAGAATCTGTGTAAGTTTAAACCAGCCTGGTCTACACAGCAAGATCCAAGCCAGGCAGGACTACATAATAAGACCCAGTCTCAAAAAATAAATAAATAAATAAAATAAAATAAAAAATCATTTAAATTGGAAAGAACACAGAAGGAAAAAAAGACACTAATTTAATCTTCAAGAACTCTAAAAATCAGCACAAAGACTAATACCTGTAGTTTTGATTATTTGTTTATTTATTTATTGAGACAGGGTCTCTCTACATAGCTTAAACTGTTTGGTTATTTATTTATTTACTTATTTATTGAGACAGGGTCTCTCTACATAGCTTTGACTGTCTAGGAACCCACTAAGTAGACCAGGCTGGCTTCAAACTCTCAGACCTTCCTGTGCCTACCAAGTACTGAGATTAAAGGCAGGAGTCATAATCCATAGCTTTCTGTAGGTATTTTATCATCAACAAAAACTTTATACAACCCACGGCTAAAAGGAAAATTCTGCAAACTGAAGAGGTAAGAACCTACAGAAACTTCAGAAACCTGGCGAGGCTGGGAGATGATAGATTCAGACCTAGCCCAGGCTACATAATGAGGCAAGCCTAGCCCAAGCTACATAATGAGGCTGTCTAAAAAAAAAAAAAAAAAAAAAAAAAAAAAAAAAAAGTTCTGAGAGAACAAGTAAACTAAAATAGGCATTTTGGCACCACCCTTCCTTACAGTCATTTTCTATAGCTCTGCTTCCCTAAACCCAATACATAAGGTGCTAGTGACAAAGGCTCAGTATAGTTTCAGAAGTAAAGGTAAGGGGTATTCAGGTAAGCTAGCCAGGGTCTGTTACTACTTGCAGCCAGTTAGTTCAGCTGCAAGGGAAGAATGAGGAGGAAGCAGACTGACACAGATTACACGGTGCAAGAAGAGAAAGAAAGGGAGAGAAAATGGCACAGAGAGATTGCCCCATACAACTCCAGCTCTCCCAGTGCTAGGGGCCCAATATAAGGCCTTTTAAAACCAGCTAGACCATGTGTTCTTAGTGCTGCACTATACCCAGCCCAACAGAACCAATGGTAAAGGAGCCACTCAAGCCTTACCTTCCTCACTCGTTAAGCTAGTTCAACTAAATTATATTAATTTTGGTTTTATGAGGTCTTACTTTGTAACCCAGGCTGGCCTCAAACAAGTAGCAATAATGGCCTCAGCCTTAGTGCTGGAGTTACAGGTGTGAGCCACCACACCTGATTAAAAAGCTAAAAACATCAAAGGAAACCAATTTCACAGACTCTATCCACGTCTGTCACAAGATTTTAAAAAACTCATTGACTGGTGCAGTAAATACCTGAACTACTCAAGACATTAAATATTTTTGCTTCAACTTGTCCAGCTCATATGATGAGAATAAATTCTCTTTGACATTTGAAAGGTTAGTAAGGAGGCTTGGACAGATAGGTCAGTGGTTACAGTGCTTGTCATACAAATAAGAAAACCAAAGTTCAAATTCCCACATAAATGCCAGGTGAGTATGGAGGTCTGCCCTGGCTACATGGCAAAGTGGATTCCAGTCAGACCTATAGGAAACTCTCAGTCAAAAAACTAAAACAAGTTGGTGTGGTGGTACATGCCTCTAGTCTCAGCACGTGGGAGGTAGAGGCAGGTGGATCTAATGAGTAGCCAGGGCACCAGGGAAGGGAAAGGAGGGAGAGAAGCAAAGAGGGGCCTCTGTCTCAAAAAACTGTTTTTCCTTTAAAAAGAAAGAAGACAAAACGTGTTCCTTCTTTTACTGACAAGAGTTTGACATAAACACGAGGAATATAAAGGAAAACAGGAGCCAAGGAAACAATCCTGGAATCCAACTCAAGGAAAGAAGAATCCACTAACACACAGAAACAGGTAGAAGGACTCATAGGTCTCTCTGCAAACGGCCAGCCGGTGCCTGGAAAGAAACGCTCTGGTTCTGTTCTAAAGGGTCAGTGTTTTATTTGAACAAGCAGGACGGATCAAGGGACAAGAGCTAATGGACTTCTACTTCTACTTCTTTTTTTTTTTTTTTTTTTTTTTTGGTTTTTCGAGACAGGGTTTCTCTGTGTAGTCCTGGCTGTCCTGGAACTCACTCTGTAGACCAGGTTGGCCTCGAACTCAGAAATCCGCCTTCCTCTGCCTCCCAAGTACTGGGATTAGAGGCGTGCGCCAGCACTGCCCGGCGCTAATGCACTTCTATAATCACCACAATTCTCATGTAATCCAACAACGGATCCTACAGTATGAGTTCCTACAGTCTGAAGGAGGAGGGAATAGGAGAGCGGAATACGGAGTCAGAAAAAAATATTCCAAACTCTATACTATCTCTACCAAGTATTCCTGAACCAGGATGGAATGCTGCCTCTCAATCGAGACAGAATTACATACTAAGGATTAACAGGAAAACGAAAACAAGTTTTGTGAAGGAACAGGACATGGAATTGCCAATAGATTCTGACGACCACCTGGAGGATCTGGGGCTGGCAAAACAGCTCTATTCTGCCATTGCAACTAGGGGGCGGGTGGAGGGAGCGACTATGGAGATTTGGGGAAACTCAAGTAGTTGTGATCCACAACGCTAACCATCAGGGAGAGTGTAAAAGACCCACCCCCACCCCATCCAGTGCACTCAGAATTCTCCTAAGGACCACACATGTTCTCTTCAACTTTGCCACCGACTCTTGCCCTCTTCCCGACAAGGCTTCCTACTCTAAACAGCGGCTCTGGCTCCCATGTAGGCCACACTTGCATTGCTCAGACAGCGGGAGCTTCGGCCCCCGAAGCCTGCCCGAAACCCTCCCGGCCACAGCTCACGAACCCCACCTCCCGGAGCCCCAGAACACAACGGCGGAGCCACCGGCCCTCCAGCTCCTACCAAAATCAGCGCCTCCATCTTGCCCGCAGCTGCTGCCGACGTGGAGTCGCACAAGCGACGTCGCTGCTGATTGGCCCTGAGTCTTCACTAGGTCCCGCCTCCAAGAAGCAACATTGGGTGAAGATACGCCAGCCTTCGCATCTTGACCAGTTAGCATAGTCACTCACTTCACGAAAGCCAACTGTCCAGCCAGAAGAAGCGGGTGTTTGATTGTCAGACGGCATTTTCAATGAAAAGCCAAAACCTCAGCACTGAAGGGGCGGGAGGATCATTGAGGGCCGTGCTGTTTCCATGGGGAACGGAGGAAGCGATTGTTACTTTGCTATTGGTAGGAGGAAGCCACGTGATTCCGTCAGCCTCTAATTCGCACTCGCTGTAGGGGGTGCTATGTGTCTCTAACCCTTAGCATTAACCTTGCTGAGAATCCCTGCCCGAATCCAGATTCCCAACGCCACCATTAGGTACTGCGGGATATCCACTGTTGTAGTGTCCTTGGGTCATTTCAACAACCTCAGCAAGTTCACCAAGTTAGCTATAGGCAGCCAGACGTTAACTACACACACAAACCAAGGTCTCGAGAAGTATATCCCAGGATGTGCACGTGTCACATGCACACATACCCAATAAATATTTTAAATGTAATTTACTTTTCTAAAAAAAATTCTGGGGACTGGAGCAATGGCTCAGTAGTTAAGAACTCATCCTCTTCTTATGGAAGACTTGAGTTCAGTTCCCAGTTCCCACATCCGGTTGCTCAGCTCCAGGAAATGGGCCTTCCACTTTCAGTCTGGGAGTTGAGTGCAAGAGACCTGCACTTTGATGGACAACGTTTTCCCGCCTTTGGCTCAACATGAAATAGGATATTAGCCGGGCAGTGGTGGCGCACGCCTTTAATCCCAGCACTTGAGAGGCAGAGGCAGGCGGATTTCTGAGTTCGAGGCCAGCCTGGTCTGCTGAGTGAGTTCCAGGACAGCCAAGGCTATACAGAGAAACCCTGTCTCAAAAAAAAAAAAAAAAGAAAGAAAGAAAGAAAGAAAGAAAGAAAGAAAGAAAGAGAGAGAAAGAGAGAGAGAGAATGAAAGAAGGAAAGAAAGGAAGGAAGAAAGGAAGGAAGGAAGGAAGGAAGGAAGGAAGGATATTAAGGCATTGGAGACTAGAGAGAATGAAAAGAATACGGATCAAGACAGAAAGGTGTCAGAATGGTACGTTCTGGGTGAATAAAGGAGGTTTGTAGCTGGGCACGGTGATGCCACCTTTAATCCCAGGACTAGGAAGACAGAGACAGACAGATCTTTATGAGTTTGAAGCCAGCCTGGTCTACATAAAAAGTTCCAGGCCAAACAGGACTACACAATGAGACAGAGGATGAAGAGCATCCTCTTCCAAAGGTCCTGAATTCAATTCCCAGCAACCACATGGTGGCTGGTAACCATCTATAATGAGATCTGGTGTCCTCCTCTGGTGTGCAGGCATACGTGCAGGCAGAACACTGTATACATAATAAATAAATCTCTCTTTTTTTAATGGAAAAATATCCATTATCACTATCTTTTGAAATATTCCTCTAGAAGCTTTCTAAAAGGGCATTCAAACTTAACAGAGTTTTTCTTATAATTTCAGAAAAAAGCTGAGAAAATTTTTTTCAATATAAAATGAATTACATAGTTAATATATGCTAGGAAAGGAAGTAATGATTTTTTTTTTTTTTGCAAAGTTCCACTTTATGAGGCTCAAATCTAGACAAGATAAAATTTTGGCTGTTTTTTGTTTTGTTTGTTTTTGTTTGTTTGTTTTGGGATGGTTTTGCTATGTAACCCTAAGTGACAGACATTCACCTGCCTTTAATCCAAGTATTGGGATTAAAGGTGTGTGCCATCATCACACCTTCACACCCAGTCGGCTTTGGCCTTTTCCACTGATGGACAGAAATCTAAACACTATTCTAGTATCACTCAGTGGAGTGGCTCTATTATTATTATTATTATTATTATTATTATTATTATTATTATTATAGTGTTTTGCCTGAATGAATGTGTCTTTTGTCAACTTGACACAAACTAGAGTTATGTGAAAGGAGGGAACTTCAGTTGAGAGAATGATGGTTTGGGAATCCTGACTGAACGAAGATCAGAATTGTCAGGAAATAGGGGACCCGCTATGGTGCTTCCTTCCAGAAAATGGTGAAGAAAAATGAAATCAGGCAGTGTGCCAGGTACATTTGATCCTTCTATGACAAGACCAAGATGAAGAGATGAGCCATTAGCATCCGACACTGTTGTTCGGTTGCTGCATAAAAACAGTGGTTGGTCAGGCTTGCACCTACAACACTGCTTCTGCTACCACTCTCAAGTCTGCCATCCAAAGACTGAAGGAACTAAAGAAGGACTAGTAGACGCACTGCCATGTGAGACTTTTCTAGCCTGCAATTCAATGAGTTAGTTTAAATGGTTTAATTTATGGAATGAAGGGGGGGTGGTCCATAAGATTCAATTGTAAGATATTTTCTTAATTAGTGATTCATGGGAAAGGGGTCAATTCATTATGGATGGTGCCATTCCCTGGGCTAGTAGTCCTGTGTTCTATAAGAAATCATAGAGAGCCAGCCAGTAGTCAGCACCCCTCTGACAGAAGCCATCTAGAAAGCCTATGGCGAGTGAATTTCCTGGAGATGGCCCGCCATTTTGCATGGCTGCAATGGGTGCACTCTGGAGAAGCACAGCCCAGAGACTTCATCCCAGGATTGCTTCTTTCTGCTGATATACCTTTCCTGCCACTATTACATCACCTAAGGATTCTTGGTCATCAGCTCACCCTATTGAGCAAATTTCCTGCAGATCAACATGAAGATGAACTTTCATGAATTAATGCTGTTTACATGAATTAATTACATATAGTGTTTCTGATTTGTTTCAAATAATTTTAAGAAGAAAGTTTAAGGGGATGGTTTTAGTTGTTTTGCGAGGAAGATGTAATAGGGTTGGAATCAAGAATAGACTGTGCCCCCTTCTCATAGTACAGTAGGTAAGGGCTGCATAATAAGGAACACAATGAGCTTTCATAAATTACACTAAGAAGAGAAAAAGGACTTGGGACAAATTTGTGATGAAGAAAAATTTTCATTCTATGTCAGGTCCAAGGATGAAGCCACAGGTGTGCATTATGATAAAGCAAGGCCATTTGAAACTGTTGTTTAGAGCTTATAATGAGCTTATAGGATGAAACACTGCTTTGAACTTACCATCAACATCCTTCTGTAACTCCCCTTTTATGTAATATTTCATCTATGGAGTAACTTTGTAAGGAACTTTGTCTAAGAAGGTATAAGAAAGCCAGAGAGAAGAAATAAAGTGTGGCCTTTGGGGCTCACCCTCACCCACCAAATGTATATATCTGTCTCCCTACATGTGTATGTATGTAAGTATGTGTATGTATGTAAGTATGTGTATGTATGTAAGTATTCATGAACACTTGTTGAATTGTTGAGACAGGTGGTTGGGCCCAGCCAAAATATATGTGTGTGTGTGTGTGTGTGTGTGTGTGTGTGTGTGTATGTATGTGTGTCTATATGTGTACTAGCATTCTCCCTTTTTTCCTCTTCTTTTCTCTCTGGCTCACTAAGAGCTAACAAACTTCAAACTTCTCCTCTGGCCAGAAAGGGCCCCTTAAGCCAAACAGAAACTAAGCCTTTTTTTCTTAATTCCTTTTTTTTTTTTTTTGTTTGTTTTTTTTTTTTGTTTTTCGAGACAGGGTTTCTCTGTGTAGCCCTGGCTGTCCTAGAACTCACTCTGTAGACCAGGCTGGCCTCGAACTCAGAAATCCGCCTGTCTCTGCCTCCCAAGTGCTGGGATTAAAGGCCTACCACCGCCCGGCCTTTTTCTTAATTCATTGATGCTAACAGCAGGAGTTAATTTAGCCAAGGAATAGAAAAAAAGTTAAATTGCCAGAAGCCATCAGCTTCCGGCCCCCAGAATAGTAAGAGAGAGTCACAAGGCCAGAGATCATCAGTCTTTGGCCTTCATCTAATGTTGAGTACCTGATCCTGCCAGGTACCTCAGTTCCTGATCCCACCAGGGCTGGCCCCCCTGCACCAATCCATGGTCTCTGCATCAGTTCCTGCCTCCAGGTTCCTGCCCTGCTTGAGCTCCTGTCCTGACTTCCTTCAATGATCAATAGCCATATAGAAGTGTAAGCCAAATAAACCTTTTATTCCCCAACTTGCTTTTTGGCCATAGTGCTTCATGACAGCAATGGAAACCCTAAGTCAGTATGTCTGTGCACCACATGCATGCCTGGTTCCTGTGAAGGCCAAAAAATTATATCAGATCCCCTTGAACTGGAGTTGCAATGGAATTATAAGCTGCTATTTGGGTTCTGGGAATCAAACCTGGGTACTCTGGAAGAACAGCCAGAGTTGTTAAAGAATGAACCATCTCTCCTATCCCAGTGGTGTTGTTCTTGCTTTGCCAGATTAATGGCAATACTAGCACTTTTCTGCCCATTTATTATGTGCCGAGCATAATGCTTAGCCATTCAATTATTTATTCTTTAATATATCTGGTGGGGTTGTTTGATATAGTTGGGGGGGGGTTGTTTTAAATATTTTTATTATTTCGGAGAATTTTGATCACTTTCAAAACCTCCAACTCCTCTCCTTAATTCCTCCTAGATCTACATTTGTACACCCCAACTTCATGTCTTTTTTTTTTTTTTTTCTAAGATAGGGTCTCATTTTGTAACTCTGACTAGAACTTGAACTCACTAAGATTTTCCTGCCTCTAACTCTAGGTTGCAGAGATTAAAGGTGTGTGCGGCACCATGTCAAGTTCTTTTGTTGTGGTTTTGGTTTGGACTTTTTGAGACAGGATCTCTTTCTAACTCTAGCTGTCTTGGAACACACTCTGTAAACCAGGCTGTCCTTGAACTCACAGAGATCTATCTGCCTTTGCCTCCCCAGTGCTGGGATTAACCTACCATCCTTTGTTTTCGTTTCTTAATAAACCATTAACTTCAGTTCATGCTGTTCATATATTTCTGGATATGGAGTCCTCTATTGGAGCATAGTGTTGCTTTTTGAGACAAAGTTTCATTCTAGTCCAGACTGGCTTAAACTCCCCACAATCCTCCTACCTCAGCTTCCTGGGTTACAGGTGTGAGCCAACAAGCCTGATTTGTTGATACATTTTTCTAAGAATCTCATAGGGTTTGCTATTGGGGGGGAGGTGCAGGCTGTTCTGCACCTCTTCTAATCCTATTTCAAAGGCTAAAACAGGAGGGTCGCTTGAATCCAGGAGTTTAAGAGTAGTCTGGACAATAGAGTAGAACCCTGCCTCTTGAGAAAAAGAGAGGAGGGTAGTGTGGGCTATAGTTTAACTTGGTAATATGCATGCCCACCGTGCACAAAGCCCTGCGTTCCAGCCTCATGGAAGCACACACCTCTAATCTTATCACACTGGAGGTGGATGCAAGAGGATCAGAAGTTTCAGTTACTCCTTGGGTACATGTTGAATTTGAGGCCAGCCTGAGGCACATGAGACCTTGTCTCAAAGAGAAAAAAAAAAAAAAACAAGGCTGGGCATGGTGCCCATATCTGTAATCTCAGCACTTGGGAGGCAGAGGCAGAAAGATCAGGTGCTGAAGGCCAGCTTTAGCTACTGACCTATGTAACAAGTTTCATGCCAGTCTGGGCGAGTTGAAACCCTTTAGAGCAGTGGTCCTCAGCCTTCCTAATGCTTGCTGGGATTAAAGATATGTGCCACCAGGCAAGGGAATTTTTCTTTTGAATGCTAAAAAATTATTCTCAAAGTTAAAAAAGAAAAAAAAAACCAACAACAACAACAACAAAAGGAAAGCACATTAAAAAAAAAAAAGTTTGAAGTAGATAGTCATTATATCCGTTTTTCAGATGAGAAATAGAGTCCAGAGAAGCTGTCAGTTGGCAGTATACATTTGAGGTCTGAAAAACTTGTCCTAAAAACAATGTTCTTGACCAGACCACAGCCTTCTAATCCCTGCTGTCTGAGAAGCTGAGGAAGGATGGTAAAGAGTAAGACTGTCTGAGCAACTTTGTGAGCACTCTACTACCCCAACATTTATTTATTTATTTATTTATTTATTTATTTGTTTACTCATATCTCTCTCTCTCTCTCTCTCTCTCTCTCTCTCTCTGTGTGTGTGTGTGTGTGTGTGTGTGTGTGTGTGTGTGTACATTTCTCAGGGAAGAATGCCATCAATTTATCTTTCTTGTTTGCTTCTTTGTTTGAGACACAGAGTCTCTAGCAGCATAGGATGACCTTGACTTTGCTGTATGATGCAGACTGCATTTGAACTTCTGATCCTCCCGCCTGAGCTTCCGGAGTGAGGGGATGATAGCCATCTGCCACCACACACCACAGCACACTTCCCTCATTTTTTTTTTAAATTACTGTCTGCCGATGCATGCCTTTAAATCTAGCACTTAGGAGGTGGAGTCAGGTGGATTTCTGTGAGTTGGAGACCAGCCTGATCTACATAGTAAGTTCCCAGACAGCCGGAGCCAATAAATGGGATCTTGGAAAGAAAGAAAGAAAGAAAGAAAGAAAGAAAGAAGAAACAAAGAAGAAAAAAAGAGAGGGCACAGCGAAGTGGCTCAATGAGTAAAGGTACTTATGACGCAAGCTTTGTTTTTTTTTTTTTTTTTCGGTATTTATTTAAATTTCAGATGTTATTCCCTTTCCCTATTCCCCCCCCCATTAACCCCCTATTCCATCCCTCCTCCTCCTTTTTTGCTTTTATACCGTTTAAATTACATGCAAGTATTAAAGTCAATTCTAGGTTGAGGAAGTAGCAATACAGTAGATACAAATAGTCAAGGAACAAGCAAAACAATAAACCCAGATAGTCTAAGAAAACACGCAGGACAATAAACAGACTCCTGTGATCACTATTTCTAAGGGCTTATCAGGATGACCAAAATATCTGAGCCTACTTCCCTGTCCTAGCCCAAAGTCATTTTCATGCCTGAAGCCTACTTCTTTGTTCTAGCTTAAGATTTAGATACCTGCCTGTAATTACTTCTTTGTTCTAGCCTAAAGTCAGATTCCTGCCTGCAGTCCATTTCCTTGTCCTTGGCCTATGTCAGATTCCTACCAGGCAGCCCCAAAAGCTCTCCACATCTCCTTCCCCCCTTTTATTGCATAAACCAGATTGAGTCTATTTTAGGTTGTTCTGACAAGAATGCCTGTTGTGGAATATGCATTATCAAAAGCAATGCACTTCTGTCTTAGGTTGGTAAGGCTCTGTGCAGAATCTTACCCGTTTTGGGCTTGCCAGCCTGTTAAATTAATAGCTCTGTCTGGGGGTCCATTTTCAGTTTCAAGTCATGTACTTTGGCTGCCAACCTGTGGATGTAGTTAGAGACAACCTTTAACACAATGGGCAGGAGTAAAATATTCCCAGGACAAAAGGGGCTAGCCTGGTCAAGCTATATATGCCATTCTTGAGGTTTGACCAAAATGGAAATACTGAACTTAAGTCATGGATAATTTTATTAGCGTTATCTGCAGCATCAAAGCTCAACAGAGCAGCATTCTTTAAATTCATAATCTCATTATGCAAAGTTAAAACATCCAGAGAGGTGTTAGAATTATGCCACATACCCTGCAAGTGTCTTTTTTTGTTTTTTCTAAATTGGATATTTTATTTATTTATTTAGCATCTTTTTATTAATTGCTATTACATGCATATATGTTACTAAATATAGTCTGCATTCTATATAATGCTACATGTATGAATGTCTTCAGGGCTGACCATTTGGTATTAGATAACTAGGTAGTGTGCTCTTTCATGGGGAAGACTATTTTTCCTGATTCCATCATTTCTTAGTTGCTGTAGTTCTTTGTGTAGGAACACAAAAGTTTTTAAAATATATTTGTATAGGACTGGAGAGATGGCTCAGCAATTAAGAGCATTCACTGACTGTACAGAGGACCTGGGTTCACTTTCTAGCACCTACATACTACATACATACACAAGCATGTAAAATAAAACAATTTTTTTAAAATAGTTTTGGATTCAGGAGAGCTGGTCCAACAGTTAAGGATACTTGTCCTTTCAGAGAATCTGGGTTCGATTCCCAGATGGTTCACAAGTGCATGAAACTACAGTTCTAGGATACACATGACACCTAGACATACATGGGAGCAAAACAATCACACACATATAATAAATAAATAAGCAAATCTAATATAAATATTTAGTAATCATTTTAAAGTGTTCAGTTCAGTAGTTGTTGATATTTGTGTTGTTGTGCAACCATTACTATCTATTTCCAAAATGCTTTCATCATTCCCAAAGAAAGTCAGTTGTTCCCTGAGTCCCTCTCCAATAAGCACCCCTAGCCACCAAATGCTTCCTCTATGAATTTAAAGGAAAATAAACAAAACTTCTTTTACACTTATTTAGTGTGTGTGTGTGATTATACACGTGACAGAGCAAGTGTATGGTAAGAGTCCATTCTCTTCATCATATGGGCCCCAGAATTAAAATTTGTTATCAAACTTGGTGACAAGCACTTTTAACCCATTGAGCCATCTCATTAATCTGGTCTTCCCACCCCATCCTCCGGTTTCTAGAGAGAGTATTTAGCCCAGGCTGACCTTGAACTATGTACTAGTTTGCTTTCCATTGCTGTGATAAAACATCTATCAAATGTAACTTGGGGAGGAAAGGGTTTATTTGGTTTACATATTTGAGTTCACAGTCCATTGAGAGATACTAAGACAAAAATTTAAGGGAGAAATCTGGAGGCAAGAACTGAAGCAGAGACCATGAAGGACTGTTGTTTACTGGTTTGCTCAGCCTGGTCCTTATACAACTCAGAACCACTTGCCCTACGGTGATATCCATAATGGGTTGGGTCCTCCCACACCAATTTTTAAGTAAGAAAATGTCCTATAGGGACTGGAAAGATGGCTCATTGATTAAGAGTACTCACTATGATGTTGTTGTTGTGTTGTTTTTTAGAGACAGGGTTCTCTGTGTAGCTGTTCTGGAACTCACTTTGTAGATCAGGCTGGCTTGGAACTCAGAGATCACCTGCCTCTGCCTCATGAGTGCTGGGACTAAAGACTATATGCCACCACACCCCACTGAGCACTCACTACTCTTGCAAAGGACCCAGTTTCAGTTCTTTTTATCCATTCATCAATCGATAGACATGTGTGTTATTACACTTTTAATGGTTGTGAATAGTACTACTATGAACATTCATGTTACAAATATTTGCTTGTGCTCAAGGGGAAATAGTGGTAGAGTGTTTACCTGTAATGTGTAGGTTCCTGGACAGAACTTTAAGAAAAAAGTTTGTTTAAGAACATGATTTTAGCCGGGCAGTGGTGGTGCATGCCTTTAATCCCAGCACTTGGGAGGCAGAGGCAGGCAGATTTCTGAGTTCGAGGCCAGCCTGGTCTACAGAGTGAGTTCCAGGACAGCCAAGGCTACACAGAGAAACCCTGTCTCGAAAAACAAAAACAAACAAATAAACAAACAAAAAACCCAAAACAAAAAACAAACAAACAAAAAACCCCATGATTTTAATAAATTTGAATATATACTTAAGGATAGTGATTCTGTGTTCACCTTTGAGGATCTGTCAAACTATTTGCTTATTGCCTATACTGTTTATTTATTTAGTTTTTGAAATACTCATTTAGGGCTGGAGAGATGGCTCAGTGGTTAAGAGCACTGACTGCTCTTCCAGAGGTCCTGAGTTCAGTTCCCAGCAACCACATGGTGGCTCACAACCATCAATACAATGCCTTCTTCTGGTGTGTCTGAAGACAGCTACAGTGTATACATATACAGAAAACAAATAAATAATTAAAAAAAAAAGAAATACTCATTTATGTGTATGTGTGTGTGCCTTGGTGTATGTCTATGCACTATGTGCCTTCAGGAGCCTACAGAGGTCATTGGATCCTTTGAAATGGAATTACCAACAGTTGTGAGCAGCTATGTGGGTGCTAGAAATTAATTCAGATCCTCTCTGCAAGAGGTATAAGCGCTCTAAACCACTAAGCTGTCTCTCCAGCTCTAGTATGTATGTATGTATGTATGTATGTATGTATGTATGTATGTTTTTATAGAGTACACTGGGCTGACCTAGAACTGACTCTATAACTCAGTTTGACTTTGGAATTTGAGATCTTTGTAGCTGGGAGGGCTTAAAAGAAGTTATGAGAGGTCTCCTGATTTCTCTACATCTTCACACACACTTAATCACTGAGGTCTTTGTTGTTTGTTTTTGTATTTTGCACAATTCTCATCAGGATAAAGTGGTGTTTCATTGTGGTTTGATTTGCATTTCCCACATGACTAATGCTTTAGCATCTTGTCTGTATTGTTGTCCGCTTTCATATCTTCCAGAAGAATAGTGTATCCAAGTCCTTAGCTCATTTTTAGGTCAAGTTGTCTTTTTCTTGTTGAGTTATAAGAATTGGAGTGAGCTGAGTTGTCACCCTCAATTGGGGGTGGAGGAGAAACTGGAAGGACAATTAAGAGCACATAATACTCTTGAAGAGGAATCTAGTGAGTTCGATTCCTATATTCCCAGCACCTATATTCGTGGCTTACAACTGCCTCAAACTCAACTATAGCTTCAGGGGATGCAACACTTCTGGCCTCTGCAGACATTTGCACTCACCTGCATAGACATACACACCACATATATATGTAAACATACGTGCATGCATACACATGCACAAAGACACACACAGACATACACCACATATGTGCATAAACACACAAACCAAACATACACACACATACACACATACAGACATAAACACACACGCGCGTGCGTGCACGCACAGACACACACAAATACACACATACAAATGCACACACACACACACACAAATACACACACACCTTTTTCAAAGTTTGTTTTGAAACAGCATCTCACTTTGTAGTTCTGGCTGACCTACATTTGCTATACATCAGACTGGCCTTGAACTCACAGAGGTCTACCTTTCTGTCTCTCAAGTGCTGCTTGCACCACGAAACCCAGCAAGTTTTAGGAGATATTTATGTATTTCTGGATGGTAAACCCTTACTTGGTAAATCAAATATATCTTCTACTTTACAGAGGCTATTATTATTATTATTATTATTATTATTATTATTATTATTTTGGTATGGGGTCTTGCTATATTGCCCAGACAAATTTCTAATTTTCAGTTTTCCTGTCTGTCAGCCTCCCAACTAGCTGTAATTGCATGACTTCAGGGTTTTTTTGGGAGGTGGGGGTGGGGGAGTGTTTTTGTTTGGTTTTTCAAGACAGAGTTTCTTTGTGTAGCTTTGACTGTCCTGGAACTCACTCTACAGATCAGGCTGGCCTTGAACTCATGGAGACTCATCTGCCTCCACCTCCCAAGTGCTGGGATTAAAGGTGTGCACCACCACAGCCTGGGTCACGGCAGCAGTTTTTAAAGTGGTGAATATGACATTCATATGCAGAAAGAATTGCAAGAGATGTGGGATACAGAGGCCATAGTTCTTCCGTTTACAGTCAGAAAACATACAATAAAAACAATATAGTCAGAAAATGCCCCCAGAGAACAGTGCACTGTGATGAAACTGGGAAAGCAAATGGTGCTAGATTAGGTCAGCTGTTAGTGGAAATGGCAAGTGATCTAATGTAGTTCCAGGAAAGCATAATTCTGTCAATGTATCTGTAGCTCTAGCAACCTAATCACTTAAAGCGAAATAGCTACAGCCTAAATGCAACCAAGCTCTAACACAGTCAATTACAGTAACATGGCCAAAGGGGATATAAACAGAAGCAATTACATTAACTTGGCTAGAGCTGAAACCCAATCAACTGAATTGTACCTTGTCTTCACAGAAAGGGGAGTCACTGTCTTCAAAGAATCCACCCCACCACGATCTATTTTTCCAGTGATGTTTTGAGAGAAAAGTTCTCTGCTTAGCCAACATGAATATCTTTACTAACAGATGCAGGTTTATTACTCATGAAAATTACAGCCAGTTCTTCTTGTGACCTTTCTTTTTTTTTCTTTTTTTTTTTCTTTTTTTTGGTTTTTCGAGGCAGGGTTTCTCTGTATAGCCCTGGCTGTCCTGGAACTCACTCTGTAGACCAGGCTGGCCTCGAACTCAGAAATCTGCCTGCCTCTGCCTCCCAAGTGCTGGGATTAAAGGTGTGCGCCACCACTGCCCAGTTCTTTTTTTTTTTTTTTTTTAAAGATTTTATTTATTTATTTTATATATATGAGTACACTGTAGCTGTCTTATGACACACCAGAAGAGGGCATCAGATCCCATTACAGATGGTTGTGAGTCACCATGTGGTTGCTGGGAATTGAACTCAGGACCTCTGGAAGAGTAGTCAGTGCTCTTAACCACTGAGGTATCTTTCCAGCCCCCTAAATAATCTTTCTAATTATCATATTTGCCTACTGAAATAGCCAACTATTAGAATTAGACAATAGAATTGTCCAAGATACTATGAGTTTTATGTAGAAACATGTAAATCAACCATATAGCTTATATGTCATGTTCTTTTAAGTTAGGTCAGCATAAGTGAATTCTTTCAAGGTGAATTAATTGACCAAAATTGGACTAAAACTGAATTTCTAAGCATTCAAGCCAAGCTTAGTTTTTAGTAGAGAAAAACAAATCAGTCATGTCTCTATCCAACCTGTGGGTGGTAGAGGTTTATTTCTTGTGCTTCCAGAGAAAGTGAGAATTTTTTTCCTGGTTTTGAACTAAAGACTCAGAAAAATAATTCACAATGCCTAGGCTATACAGATCACCTGGATTGGGCTCTGCATACTCAAACTCCACCTGGTGGCTTGCTCTGCCTCCATCAGGGGTTGATCCCAGGCAGCCATGGCAGAACAAGAAACAGCACCATGGTCATTAATGCCAATGGAATGAACTCTAGCTCTAGCTACATATCTGGTGATATGGGCACACACCTTCTAGAACTGGTGAAGACACCTGAAACTTGGGTTCTAGAAAAGCATTGCTTGTGAGGACATTGGCTTTGAGAAGGTTGTACAGTTATCATCTTCCTTCCTTTCTTCTAAAAAAAAAAAATTACTTACTGGCAGTAAAAAATTACTTTCAGAACAGACTGAGCCATCTTATTAGCCCCAAGGTAGCATCTTTCTGAACTAATGACTTCTTACATTTCCTCTGAGGTAGAGTTGTCTCTTTAACACAGAGCCATAATAAAACTCAAGATCACAAAACAGAAAGATTTCTCAGGTGCCTTAACCTAGTGAGCCATCTTAGTGGTTTCCCAACCTCTTTTTAAAGGCAAGTTTACAGGGGCTAAAGAGATCACTCAGCAGTTAACTGTGCAGACTGCTCTTGTAAAAGACCCTCGTTTGAAAGTTGGACATGGTGGTACACACCTTTAATCCCGGCCTTCGGGAGGCAGAGGCAGAGGCAGGGAGATCTCTGAGTTAAGGCCAGCCAGGACTACAGAGCAAGTTTCAGGACAGTTAGGGCTACACAGAAAAACTGTCTCAAAACAGAAAAACAAAACAAACCAAACAAAACCCTAAAACCCCTAATTGGATTCCCAGAATTGTCAGGTTGCTCAGAAACTATCTGTAACTCCAACTCCAGGATATTTGACATTTCTGGTATCTATGGGCACTATCACACACCTGAGCATACCCACACAGAGGCTCACACACACACACACACACACACACACACACACACCACTATATTAAATTCAGTGATTTGATATGTAAGGTTTTTTAAAAATTATTTTTAGGTGTGTGTGTGTGTGTGTGCATGAGAGAGAGAGAGAGAAAGAGAGAGAGAGAGAGAGAAAGAGAGAGAGAGAGAGAGAGAGAGAGAGAGAGAGAGAGAGAGAGAGAACTAAAGATTGAACCTAGGGCCTCAAGCATGATAGGCAAGTAAGTACACTGCCAATGAGTTACTCCCAAGTCCTCAGTTTACTTTTTATTTTGAGACAGGGTCTGCCCAAGCTAGGCTTGTACCCATTCTATAGTCAAAAAGACAAATGAATATATATGCTCAAGCTGAAAGAGCCAGAAAATATGTTATGGAATTATAGCTTTACTTGACGTAGGCCTTGGAGAGATCAGAGGACCAGCATTACTCGACTTTCAGTAATAAGCACTGTATATTGCCTCATCTGATCCCACACATCCTGTGACAGAAGATTAGTACTCCGTTTACCAAGAAGAAACTGAAACTCAGGGAAGTTAAATAATTTGTCCAGGTTCACACTGCTGGGAGTGAAGCTGAGGCTCAAAGCCAGATTTTTCGTCTGTTCAGACTGGTAGAAAAGCCAAGGAGGGGATTCTGGTGAGATAAGCAGCAGGAGCAATGATAGGAGGCTGGGATGCAGGATGCTTCTGAAAGGAGTAAGTAAATAGCTTGGCACCCGCCCTTCCAATCTGAGGGTGGGATGTCCTAGGCAGTTCTACCTCTTGCAGAGGATTACAACAGTGCAGTAGGGTACGAATTCTGGGGTTCCTAGAAGGTGATTGAAGCCCATAAGACTGGCACTGTGCCCACTCTGTGGCTAGCATGAACTCCTCCCAACTGTGTTGGTATGGGAGAGCCATGGCCTGAGGCTAGTTCCTGGAAGTCTAGCTGTCAAGACTGCATCTGGATTCCTTGCAGAATCAGGCTGCCTCCTGGCTTCAGCTGTCTCAAATATTTCTTTACCAGTGTGCCCTCCAGACAGGGATTCCTGATGCCCCAAAAGGTTATGAGGGCCTCCTGATACCTAAGAATTCATTTCCTAATATATAGTAATAAAACATTTTGTTTACTTTTATTAATTAGCTTAATTAATTTAAGGAAGAAAGACAGCAAAGGCATGAGGCCATTAGACACATTGCATCTGTGGTCAGGAAGCAGAGATGGATAGTTTATTTTATTAATCTTATTTTATTTGCAGTACTGTGGATCAAACCTAAGACTTTGTACATGCTAGGCAAGAGCTCTGCTACTGAGCCACACATTTAGCCCATACACTCATTTAATACTCACCTACTAAACAATATTTTAATAACGATATCTCCATTTTTTTCAAATAAGGAAGTAAAGCTCAGAAAGGTTATGTTACCGGGGGCCACACAGCTAATAATACCTTCCAATAATAAATGCCAGAGCTGAAACACAAGTAATAAGATTCAATATCTAAGAGAAAAGCAAAAGTGGGGGTGAGGGAAGGAATCAAGATTTAGTCCTCAGCTGGGTGTGGTAACTGAAGCCATCAATCCGAGCACTGAAGAAGCTAAGGCACGAAA
This sequence comes from Arvicanthis niloticus, assembly GCF_011762505.2. Lineage (NCBI taxonomy): Eukaryota > Metazoa > Chordata > Mammalia > Rodentia > Muridae > Arvicanthis > Arvicanthis niloticus. The sequence goes on along the minus strand of NC_047670.1, from coordinate 77,482,114 downwards.
AGTTCAAGAGTTCAAGGCCAGCCTGGGCTACATAGTGAGTTCCAGGTCAAGGCTACAAAGTAAGACAATGTGGTTTTTGTTGTTGTGGTTGTTGTTTTTTTTCGGGTTTTTTGTTTGTTTGTTTGTTTGTTTTAAAGGAAGAGGGAGAAAGGAAGGAAAAAGAAAGAAAAAAGAAAAGGTAAGAAAAGAAAGGAGCAGGAAGGAGAAGAAAAGCTAATCCTTGTATTAGGTGCTAGGACGCCTATTTCTCCTAGGTCTAGCTGAAGTTAAGCTCTAAAGGGTTTTGTTTTGTTTCTGGGACTTTCTAACTCTGCTAGCACGGCTCTACTCTTAGATGCCAGAGTCCAGGGAAACTGACACCCACTCACTCACTGGAGCCTCCCGCTGTTTTAGCTTTAGCTTGTAGCATCCCTTAACCTTCAGAGTATGAAGAGAACTCTTATTTGAGGAAAGGGACCTCCTCTCGAAATTGGGAAAAATCCTATCCTCACTCAAAATGGAGCACAAGGAAAATAACCCATGACTCTGGAGACCTGGCTCCACTATCTAGTATCAGTTTATACTTTATACTACCCCCACTCCTGACTTCCTGGGGGGGGGGGTTGGGGGGAACGTGAGTATTCCTGGGTCCCAGGCGTCCTTCACCACCTCCCCCATCTAGGGCAACCGCCCTGCTCTGCTGCTTAGGATAACACCCAGCCCTCCCTCTATCCCCGCTGTGGCTGCCTCCCCCTTCCGTCTGTTGAGAGAGGAAGCCAGGGGGTGGCGGGTGCAATGCTGCGGGGCACTGATAAAAGGCCAGTACTATCCCCGCCCTCTGGGGCCACTGCGGTCACACCAGTAGGCAATCCAGCAAGGCAGCCAGTTCCCTGTGGGACCCATGGCCCTCCCCTGGTTCCACCTCTACCCACCCCGCCCTGCTCACCCTTCTCGGGAAGCTGGTTGCATAACCCAGTGGGGTGTTTGGCAACATTGCTTGTGGCTTGACCTGATGCTGCTGGTGGTGTGCACATACGTAGTGGGGGTGGGTTGGACTGGGTGACAGATTAACTATTTAGGGGTTGGGTGATAAGCAAAAGTAGAAAATGCTAATATAATAAAGCTATGTGGCTGCTGTTCTATCTGTATTCTGTCTCTGCTACCTTCGTTGAAGTGGAAGAATTTTGGAGACAGAGAAATCTTAGTCATTGTCACTTGGCCAAGTCTGTGCAATCCACTCAGGTGGCACTCCCCTAACACCCTAAATCAGCCAAAGAGGCATTGTTGCAGGGCGTTGACTGTGGACACAGGGTTCTGGCAGAAGGGGGCTAAAGGGAATCAATCCCCTTCTCCCTAGGGTGACTTGGAGGCAGAACACAGCCCAGAAACCACAGGACAGAGCTCTGCCTTGGGAGGGGGTGAGGTGACGTGGGCTGTAGTGCCTCAGGTGGGCAACTTAGCTCATTATACCTGGCCACATCCCAACAAACAAGGAATAAAGGACTTCAAATACTTCTAAGAGTGTCTGCAGGAGAGACTACATCGGCCCTCCTTTGATTCTCAGAATGCCTTGCTCTCCAGCCCCTGTTAAAGTGCACAGGCCTCCTTACCCCAGATCCCAGTACCTAGAAAAATGTGTGCCAGTAGGTGACATCCTCAGCCCCTGAGGTCTTTAGGCTTATCACCTACTAGTCACCTCAAGCCCTCTGTAGAAACATCTGTATTTTATGCTTCAGTGTACCCACATCTTTGCCAGAATTCTCTTCTTTTTCCCCCTACAGCCCAGATCCACTGGAAAGCCTTGCTTGACTTTCACCAAGTAGGATTAATTTCTTTCATAGTGTAGTGCTTTGCATAGACTTTTTTGTTCTGTTTTGTTTTTGAGACAGGGTCTTCCTATGTATCCCTGGCTGACATAAAACTTACTGTATAGGTCAGGCAGGACTGATGTAGTGATTTTTTTTTCTTTTTAAAACAGTGTTTCATTACATATCACATGCTGTCCTGGAATTTACTATGTAGCCCAGCTTGGCCTTAAAAAAATCTTTGACTTCCTGTCTTAGTCTTCCAAGTACTGGGCTTTTAGGCATGTGTCATCATGTACACTGGCTATAGAACTGTCTGTGTGTGGAAATATGGACTGTCTTAGTCATATTTGTGTTTCTGGAGTAGAAAATATTTTTATTTATTATTTATTTATTTAGTTTTTGGTTTTTTGAGACAGGGTTTCTCTGTGTAGCCCTGGCTGTCCTGGAACTCACTCTGTAGACCAGGCTGGCCTCGAACTCAGAAATCCACCTGCCTCTGCCTCCCAAGTGCTGGGATTAAAGGTGTGCGCCACCACTGCCCAGCAGAAAATATTTTTAAATGAATGAAGGCTAAGGTGTATGTTATCTATAGATGTATATGAAATGCCATACACTCTGTTTACAGATTATCTGTAACCTGATATTATACAATTAACTGCATGTGTGACTGTTACTATCTCTTATCCCCTATGAGGACCCAAATAAGTATGCAAAGACATGTTATGTGACCTGGATTCAGTCCCACACTAGGCCCAGAGTCCACATCCAGCATCCAGTAAAGTCACTGGATTGCCTCCTGTCCCACATAAACCATAAAGGTGTGTGTGATCAGGTTGGAATGGGAGGTAATCAGCCTTGAGTCTGGCCGAGTGTGAGAAATCTCAGCGATGTTAGCTTGATGGGAGGTTCCTTGTGGACTGACACACTTAGTCATTACTTGCTTGACTGTGTTGCCAGGTTGTGGAGGATAGTGGGGAGAACTAGAGTGGTCAAAGAAGATGCTTTTGTGATGGAACAGTTGGAGGGTTCCCAGCTTCCCAGTTCATGCTTCAGAACAGAATACTCCCACTATTCTAACAGCAAAGATAATCCTATCCAAAGGGCTGGCAGAATGACACCTCTACCTTGGGATAGGATTTATCTATTTCCTGCCTATCTTGTTATTTTGTTTTTCAGAGACAGGGGCCCATGCACCTCAGACTGGGCGAAACTTACTATGTAGCCATTGTTGACCTTGAACTGATCTTTCTTCCACCTCCTGAGTACAGGGGTTCTAGGTCTTTTGCCAAATACCCAGCTCGCTTCTGGTCTGAAAATGTTTCCAAATTAACTTGAATATCAGTGAGAAAAACAATAGAGAAAAAGTGTAAGGCTGTACCAATCAGAACCAAAGTTAGATAGACCAAAAAGACATGTTCCTTTGATCTGAAAGTTACTGAAGCGGACACAGTGAATGGTGTCCTATAACTCCAGCACAGGGAAAGCAGAAGGATGAGAGACTTCTGGAAGAACACAGCAACTTGATACAGAGCTGTTGTGTACCTGGAGATGAATCTGATGTACATATGTATCCTGGCCTGCAAGAAAGAAAGATTCCTTTTTGGGAGACTAATTATTAACCAACAGGACAGCCTCTCACCTAAGGACCCTCACACCCCATACACATTGGCAATAAATAAATAAATAAATAAATAAATAAATAAATGTCCAAAAAAAATTTCTTTGTCCTATAGTGTCCTATAGCATCTGAGGCTAGGATTGGAGGGGGGGGCGGGGGGGGAAGGTGCAGATACACGTTAAAGGATACCTCTAAACAGCTAGCAGCCTCTCATCCCCAAAATAGCTCCCTTAGAGCCTAGGCTTTCTAAAAGTGAAGGCTGTTGCCCTAAGTAAATTGGACTCAAGATACCTGGTCCTTACTGCCTGCTGCCTTTTGCCTTGCTATGACTCAGTTTCCCTGTCCTTAAGAGACACCGCCTGAGAGAAGACTGCTGGCGATGTTTAAGCTTAGGAGTCACTTGTGTGTGGATCATAGGCTGCGAAGTCAGCCGGAACAGGGAATGCACTGTCCTGGACCAGCTGGTGAGGGTCGGGAGCCTGTGAGCCCCCGGTGCCCCAGCCGCAGAGAGGCGGGGGCGGGGTGCAGGCAGAAACCACACCGGGCTCAAGTTTCCTCTCTTGGCCAGAAGGGGCAGGAGGAGAGGAGGGCCACGGGGAAAGGGAAGGGTTGGAGGAAGCACTACTAACTCCGACCCAGGGCTTCGGAGAGATCGCTGGTGCTCTCGCTTCTACCGGGGCCGACCGGTGCTCCGCACCCAGCCATGGCCCGGGGGCGGGGCTCGGCCCTCAGTAGTGCTCAGAGACACCGCTCAGCGCCCAGGAGGTGTCAGCTCTGACCCAACCTCTCAGGGACACTACTCGCAGCCTCATCTCTCTCCTCGCCGGGCTTGGAATCCGCCACAGGTGCCAGAAAGGCGAGTCTGGAGGGAGACCTCAGTGGGCTCTGGGGAGGTCAGGCTGGGCAGGTGGAGGAGGAACCGGGAGGAATACCTAACTTTCTGTCTGGATGTTTCTAAAACATCTTCCCAAGTCCCTGGTGTAGGAAACTGATACGTTTGGAGTAATACTACTTGGAGATACTTTGGAGATACTTTTAGATGACTTCCCAGCTGTTCTAGAATCCTTTGGGTGGGAGGTTGTAGATGGGGAACCACACAGTGCTTTACTAAAAAGCACTCTGGGGGAGCAGGGGAATGATCAGGAGGAACCCTTCAACTGGCCTACTGACTGGGGGAGCTAATAGGTTCCAGTAATATGGTACTCCCCTGTACCCTGCATTCTATAGCCCCAACCATCTGAGATATGAGGGAAGCAAAGGGATCGTAGATATTGGCTATCTGAACTTCTGAAAAGCCTTGTTATAGCAAGGTGTACGGTCAACTGACTGAGTTCTCCCGGGATGCCTCTCTTCCTCCACAGTCCTAAGCTGGACCTGCAAAGTGGAGGGCATTCAATCTCGGTGTAGATACTTCTATGGAAATTCTTGGCTGCTGGTAGCAGGAGGTTGAGATGCTGTGGGGGAGAAAGAGAGCCACCAGATATGCAGACTGCAGCCTCTACTTATTGTTTCCTATGAGCCAGGGTTCTAGGGAGAAAGTCACAGGAGAGCAGAAATGTGTTCCCTTTTCCTTGTCCCCAAGCATCATGTTGAGTCACATATGCTCCTAGGGAACTAAGCCTTCGTGCTCAAATCTTCCCTCTTCGTTCTATATTGGCTTCTCTATTTCGCCTCTGTGTGCCTCTCCCTTTTGAGAAATTCTCCCTAATCTCTGTAACGAGTTTGCTTACTTGCTAATTTACACACCAAGTTTTACTCATATCTCCCCAATCCTTCTTTTGTCTGTGTTGACACCAAGAAAGGTGGAATGGCCTAATAAGCCTCAAAGAGGCAAGCTCCCTGTCGAATAAGTTAAACATCTTGGGCTAGCAGTAGGAGCTAGAATGTCTTCTTCTCCTACCTCTCCAAATGATCCTGTATCCCTAGAAAGTTTCATAATCTGTGAAGTCTTAGGGATCATGAGATCTTTGGAAGATTCTAAGGACGTAGCTTGGTGGTAGAGTGTTGGCATGACATATTCAAGGGTCTGGGTTGGTCCAGAAGGAGGGAAGGAGGAGGAGAGGGAGGTAGAGAGGGGAGAGCGGTAGGACCACCAGGGTGAAAAGGAAGAATGGAAGTTTCTGCAGTTGGCTCAAGTTCTGCCAGATCTTCACAGTGTGGAGGACTAAAGAGCCCAGTAGATTCAGTGTATGACCCGAGAGGAAGGCTAATGTGTAAAGCAGGGGCAGCTTTTGCTAAAGAGCCCCTGGAAATCTAGCTCACATTCCCTGTCTCTTTTCACTACTCTCTCTGGTATTCTATCTGTCTGGTTTCCAGTCTGTTCTAATGGCTGCAAACTCGTTGGTCAGTTGTTTCTGAAAGGTGGACTCCCAAGACCCAGAGGGCCTGTGCCTGGTGCAAGCCAATGGTCTGGTGGTTTCCTTTATGAACCTCTGCCCAGCCTCCAGCCTCTTCCTGCCCCTTCTAAGCTCTCTCTCTCTCTCTCTCTCTCTCTCTCTCTCTCTCTCTCTCTCTCTCTCTCTCTCTCTCTTAATCCCAGGGAGAAGGAGACTCACCATCCAGTCTTCATAGGAAAGGGCTGATGGCTAGGTACCACCTGGAGTCTAGCTTTACCTGGGTTCCCAACTAGATAAAGAGTATAGACAGAACATTTGCTATTCCCCTTCCTGACTTCGTGTTCTTTCCTGAAATTTCATCCAGATGTGTGTGTGTGTTTCTTGAGGCAAGACTGGCCTTGCTTCTATGTCTAGGGCATTGTTGTTCTTAGGTACCTGCACATGAATTCAGTTCAGTAGGTCCAAGGCCTTCAGGAATGTTTTCTATACAGCCTAGGTGAATGTGGCTCTCTGACTAGATGCAGTTTGTTCCCTCTCATGGCAGTGAGGTTCTCTAGTCCTGTCTGCATTTAGCTGGAAACTGTGATGCAATTTGTTCAAGGTCACGCATCTTGAAGGCTAGAGAACCTTGCCTTCTAGGGCAAGATCTTTGTATAGTACCTCAGATTCAGACCCAGGAAGACAGGTGAGACAAAGAGAGGTCGAGGGGGTGAAGAATTTTGAGGCAACAGTATAGTCTTTGCCTACCCCCAAACTCCTTCTTCATTCACTATGCTTTTGGGCAATTTCCGCCAGAACCTGGGTGGGGAGGGTGGAGTTCCGGTGTTGAAATGGCATCCTGGACAGACATAAACACCCCACCCATTCTAACCATTGGTCAAATGCCTGTGCCTATATCAGCTCCCATTTCTGGGGATGACATTATAGCAAGAGGGTGGAGGCAGGGCCTCAGGTGGATCAGTTGTTAAAAGTACACTTGCTCATGGCTATACATTTTGTGGTAGGTCCAAGAGGAGAGACTCTATAATTAATAGCAGCAGGGGCTATGCTTTTTTTTTTTTTTTGGTTTTTCGAGACAGGGTTTCTCTGTGTAGCCCTGGCTGTCCTGGCACTCACTCTGTAGACCAGGCTGGCCTCGAACTCAGAAATCTGCCTGCCTCTGCCTCCCAAGTGCTGGGATTAAAGGCGTGCGCCACCACTGCCCGGCTTGGGGCTATCCTTTTGATGGGTAATATATAAAGTCATACAATTTGAGGTCATCTAGCTTCATCCTCTGGTCTTCTGTAAGATGTTCCCTTTATTTATATGATGTGTAGTGTGAATGTGAATGTCCATGCTGTGCCATATTTGGCCCTGTGAGATCAGGAGACCCTTGCCAAGTCTACTTGGAATCTATTTGGACACAAAGAAAACAAATTCAGATAGAGATGGGTATCAGGGAATATGGATGCAGGATGAAGAGAGAGATGGACCAAGATGCAGGATGAAGAGAGAGATGGACCAAGAGGAGATGATGAAAAACCAGTTTAAGAGTTTGCAATTTCCAAAGCAGTAAGGGATTCCCCCAGTTCAGGTTGGGTTGTCTAACCCCATGGCTTTACTATTGAGATAACTAACTAGGAGCAGTGAGGTATCTTACCCAATACCTCACTGCTACTTTGCAGCAGAGCCAAAAGCTAGAACCCAGATTTAAAGGAGAGACAGAAGGATTGGCAACACTTGAGAGCCCAAAGAGATATTGCCCAGAAGAGAAAAGGGCCTGAGACGCTATGGGAACTTGCTGAAGTAGATTGCCTATAGTGGTGTGGACAGCACCTTGGGAACGAAAGGAGCCTAGAAAGCAGGTAGGAATGTGATCAGGTTCCAACCTGCCATCTATCAACTTGGGCTTCAGTGTCTGCCTCCTACCCGCTTACAGGATCTTTGTGAAGCCCAGTCTGATAAGCTACCCTTTCAAATGCCAGTACAATTCTTGACAAGTGCTTGCTAAATCTTTGTTGTGTGTTGACCTTGGAAGAGAAAGGAGCCACGGTTATGAGGGGTGGGACATGACCGCCCATCATTGTTGGGATAAAGGGTAGAGGTGGTCCAGTGTCTCCTGGAGCCCATTCCTCCTCTGCCTCTGCTGCCTGCAGCTGATAAACCCCTTATCTGGCCCAGGCAGGGGAGCCTAAAGTAAGGATGGGAGGAGAGGGAAGGGCTGCTATCACCAGCAAGCTTGGGCCCTATCTCAGAGAAGGGGAGGGGCTGTCTGCCTAACACTTCCCACAACATACTCCTTCAGGATTCCCAAGCACTCACATCTTGGGAAGAAAGGGCTGAAATATTAGGTGTGGTAGTGGCACATGCCTTTAATTCCAGCACTTGGGAGGCAGAAGCGGGCAGATCCCTGTAAGCTAGAAGCCAGCCTGGTCTATATCAAAAGTTCCAGGACAGCCAGGGATACATAGAGAGACCTTGTTTCAAAAACAACAACAACAACAACAACAACAACAACAACAACAAAAAGGCTTAGGCCCTAAACTGAGGACCCAAGAAGAAGGAAAGGGTGACTCCAGATGTTTTTTCCTAGAATGGAAAATGAAACTTCAATCTCCAAACCCCAGAAGGCTGGATTTTGTCTCTGGACAGGAATGTTATTTTTAGGGAGTAAGAGAAGGCATCTTGCTGAGAAAAAGTAAAGATGTCTACTCTGTGCCCAGAGGACTGACTATGGCCAGAGCAGGTGAGGTAGAGAGTACTCCACTGAAGAAAAGAACATTACAGTTCATAGGGTGGTTGATGGCACCAGCAAGCCACTGACAATGCTCCTTTCTTCTGGGAATTCTACACAGGGACAGGACAAACCTCTGACCTAGTAGGAGCAACTCTAATATCTTTCTTTCTTCAACACAGGTTGTGGGAACCCTTTGTGCTTGGGGCGACCTGGGGCCATCAGCTGGCACAGTAGGATGCCCCCGTGTCCTCCTCAGCAGAACAGGAACAGGTTATCACAGCTGCCTATTGGGGAGCTTGGAGAGATGGAACTGACTTGGCAAGAGATCATGTCCATTACTGAGCTGCAGGTGAGTATGGGGTGGGCTCTTGCCTAGCTAGAAGCAGAGAGTAGGAACCCTGGGGGAAGGGAAGACACTGGCTGGGGTTATGGGCTCCTGTCCAGCTGCTCTGCTTACATCTCTCTCTACCACCCTTTGCTCTACTCCTCTCTTTTATCTTCTTCTCATCTGATCCGATTTCCTTCCAGCTCTGCCCATCTTCCTTCATTACCACCCCTCACCCTTAGCAACAAACTTCTTTCCTTCAGGTAGCAGAGCCTTAGTTAAAGGGCCTCAGAAAGGGGAGATAGACTGTGCTGGGGTCCTCTCTTCCTGAATGTTGGACAAAGGGGTGTCTGTTGGTCTAACAATGGTGCCTTTGTCCTCAACTAGGCTTGAGCAGGATAGCTCTACTACGTAAGTTGGGGGCCTTGTTTGTAATATGTGTTCCCCTCCTCACTGCACCTGTGCCTGGACAGAGGGTTAACCCCCAGCCTGGGCTCTGTGCCTGCCTCCACCTCAGGCCTGCTGTCCTCAGGATCTGCCCTTAGACCCTCCTCCCACACGCTGGCTCCCTCTACTGGGCACCCAAGGAATGGCAAAGCCCTGAACTTGACCCTTTGACCTTAGATAACCACAGCAGAAAAGGGTTCTGAGGGTCTATCTTGGATAATAATGACATTGTTCTCCTGAAGAAAATAAAGGAACAGGAGCCATTTTGCCCAGTAAGAGCTTCTCCTGATAAAGAGACTCTATAACCAGTTCAATGTTCTGTTGTCTTCTCTGAGGTCTCAACATAGTGACTTTTATTCCTGCTTAAACATCCTTTTCTTCTTCATTACCCCTTTTCTCCTCTTCCTCCTTCTTTCTCTCTCCTTCCCTCCTCCTCCCTCCCTTCCTTTTGATTCAGGATTTCTTTGAGTAGTCCTGGTTGTCCAGGAACTCACTCTATAGGCCAGGGTGGCTTTGAACTCAGAGATCTGGCTGCCTCTGCATCCAGAGTGCTGAGACTAAAGCTGTGTGCTACCATGCCCAGCTTCTTTATTTTTCCCCAGATAGAGCTTCTCTATGTAGTCTTGGAATTTACTTTATAGTGCAGGCTAGCCTAGAACTAACTCAGAGATTGACTTTGCCTCTTGAATGCTGGGATTAAAGATGTTTACCACAACTGCCCAGCATAGTCTATTTTCTAAACCTCATTTTTGGTCTTTCTTTGCAGGGTCTAAATGTTCCAAGTGAGCCATCTTTTGAGCCCCAAGCACCCACCCCATACCCTGGGCCACTGCCACCTCCAACATACTGCCCCTGTTCAATTCATCCAGATGCAGGCTTCTCCCTTCCCCCACCATCTTATGAGCTCCCAGCATCCACTCCCCATGTCCCTGACCTCCCATACTCCTATGGCAACATAGCTATACCAGTGTCAAAGCCACTTACCCTTTCAGGCCTGCTCAACGAGCCCCTCCCAGACCCCTTAGCTCTCCTGGACATTGGGCTGCCAGTGGGGCAACCCAAGCCCCAAGAAGATCCAGAATCTGACTCCGGATTATCCCTCAACTACAGTGATGCAGAATCTCTTGAGCTAGAGGGTGCAGAGGCTGGCAGGAGGAGGAGCGAGTATGTGGACATGTACCCAGTGGAGTACCCTTATTCACTCATGCCCAACTCTTTGGCCCACCCCAACTATACTCTTCCACCCACTGAGACACCTTTGGCCTTAGAGTCATCCTCCGGTCCAGTGCGGGCTAAGCCTGCTGTCCGTGGGGAGGCAGGGAGTCGGGACGAGCGGCGGGCCCTGGCCATGAAGATTCCTTTCCCTACGGACAAGATAGTTAACTTGCCGGTAGATGACTTTAATGAGTTGTTGGCACAGTATCCGCTAACAGAGAGCCAGCTGGCTCTAGTTCGGGACATCCGTCGGCGGGGCAAGAACAAGGTGGCAGCCCAGAACTGTCGTAAGAGAAAACTGGAAACCATTGTGCAGTTGGAGCGGGAGTTGGAGCGGCTGGGCAGCGAAAGGGAACGGCTTCTCAGAGCCCGAGGGGAGGCCGATCGCACCCTTGAGGTCATGCGCCAACAGCTGGCAGAGCTGTACCATGATATTTTCCAGCATCTTCGGGATGAATCTGGCAACAGTTATTCACCAGAAGAATATGTACTGCAACAGGCTGCTGATGGGGCCATCTTTCTGGTACCCCGTGGGATCAAAATGGAGGCCACAGATTAAGCTGGCCTAAAAGGGGTGGACTCTGGTGCTAGGGACTCCCCTCATTCCCTTCTGATAAAGGATGGTGAGTGTTGGCTTCTCAGGTCCCCACCTCCACCTCTTGTCCAAGCTTTGGTCCATAAAGAGCTGTGTGGAAATAACTTTACAACTTTCCATTGTGTCTTCTTTGAGGGTCATGAAACCAAATTGTCTCAGAAATCAGTTTATTAAAGGGAAGGAAATCCTAAGCTCATTTAAAGCACACAGTCAGGAGCTGGGTTGCTCTTAAGAACTCCTGTCCTTGGTGGCCCCCAATTCATAAATGCCAAGAGCTGCCAAAGTTGATTGTATCCTCTAAGGTCTCTGGGAGCATACGCGTGTTAGTTTTCTCCTGTTTGCTTCTTACTCTGGGTCAGAGATACGAGGGACTGTTGGTTGGAATGAGTTTGAACAGGTACTAATTTTGAAATCATCTCACATCCACGCCTTAGCAGTGCTCCATACTTAGCTATGCATTGCACCTAGGGAAAGCTAAGAAACTGAAGAGGCTACAAACCTGCCCTTCCTGGACAATAGCTATCTAATCCAATCTTGGGGTTGGGGGAATACTATCATTTATTTCTACCCTTCTAGATGTATCTTTGAGACAGGGCAGATGGAGTCAGCCTCCAGTTCATAAAGATCTATTTGTCTGTCTCCAAAGTGCTGTGATTAAAGGTATGTGCCACAATCCAGCCTATTAATCTCGAGTAACTATTCTATATTCATATAGAAGCCTGGAGATTAGATGTTAGACAGGGTCCCATATTAAGTCAAGCTAACCATCTACCTGTGTAGTGGAAAATGACCTTGATCTTCCAATCTTCCTATTAAATATTGGGATGCTGTGCAGCACACCCAGCTCAAAATCCACCTTAACTTTCCTTTTACTTTGAAATACAATCATCAGTTGTGGGGTAAGCCTTCAGTCCCAGTGTTCTGGAACCATAGGCAGGGAGAGTCTAGCTCAGCCAAGACTATATAGTAAGATTAAAAAAAAAAAAAAAAAAAAAAAAAGCTGAAAGGTGAATACTTCAATTTCAGCTAAGACAGGACAGCCAGGCAGGCTACACTGTGAAACCCTTTCTTTCCTTTATCATTTGGGTCTCAATATTTAGGCTATCAGTTCTTTTTAAGATGGAGGCAGTAAAAAAATAGGCTAGAGGTAAAATTCTCCAGGTGTAAGGTGTACAGAATCTAACCCCTAACTCTGAAGAAATTAAGATGCTTGGGTTTCAAGAGTGCTGGGATTAGAGGCATTTGCCACCAGGACCAGTCTATGTTTGTAGACTTTTAATGTGGATTCTAATCTGGGTTAAGGAGTGAAAGCAACTCAATACTGCTATAAATGCCACAAAGGAAGAAACAACTAAGTTAGTTTAAGAAGTTTATTTAAAAAAAAAAAAAAAAGTAAGCCATTCATAGAATGGAATGATTTTTAGCAGTACAGCTAAAACCCCAACTGCATGGCAGTGAGAATGAAGTAGAGTGGCCCAGAATAAAGGCTGTTTCCCTTAAGGATGTTCCTGTAAAGGAGAAGAAAGATAGTTATGCAGTTTACATAGACAGTGGTGGACTCTACCTAGACTCCTGGTAATATCTCCTGGTTTGTATGTACAGCTTAACAAGTTACCCGTTATAAAAACTCACCTTTTAGCCAACAACTTCTGCAGATTTTTTTAAACAAATTTTATTGACAGCAGTTAAGCCTCATAGCAGATTCCTTCCTAGAAAAGTAAACAACATTTAGAACTAGCCTTGTGTGAGACCAATTCCCATCATTAAACTAGTCCCACCCCCTCCCATTAGCAATCCACCCATCCTCCCACCATTTTGGGGAAATGTATCTAATATTACTTTGAGCCATTGCTTTAAGAAAATGGGTCAAAGGAAGGTTAAGTAAAATTAAAGGGCCAAAACATAGTCACAAATAGAAATGTATCCACTTCCTTCAAGTAGGATTAATAGGGCATTAAATTAAAACAATTCATCTCCAGAAAAATCAAGTGCAGCTTAATTAGACTAGTTTTGGCTCAATATAATTAAGAGAAATCCAACAGAAAATTGGACTTTATAACTATATGGATGTAAGTAAAATCTGTTCTTACCTAGCAGCATAGCAATAAACCTTCCCTCTGGCTCTGCCTGCTAGTCCTAAGAGTCAGGTGTGCCTTACTCTCGTCTGCCTCCTTCCTTGCGATGGTCACTCAAACTTCACTCCCTCCTAGCTTTCATGGAGGTGCCGTGGCCTGCCCCTGGCTTATCTGTACTCCACATACCACAAGTGTCTACTCTCAGCTGTAGAGATTCTGAGCTGGAAGCCATTCGCGCTATACTTGCTAGCAGTTCCTAGTAGCTGAACATCTCCTGGATCTTTAAAGGCATTGTCCCGATTCCTGAGGTATCTGCAAACTCCCTCAATAGTTAAGGTTCCACCTGCTATTGCAAACTCAGCCAGTATCATGGAACTACCATCCATGCTTCCCCCACCCCCACCTCCCACCTCCCACCTCCCCCCTCCCCAAAACTTCCAAGCAATATATATATATATATATACACCCATGAGTTGGAATACATAGTCCTGTGGCAAACATTCATCTATGCTACCCGGTACAATGGCACTTAAAAGGGGGCACCGAATGGGAAACCTATGCACAAGTGACAATTATTGGATAGTAACTGTTTTGAACTCATTTTCTATACAATTAACACCTGAGGACAGTAGTGTGAAGGAAAACTGCCGTTAATATAAAATTACACATACGTGCTAATTATATTTGTGATTTAAAATTTCAATGAACTAGAATCCCCAACCCCCACCAACCACACCCACTCACAACCCAGCTAAACTGCAGTTTTCCTTCACTACAGCCTGTGGATTAGGGCAGAGCTCTTACTAATTATCAGTTTTATAAGATGCCCCAACACTGCCAATCTCTGGACTTATAGGTGGCATTAACCAGCAGTTGGCTTCTATGCTGGCAGAGCTTTGAACTTGCACTGTGGCAACACACAATCAACATTTACCAGGGGTATTGGGTAGGGAAAGTCCAAATCTCTGCCAGTCCCAAATCCATACAGTTGTCATTCCATTCAAGAGAATTAAATCCGTTTATTGAGTACACATGATAATGGATGATACACAAGCTTCATTCCCATCTGTTATTTTATCTGATACCGTTATTCAATTTTGATATTGCATAGGGTGTGCCAACAACCATTTTATAACCAAATTGTGACCTTGCTTGGATGACCCTTTCAATGGTAAAACTCATTAAAAGTTACAACAGTAACTGGCAGTTTAACAAAACCAAGGTTTTTGAAGACAATGGCTTCTCCACCCAAGCAACCATAAATAAAAAATTCCAAATGGAACTTGGCGCCACCCTGAAGGAATTCTAACTTCACACTGTTGGGGAAGTTTACCAAGATGGCTTCAAGAGTAGACTAACTTTACACAGCACATTTAAAAAAAAAAAAAAAGACACATTTATTCAGCGTCATGATCAGACTATTACATTTAGCAATCAACAGCATGGGTGAAAAAGGTCTACAGTAAAACCTTTTGTTGGAATGCTTTACACTTTCCACAGAACAGAAACTAAAATAACCTGTTATACAATTAGTCACAAATACAGTCCTGGAGTTTTTGCCCACACACATGAGTATTGTCTAAAACATGTCTTCTTTGTAGCAGCTAGGCCCTGCCACCACTGTGCTTGGCTGAGTTCACAAATCTGTTGTAACCTGTAGCTTCCCTGTCACTTCTCTGGCTCTCCTCTCCTGCTAAGCTTTGTTTCCTGTTGAACAATATGGAATAAAGTTGTTAATCTAAAACACATTAAGACTCAAGGCTACAATCCAATAGAGCAAGTTGTTTCCCACAAATTTTGCTAAACTCCATATTAACTTAATATCCACCATTTTACTGCAATTATAATGTTAACTATGTTGCACTGCTCAGCTATATTTGGGTTACTGGGTTTAATTATAAAATTTAGTGAACACACACAAAGGAGGCACTTACCTGGCTATAATTAGAACCTCCTGCCACTGCCATAGCTACTGCTGCTGCTGGAACCTCCATAGCCACCTGAAGTATTAAGACAATGTTTTGTTTCAATACTTTACATCAATGTAATAGCAATGATTTTGTGGTAATTGTTAATGATCTGTTAAAAATGTCCCTGGCCTAAATTAAGATGACCCAATACAGTATTACATGACCCTCTTGGTTGATGCCCTTTGAAGGTAGGTTTAACTATCAGTCTCTTATAACATCATAGATACTATACCTTGGTTTCGTGGTTTAGCAAAGTACTGGCCTCCGCCACCATAAGGGCCAGAGCTCCTGCCTCCAAAGTTCCCTCCCTTCATCGGTCCAAAATTTGAAGACTGATTGTTGTAATTGCCAAAATCATTGTAGCTTCCACCACCTCCAAAATTGCTTCCTAGAAATGGAAAAATATTTATTGATGACTTGAGGACAAGCCAATTGTGTTTAGGGTCCTGAGTCAAAAGACCCTCACATTTCATTCTGAGTGAGGTATTCAGTTAATAATCCAGCATTTAAAGAAAATCAACCCAAGTAAATTTTTCTCAGTGTCAAGTTAGAATTGAAGGTCTTTATGTATTCTAGGTCAATACAGACATTTCTTGGATGTATCAACTAAATGCCTGAAGTCCCAACAGAATGTAGACACTCAATCCAGCTATAGTGTTGCTCTAACTATCTCACATTGAACATACCACTAATCCACCTACTTATTTTGGGGGAGGCGGCCCCAGCTTAAAGCCAGGAGGAGGTAGCACAGCAAGCTTACTGTAATGCACCATGCAATGTACCCACAATGCTTTAAGAGCTTTAAAGTCCAACACGGGCATATAAATTCTAGAAGTCTAATCTAGCTCCACACCAAGTACCTGCATCACTGGATACCTACCACTACCACCGCCAAAGCCGCCTCCGCCTCCTCCGTTGTTATAGCTGTCATAGCTGCCACTCCCGCCATAGCCACTGCCCTGGTTTCCATAACCCTGTCCACCACTTCCATAGCCTCTGCTTCCTCCAGAGTAACCAGGGCCGCCTCCTCCATAACCACCTACAAGAATACAAGTCTTCTCAATAAGACAAAAGTGTTTAACAAGAAAAATCTATGCAAGTATAATAGCTAAAGGCTGCTCACAGCATGCACATTTATGGGACTGATCTAACTTTGTCATGCACTAGGTTTAGTCTCTACTAGCCTATTCTAAAGGTACAGGTTGCCAGAAACCATTACTTACAGACTCCTTAAGGAACTTACCATCATTGCCAAATCCATTATAGCCATCCCCACTGCCACCATATCCACCACCACCACGGCTGCCACCAAAGCCACCTGAAAGAAACCAAAGCTTTAAACCAGGCTTTATACATAAGAACTATGTTTGGGTAAAACCCATAAATGCCGGGAACATAGGGCAGCAGTTAGAATAAAAAATAAACCATACACACCACGACCACTGAAGTTCCCTCCTCGACCAAAATTGTCATTGCCACCAAAACCGCCTCCACGACCACCACCAAAGTTTCCGGAACCACTTCGACCTTAAAAGAGATTTTGGATCATTAGGCTAACCTGTAGTAACTCATACTGGTCCCCACAGTCACCATGTAATAAACGCACCTCTCTGGCTGGATGAAGCACTAGCCATCTCTTGCTTTGACAGAGCCTTTCTTACTTCACAGTTGTGGCCATTCACAGTATGGTATTTCTGAACTAAGAGAAAAAGATAAATTCAGGACTTTAAAGAACATGGGAACTCCAGAATCATTAAGGAAAATGTAGTCCTCGGATACTCACTAACAATCTTATCCACAGAGTCATGGTCATCAAAGGTGACAAAAGCAAAGCCTCTCTTTTTTCCACTGCCTCTATCAGTCATAATTTCTATTACTTCAATTTTCCCATACTGCTCAAAATAATCTCGGAGGTGATGTTCTTCAGTGTCTTCTTTAATACCACCAACAAAGATCTTTTTCACAGTTAAGTGGGCACCTGGTCTCTGAGAATCCTAAAAGGAAAAATGACTTATTCAGCATCAGCACTCTTCTAAATGCCTGGCAGCTGTGGTGGTCCACACCTTTAATCCCACTTATGAGGAAGGGGGGAAATCTCCCAATTGAGGTCTGACTGGACTAGTCTCAGGTTAAATAGAACCACCCATTAAGAAAAACCACTCACTTCTCTTGACACAGCCCTCTTAGGTTCCACGACTCTTCCATCCACCTTGTGTGGTCTTGCATTCATGGCAGCATCCACTTCCTCCACAGTGGCGTATGTGACAAACCCAAAGCCCCTGGATCTCTTGGTGTTTGGATCTCTCATTACCTGTTTAAAGTTAATTCAATCAACACTGCCTGATCTCAGAACCAAAAGCCATTCTTAGTCTGAGCATGGCAAATGAAACTTCATCCAGAGCTGGAAAAAAAAACCTTACAGATCTTATTAACAAAGGCCCACAAGCAAGATTTTTACCATCCCATAAACTAACTTCACAAAACACTTAGGCAATAAGCAGCAAGATTATATCAGAATAAGCCAGCTCTTCCTTTTGTTTCTTTTAATCTTACCACGCAGTCGGTTAGTGTTCCCCATTGCTCAAAATGGCTCCTCAGACTCTCATCGGTTGTTTCGAAGCTCAGGCCTCCGATGAAGAGCTTCCGCAGCTGTTCCGGCTCCTTGGGAGACTAAAGTGGAGGAAGGAGGGGGGTTTAGCTGGAGGGGCTGGAACTTGGCCGAATGAATCAACACCTCGCATCAACACATGCTACACTTTTTTATTGTTCTTTATTACTGCACAAGACCACGTGCTCCTTCCCGGGCTAGGAGGTGCAGTTGGAGACTCGGGTTACAAACGCAGCGCATGCGTCCTTACTCTTACTTCATACGCACGCGCAACAAAAGACACAGGTTGGTTTGTTCCATCGCCATTAAGGCTTAGTATCTCTTTAATAAGCGATCATTAGACCGGGGGGGAGGGGGGGATAAAGCCACAAACCCAAGATCTTAAGTGTATAAAGTCTGTCACAAGGAACAGTGCGTGGAGATTAATGCCTGTCGGATCGCAGCCTCATGGTGACTAGGAGGACAAAATGGCGACCTGCATTTTTTAAGTAGGCCTCAGCAGTAATCGATCAAACACCGAAAGCACCGGTGCCAGCAACAAAACAGGTCACATCATCGTATTCAGTAAGTGTGGAAGAAAGCGAAGCTAAAGAGCTCACCAAACTCACCTCTGACTTAGACATGACGGCAGGGTGATGAGAGCCTTCAGCGATGCTTCCTCCGCAGCGTCAAAGAGCAGAAAGGAATAAGATAACGAACGTGCCCCTCAGCCTACCTTCTGCTCGCCCTTTTATCCCGCCTCCTCGCTTTCGGCATTGGTAGACTCCGCCCTTGCTTCAGTCTTATTGGAGATTTGAAATTATTCCCTCCCACCATTGGCCTGTGAAAACGCCCTGCTAAGAAACAGCATCCGTTTGGGCGTTCTATTCAGTCTCCGCCCCTTGAGTCATTGATGCCCCAAGGGATCTTGTCCTTAACCACAATGATTGGCTAGTTAGCCAGTCATTTATATTTGAATGTGCTCACGTCTTTAAATGCCTTTTATAACTTTCCCACACCCGAACATTACAAACTTACTCCGTAAAGGACGATACGTTAGAAAGTAGTTCGCCGCGACTTTTCCCAGCCACTACCTATAAAGCGCATGTGTAATAAAAAATGGCGAGTTTACGCCGGCGCAGTACGAAGTTCCGCCTGCTGTCTGGAACACGTGAAATGGCGGGCGGGAGAGGGATGTGAACCTAGGCGCCTGCGTAGTGGCGGGACCTGTGTCCTGTTTTGCGCAGGCGTTTTGGGCGGAGAAAAGGTCCAAGCCCAGGATTGGTTGCGCAGGCGCAGGGAAGGATCCGTTTTGGCGGGCGGTTGGCATTGCGCAGAAGGCGGCGGTAGCGGTGGCTTGTGGTTGCCGCTTTACCACAGAGGAACCGTGCAGGCCTTAGTGTGAGAGATCACTTTAGATCCCGGGTAAGTGGCAGAGTCTTGTCTACCCGTACGAGATCTTGAACCCGCTCCATTTGCACCGGTCATTGTACGAAATGAATGGACCGCTGAACTGGGGGGGAACGACAGTGAAGGGGCCGCGACGGGTCGGGCCAGCCAATAGGACAACTGGGGCGGGATGTTTTACCCTTGCAGGTTCTGTGAAGCTGCCTTGCCGAAGCATTTGACTGGCGAGTGTATAGGCCAATTGGGTCTTCCTATAGCTGCCTACCGATCGGTCCTTGGGCCATCGGAATGTGGGAGGCGGGTTTTTCTCGCCTGAGTTGCGTCTCTCCGAGCCAATGAGCCCCAAGCGCGCGATAGGCCGGCCTTCCCCAAGAGGCAGAGGCTGGACTCCTGTAGGGAGCGCGGGAGTTGGCAGGGTAAATTCCTAGAACAAACCAGGAGCCAGTAGACAGACTGCCCCCCAAAATAAAGCTTAGACTTGCATTTATGCGGGCGGGTATTTTATCTAAAGTGACTCCTATAATTAAGGCATTCATTCCGCATATTACCTTAAGGAAAACATGTTTTCTTGTGCCCCTTGAGTTTGTCATTTTTCTTGTACTTTTTGGTACGTTCCACCCTTCACTTGAGATTTTGGAGAACGTGCCTTTAGTCTTTGAAAACTTAAAGAAGAATATTAAAATTTTAGAAATGACTTAGGTAAAGTACTGTAATGAAAAGCATCCAAGAAAAATATTCTTAACCACTACCAAGTTCAGTTTTAAAACAATACCAAAAATGTAACAATGAACAATAAAGTCTTCATCTAAAATGGCTAATGCTAGAATTTATTATGTTCAGATATTTAGTAGATTAGTAGTTAGCAAAGCATGGAGGATATAGCTGCTGCCACCTTTCTTGGAGTAGTCTTAAATAAATGGACCATTAATCCTGTTTTTTCTCTGGTATTGATTATAGTTTTTGTTTCTTGAGATTAAAAGGGAAAATTTTAACTATTTCTTAGAGATTGAATGTAGGATTATGGCTAGCCTGTCTGTTTTGTGAGTTTCAGGTCAGCAGGGGCTACACAGTTCAGCTCTGTCTCATAAATAAACAGGATTGATTACATCTTATGTAAGTAACTTGTTAAAAAATGGCAAGTAAGGGGCTGGATATGTTTTAGATGCTCTTAACTTTTTACCAAATATGGGCCCATCCTGACTTTTTTTTTTTTTTTTTTAAAGACAGGGTTTCTCTGTGTATGGGCCCTGGCTGTCCTTGAACTAGCTCTATAGACTAGGCTGGTCTCAGATTCAGAGATTACCCCTGCCTCTGCCTTCCAGGTGCTGGGATTAAAGATCATGTGTCACCATGCCTGGTGTTGTCATTTCTTTGGAATATTTCAGACTGTGTCTCTTTATAGTGTTTTTTAGTTTTTTTTTTTTTTTTTTTTTTTAAAGATTTATTTATTTTATATATGTGAGTACACTGTCACTGTTTTCGGACACACCGGACTTCTAACAACTAACACATTGGATCCCATTACAGATGGCTGTGAGTTACCATGTGGTTGCTGGGGATTGACTCAGGATCTCTGGAAGAGCAGTCAGTGCCCTTAACTGCTGAGCCATCTCTCCAGTCCTCTTTATAGTTTTTTTAATACTTTTTTTTTTTTATATATATAGTCCAGTTTCCATTGACTTGAAGGAATCCTCCTCCTGCCTCAGTCACTCATGTAATAAGGTTACAGGTATGGCCCCACCATACCAGACTCTCTGTATATTCGATAAAATGAATTTCACCAAACAAGCATATGAATTACCATGTTCTCCTCTGTAATGTGTTATTTTCTTAAAAATCATGTTAATTTCAAGGTTGTACATATGGTTGGTAGAATTCTGGTCTACCATGCCTGGAATCCCTTTTCAGGGAATAAACCTGGCATGGTGGTGCTGATCTGCAATCCCAACCATAGGGATAGAAGACCATTCCAGACTCTTATGATACCCTGGCTCAAATCCATCCCCTCTCTCAACAGACAAACAAAAGAGAGAAAATAGGACAGTTTCCATTGACCAAATTCATAGGTACTTAATAGATCTACAGTCAGTTTTAAGGAGAAAATGCTGTCATTGGTCTGTTGAATAGAGCACCAGATCATGTCACCTTATATCACCAAGTGGATTGCTCCCAACTGTATATATTTATTACATGCTAATTGGTGAACTTTAATATTTTTACTGTTGCTCTCTCTCTCTCTCTTTTTTTTTTTTTCTTTTCTTTTTTTCAGGGGAGTTGGGTAGATGGATTAGTTTTTTGAGACAGGGTTTCTCTGTGTAGCTTTGGCTGTCTTGGAACTTGGTTTTTAGATTAGGCTGGCCTCAAACTCAGATCTGCCTGCCTCTGCCTCCCAAGTACTGTGATTAAAGGTGTGTGCCACCCAGCATCTGGCTTACATGGTTTTAAAGGTCTGAAATAAGCAGCACTCCTGGTTTAATGTGCTATGAAAACAAAACTTAGTCTAGGCAGTGGTATCATATGCCTTGATCCCAGCACTTGGGGAGGCAGAGGCAGGCAGATCTATGAATTTGAGGCTAGCCTGGTCTATATAGTGAGTTCATTTTGAGGCTATCACATTGAAAATTCTGGGAGGCTAGTGAAATGGTTAAGAGCACTGGCTGTTCCAGAGGACCCAGGTTTAATCCCCAGCACCTGCAAGCCAGTTCACAGTTGTAACTCCAGTCCCAGGGGATCCAAGAGCATCTGTTACTGGCATGGTGCACAGAATATCCATACACATAAATAAATCTTAAAAAAAAATTCTAGCAATGTTTGCCTTTTCAAAATCTACTGTTAATAGTACAAGAGTTGAACTATGGTTTTAAAAGTTTGGCACTTTAAAAGTTAGAGGCCTACTCTTGCAACTAAACCTAAAGAGATTGGTAAATGAGAAAATAACACAATTTCATTTAGTTTGTTTAAAACCGTGGGCCTTTAATCTCGGAGAGGCAGAGGCAAGAGGATCTCTGAGTTCAGTGCTAGCCAGGGTTATGTAGAGAGACCATGTCTCAAAAAAGAAAAATAAAGCTATATGTGTATGTGGGTAGTAAATAAGCAGAGTAGTAATTGGCAAAGAAACATACAACTGAAGTGACTTGTAAATGTTTATGAAAGGGATACTAGGGCTGGAGAGATGGCTCTGCAGTTAAGAGCAATGACTACTTCAAGAGGTCCTGAGTTCAATTTCCAGCAACCACATGGTGGTTCACAACCATCTGTAATGGGATCTGATGCCCTCTTCTGGTGTGTCCTAGATAGCTACAGTGTACTCATATACATTAAATGAATATTAAAAAAAAGAGGGATACTTACGGTTAGCGATTGAACATGCTAAGCAAGTGCTTATCATTGACCTATGTCAGCCCTGACAATACTTTGGAAAAGAGAGGTTTGTTCGGTATCTAGTCAACACAGGGTGAAGTTTTCTGAGGAAAGTTAGTGACTTTGTTTATTGGTGTTGGGGTTTCTTTTCTATTTTTTTTTTTTTTTTTTTAGGATAGCGCATCATTATTGTAGCCCATGCTGATCTTAGGTTTGTGATTCTCCATCCTCAGCTTCTCATGGTGCTGAGGATAGAACAGAAGGTCCTCCTCATGCTTGCTTGTGAGTTCTGTCATGAAAGTACAGTATAGCCCTAGCTTCTGCTTTGTGGTTTGTTTGTTTGTTTGTTTTTGGTTTTGTTTTGGTTTTTCAAGACAGGGTTTTTCTGTGTAGCCCTGGCTGTCCTGGAACTCACTCTGTAGACCAGGCTGGCCTCGAACTCAGAAATCCGCCTGCCTCTGCCTCCCAAGTGCTGGGATTAAAGGCGTGCACCACCATGCCTTTTGTTTTTTGAAACAGAGTTTGGTTTCTCTGAACTTGCCTTGTGGACCAAGCTGGTCTTGAACTCAAAGAGATCATTTGTCTCTTTCTCCTGAGTACTGGGATCAAAGCTCACCACTGTGTAGCTGAGCACTTTATTTTGTCTGATACTTTTTATATATATTTACCTTCCTCCCGATGGGCCAGTAATGCTATATTGAACTTAAAAACAATGCAGTTAATCATCATTATCTCTTGGTGAGATAATTAAACATTTAAAGTCATTTACTGCTCTTATAAAGGATATGAGTTCAATTTCTAACACTCATGTCAGATAACTCACAACTACCCATAACTCCAGCTTTTTAGGGGCTCTAATACCACTGGCTTCCTTAGGTACCTGCATGTGCACATACACACAGATACATATAATTTTAAGAACTTTAAAAAAGAACCCGGGTGATTTTGGGAAGAGTTGGCTTGTATATAGTACAAGCTATGAATTTGCTGGATTCTATAAGGTACTTGAAGCCACATATTCATTTCTGATGATAACTTTACACTTGTGCTGGCAGAACACCCACAGTGACAACTGTGCCTATGTTTAGTCTGTCCAGGAGCTCATCCCACTATCCCATTTGTGGAAAACCTACACTGTTCTTGTTAGCAGCTATGTAAATATTAGCTCTCTTAGAGTCTGTCTTTAGGTCTGCAGGTTTATTTTGGACAAATTGTATCCTGATTTTTGTTTGTTTGTATTTTGAGACAATGTCTTACTATGTAACACTGGCCGGTCTGGAATTCACAGA
Source organism: Arvicanthis niloticus (assembly GCF_011762505.2). Taxonomy (NCBI): domain Eukaryota; kingdom Metazoa; phylum Chordata; class Mammalia; order Rodentia; family Muridae; genus Arvicanthis; species Arvicanthis niloticus. The sequence continues at coordinate 77,458,387 of NC_047670.1, read as the reverse complement.
GATGCAACTGCCTCTGCCTCCCAAGTGCTAGGATTAAAGACATGTGCCACTACACCTGGCTGTATTTTGTACTTTTAAAAAAAAAAAATTTACCCATTGATATGAGGGATGAAGGGCTTTATACAACACTTGTGAGGCAGCAGCAGGTGGATCTTTGAATTTAGGGCCAGGGAAGCCAACCTGGTCAACATAGTGAGACCCTGTCTCAAAAAAAAAAAGTTTAAATTGGGCATAGACGAATATACCTTTAATCCCAGCACTCAGGAGGAAAAGGCAGACAGATAACTCTTGAGTTTGAGGCCAGCCATAACATATAGAGTATGTTAAAGGACAGCAAGAGCTTCATAGTGAAACACTGTGTTAAAAATCATGGAACAAAAAGGCTAAAACAGAGGATGGTAAGTTTGGGATCAACTTGGGCTACTTGGTGAGACACTGTCTTAAAACAAGTCAGGCTGGGCATGGTGTCTCACACCTTTAGTCCTGGAATTTGAGAAACAGGCAATCAGATCTGTGAGTTCAAGGCTGGCCTGGCCTACATAGATTCTCAAACCAAACAAAAACAGTGGGAAAAGTCTTAGACATTCTTTGGGTTATTTGAAGCACAATTCTTTTCTTTGTGTTCTGATTGGGTGCTGGAAGCAGAACCCAGAGATTTGAGCACAAGCACATTCCCTGTGCTGTATATACCACAGCCCCCAATTATTGATCTTTAAAGATTTATTTTCTGTCCTTATTAGCTTCTATAACAGCGTACTGCATAGGATTCTAGAGGCTGGAAATCTGCATTAAATGTCTTGAACCTCTTGCAAATGCTCTGGCAAGGGTATGTTCCTTTTCTAGCTTCTGATGGCTTATGGCATGCGATTCATTTGCTGTTTCATATTCTGTTCTTTGCATGCTGGGAACTCTTTTTATCTATTATAAAGATGCATATGATTGTATTTAAGGCCTGCTGGGGTGATTGAGGGTAAATTTCTTCTCATCTTTTAATTACAACATTGCTATGTAAGATAATATTCATAAATTCATGGGATTAGGGCATGAATCTTTTCAGTGGGCCCTAGGGACTGTTATCCAAAAAAACTTTTCATTTTTTTTTTAAAAAAAAAGGATTATTAAAAAAAAAAAAGGAAGACAAATGAAAAATATAAGACTCAGAAACCTGGATCTTAGAATTGTAAATTTTTTTTAGATTAATTTGATGTGTCTGAATATTTTGCCTACATGTATGCATATCATACGTGGATCTGGTGCCCAGAGAGGTCAGAACAAGGTATCAGATTCCTTGGAAATGAAGTTACAGATGGCTGTAAGTCCTCTGTAAGTCAGCTCCACCATCGCTTGAGTGTGCATGCGCGCTCGTGCTCACTCTCTCTCGTCATTGTTTTTTTTTCCAGACAGGGTTTTTTCTGTGTAGTCTTGCATGTCCTGGAACTCAACTCTGTAGACCAGGCTGACTTCAAATTCAGAGATTTGCCTGCCTCTCTGCCTTCTGAGTGCTGGGACTAAAGGCATGGACCACCACTGCCCAGATTGCAGCCAGCACTCTTAGAAATCACTAAGCTATCTGTCCAGTGGTTTTATTTATTTATTTTTGAGGCAGGGACTCTGTTATGTAGCTCTGGACATTTTAGAACTTGCTATATAGACCAAGCTGGCCTCCAACTCCCAGCAATCCATGAGTGCTGAGATTCAAAGGTGTGTGTCATCATACCTGGCTGAATTTAAGTTTGAAACTAGTCACTAAGTAGACAGGCAGACCTTGATTTTCAACTACTTGGGCTATTAATATAGAAAGACAAACCTGTTCTTAAATATATGCATAACCTCTCTAAAAAGTACAGTGAGTTGGTCAGACCATTTACTCCCTTCCTAGTGAATTTGGGAGCCATATATCTTGAACTTTCCTTTCCAATAATAAGTAAGTACTTCATCAGAATTAAGCACTGACACATTTTTTTCTATCTTAAAATAGGTCATAGATGGAATAAAGATCTTCCTTCATGTGCAGTTTTAATTTACAGATCTTCTGAGTGTATGTTGTATTATGCTTCGTAGCTAATACAGGAATGAGATTGAAAAGATTGTTTCAAGGTCAGCCATAACAAATGGTACTCCCATCTTCTCCGTGGAGCCAAGGAAGCACATTGAATTCAAGTACTCCCTGATTCTAATCTACGTTCCTCAGAATACAGCAAATTTGCATCTGAGCCAACAGGTATAATTATGTTGGAATAAAATGCCCTGTACTAAAGAGGTCAGCTAACAAGCTGGGAAATCTTAACTTTGGTTTCTGAAGCAAATCCTTGAACTCAGTGTGCCTTGTTCTCATCCCTAAATCATTAAGACTCACTTGTACAAAGCTGTGGAGGGTGATATACCACTAATTTGTTCAGTATCTTTCAACAGTAAATTATGTCTAAAGATCTGATAAAACATAGTAAACCTCGTTTATTTGAGTAGTCGGGGACAGCAGAGATAAAATTACAGATAATTCAAAAATTCATTAAAGTTATTTTTTAACTTCCTTTATTGTTAAACTTTTGCCTCTGTTTCCAAAGTGCTCTCTTGTTCTTTTTCCATAACAGACTATGAGATAGGTTGGGCAAATAATAGCAGGTTAGTTAATTAAAGAATCAGTTCATCAAGAGGACATAATAATCTTAAGTGTTTATACAGCTAATAATAAAAGCTTCAGGGGCTGGGAATATAGCTCAATGATAGTGTTGGCCTAGAATGCATTAGGCCCAGGGTTTGATCCTCAGCTTCACTGTGTGTGTGTGTGTGGGGGGGGGGGTGTCTCATCATGCATGAAGGAGAAAAGATATATGGGAAATAGCCAAACTTCTGTGATTACATTTGGAGATTTAATTAATTGTGTAGAAAAGTACTGAAGTAGAAGGCAACATCATCAGCAAGTTTGACATAATTGACACCTGTAGAATAGTTTACACAACAGCAAAATGTTTTCAACTGGTATGGAATATAAGTCTCATTCAAAAGGCTGCTATGGTATAGAGTGTTTTCTGACATAAGTGCAGTTGGATTAGAAATTAGTAACACATCTGGAAGTCTCCAAATATTTGGAATGCTGCACAACACCAAAGTTACTCAAAGGGTCAAACAACTGGGAATAAGCTCAAATCTTAGCTTATACAAGGTTCTGGCTTGGTTTATTTCTAGCACCACACCCCAACAACAAAGAATTTGAGAGGCTGAGGTAGGAGGATCACATGAGTTCAAGGACAACCTGGGCTATATAGTGAGAGTCTAAAAAGACAGAAACAGAAAAACCAAACTGAAAGTTACTTCAGAATAGTAAGACTGATAAATCAAAAAAAGTAGAACACATAGCTATTATTTGGAACAGAAGAATTGATGCCTCAGTTGCTCCTATAGACCTTTGAAAAGTAATAAACATTAGAAAGCCTGGTTTGGTGCTTCTATAACCCTAGCATCTGGGAGGAAGAGGCAGCAGAATTGCTGCAAGTTGGAGACCAGCCTCGGCTACAAAGTGAGACTATCCTGACATTTTTCCCTTTTCAACTGGGGAAAGAAAAACTAAAAATGATGCATCTGTTTTCCATGTCGCAGGAAACTCCTGTGCCCAAATTGTTTTGTTCTTTTTCTACTACAGCAGACCTATGAAATAAATAATTAGGGCAGTGATTAACATTTAAGGTTAAGTGAGCTATTGGGTTTGCTCTTTGATCATTGATATAGATAGGATCCATGTCTACTTACTGCATGCAGTCTTCTTTCTAGTATTAAAGAGATGTGCTTGGGTTGGGTATGATGACAAGACCTTCAGTCCTAGCACTCTACCTCTAGTAGTGACACCTTGTTACTGTTTTTTAAGTTGCTTTACTGGATATAGGTGCTTACCCAAGGTCACTCTGGTGGTCTGAAGTCCATCCCAGGACCTACATGGTGAAGGAGAAAAGGAACTTCTCCAACTTGTATTTTGACCTCCTTGGGCATGCTGTGGCACAAATGTGCCTCCACACAAACATACCTGTACAGACACACAAATAAATAAATGTCTTTCAAATGAGACTTATGAGTGTTTTTGCTAGAATGTATATATGTGTACCACATGCTTGCCTGGTGCCTGTGGAGATCAGAAGAGGATATGAGATTCCCTGGAACTGGAGTTACCACATACTGAGTTATTATAATCTGTCTGTCTTCACCTTCGGGCTGCTAGGTGCTGGAAACCTAACCAGGTCTTCTGCAAGAGCAGCAACTGCTCTTAACAGCTGAACTAGTTGAAGTTGTAATGTTACCTCTTTAAGTAGCCTTTACTTTTCCTTTTGAGACACTTACATTGTAACTTAAGACCTTGATGGAACTTACTATGTAGGTTAGGCTTAATTTGAGCTTTCAGTGATTTACTAGGTTGGCAAACATGCTGCCTTTCTGATCTTTTAATTGGCTTTGTGGTATTGGAAGTTGAACTCTCAGCCTTCTGCATGCCTCACATGCACTACCCCTTAGCATATGAAGCTTAGCTGCTTCCAAAGCCCATGTAGTCCTCTTTTGCTTGTTCATTTGGTTTTTTGAGGGGTTTGTTTGTTTTGTCGAAACCTTTATGGAGCACTGACTTAACCAAGGAGAAACAGTTTCCAGCCCAGAGGCTGAAGACAGTAAACTTAGTGCCCATGTGGTGTTTGACACTTAGTGGGCTCTCAACAAATATCCCAGAGCCCAGCTAAACAGTTTTAGAAAAGGAACAGAATGACTACATTAATCATCTTTTTGGCACAGGATTTGGATTGGGAATGTGGTTGGAAACTGGACAAAAAGAAAAAAAGTCTTACTTGGCTTAAATAACACATCAAAACACTTGAAGAGCTGGGTGGTCTGAGATCATCTATCCCCTCAGCCATTTATCTGATGATGGCCTTTCTGTGCATTTAACTATCAATATATTTGAAGTGTGGAGCACACTTTTATTATATTGTGCCATAGTAACTCACACTTAAATGTCAATAGAGACACTTGCAAAGACCTGCAAGGTTCAATAACTTCTGGTGTGGGTTTGTTTCTCCTGTCATCACCCATTATGTATTTTTTTAAACAGCTTTTAAATTGCCACAAAGCAAAATTGGTCAGGATCATAATAGATGGCCCATAAGCTACCAAGGATACCCTTGCATGGGATGGGAAAAATTCAATACTGGCTTGATTTTATTTATCTAAATTGTAGGGTATGACTTCAGTATAATTCATGTTGCAGATACTCCAAGGTGATTGCAAAGCACAGAACTGTGCCATCAGTCGAGGAATGCTCTCTTTATTCCCTGAAGTTTACAGTCTGAGATGTTTCTTACTTTAATCATGTAAAAATTTCTTTCTTTTCAGCATGTAATTAATATACAATTAGTCAGATTGTAGTATATTGACTTAAATCATCTCAACAGTTAAATTAGTAATATTTTTATAATAGTTGTATAGTTAATTTTTATGTTTATCGAATGCCATTGCCAAACAGAGTATTGGGCTAATCAAAATTTCCTGACTTAGTGTATGCTAATGACCTGAAGCCCTAAGCTATTAAAGTATAAAATCTGCAAACAGTGCCAGGGTAAATCAGCCAGGGTTTTTATGGCTGATGTTTGAAAAGTCTTTTATGCCAGTAGTTTTATATAGGTAGAGGAACATCTCATTTCTCCTTTAACTTAACTTCCTTTTTTTTGAATTGGAATTGACCTCAAACTCAAAAGGATCTATCTGCCTTGTCTCCAGAGTGCTGAGATTAAAGGCATGCACCACCACACCTGGCTCCAACTTCCATATTTTATGAGGATGATCTGCCAAAGTTGTGTGTATAAATTCATGATAATTTACCCAAACATTGTTATTACCCATTTTTCTTAAAATTTATTTATGATGAAATCACGGGTGTGTGTATGTATGTGTGTGTGTTGACAAGGTTTATAAATTCATGCTTTATCACATTAAATTGAGAGGAGTATGAGATTAGCACTCACCTGAGAGTGGGGTCTTAAGATGAGTTGAAGACATTCCAGAGGTGGTAGAGTTGTTAGGAAGCACCATTTGGAAAACATTTTCCAAGAATGATGCCAAGTTCTACTTTCTTAAAAATTTTGGAGCAGTTGGGTATATAGTATGTGCCCAGTGGTTAATTTACCAGCGCCTTAACTAAATGTTATGACAACTTAAGAGGAGAAATTCAGTAGATTTTAATGGGAGGGGGACAAACATTCGAATAGCCTTATTTCGAGATACAAGAATTTGTGCGCAGTTGCTAGACATACCAGTTTATCAGACTGACATGTCAAATAATTCTGAGAATTTAGTTCTGTAGTCCATATTCATTTATATAAAATAATAGTGGTCTGGGCCACTGACCCTTGAGGAACCCATACTCAGTCTTGGTAATGTCTTACTCATACCCTCCTGTGCTGCTTGCTTGCACCTCTGCCTCTCTCTCTCTCTCTCTCTCTCTCTCTCTCTCTCTCTCTCTCTCTCTTTTTCTTTCTTTCTTTCAGACATTTCTTTCTTTTGTTGAGACAGGACTTTTTGTATAGCCCTGACTGTCCTCGAACTCACAGAGATCCACCTGCTTTGCCTCCCAGGTGCTACCACCACCTGGCTTAATACATCTTTATTGATCCCCAACTCTCCTTTGAGAGAATGGTCAACTGGATATTTTAGCACATATCTTTAATCCCTGGACTAGGGAGGCACATACAGGGAATTTGTTATTGCTTTCTGGGCCAGCTACAGAGTAGTACCCTGTTTTTTAAAGAAAGGTCAGAGTTGGGGAGGGGGCACAAACATCCAAGTAGAATTATACAATAGCCTTTAACAAGGTATTTGATACAATCTAAAAGAAAGAAAGGAAACTGGGTAACACCTGTAATCCCAGTGCTTTGGAAATAGGCAGGAAGATTGCTGTCCATCTAAGGTACTAGTCAGAATGAAGCCTTGTCTCAAAAACAAAAATCAAAGATTCTTTACTCTTGTGTTGGTTGTAGCAGGAGGCTTTATGGAATCAATAGTACCCAGCCTCAATGTAGTTATTAGTTGGTTGAAACAATGCCTTAGTGTTTCATTTTTGGGAGATATTCTAGTAATTGAGCTCAGAGCTTTGCACATGTTAAAACATTCCCTTTATAGGCTTTGAGATGACTCAGAGGTTAAGAGCACTGTCAGCTCTTCCAGAGGTCCTGAGCTCAACTCCTAGCGACCATATGGTGGCTCACAACCATCTGTAATGGGATCTGGTGCCCTCTTCTGGCCTGCAGGTATAATGCAGGAAAAACGCTGTATACATAATAAATAAACAACAAAACAACAACAACAAAAAACCCATTCCCTTTACTACAGGCTCCACTGTCAGTCACTTAGTCTGGTTTTTAAAGGATAAATTGTACCTGCTAGCCTCAGGGAGGGCACTTTTCTGTATTACTCTGTAGAGTAATAAAGTTTGTGTTTTCTGTATGTGGCTTGTTAATGATAGGGCTGTTAGTGGCCACAGTTAATGTGGCCTCAACTCTTTCCTAATCCATTTTCTTACATAGATATTTTAAAAGCTTTTGACTTCTCCTAAATTGGGTGTTCATATGCTTCCAGTGTAAGTAGGTGATAATTATCATTCCATGTAACAAAACCCTAGACAACCTGGACAGCTATAGTGTGCAACTGTGCTATGTTCGTGTTAAAATGCCACATGACCAACTCTTTAGAAATTATAAATCTGGTGTAAGGAAATGTCTTTATGCTGTTTGTGTTACATATCTAAGATCATTGGTACTTTAATATGCATAAAGAACAAAAAACATGAGCAGATTAAACTGGTTCTGTAAGTTTGTATCTGTTTGCTGTGACTGCATAAAACACTCCTAGAAGTTAGGACTGTTGCTAACAATTGAAGCTTCCCATCACCTGCAAAGTTTGTTTTAGTTTTAGTCTTTTGAGACAAGATCTACTATTGCCCAGGCTGGCCTCCTGCTTATGCTGCTCTTTCACCTTACCCTCTGGAGAAGTCCTGGGGGACCATAGGCACACACTACCACGCCCAGCTACCCTGAACTGGTGTCTCTCCTCAAGGGTCCTAGAGAAGAAATTGCAATTTCTCTTTGAGTATGGTGGTGTGTGCCAGTAAGCCCAGAACTAGGGAGGCAGAGGCAAGACGATTACTGTAAGTTGGAGGACAATATACTTGATTATATAGAGAGAGAACCTGTGGGGGGTGGGGTGGGGGAAAGCCTGGGCCATCTGAAGCCATTGATCAATAGCACATTTAATTTGTGTGATAAGAGGGAGATTTGCACATGTTTATCTCTTCCCTCTTTTTTAGCTAGAGCTTGCAGTCTGGAGAATTTTTGCTGTGGTTCTGTTTTGTTTGAAGACAAGGTTTCTCTGTGTAACAACGCTAGCTGTTTCCTGGAAGTCAGTTTGTAAACCAGGCCTGCCTCTGCCTCCTGAGTGCTGGGATAAAAGGTGTGCACTATCACCTGGCTGGCTTACAGATTCTTACTGTGATCCAAAAATAGAGAATTCATTAATTATGCATCTGGATACTAGTACCAAATAATTTGTTAATTCAGTGAAGTGTTCACCAGTTAGTTATCATCCATATTGCTTTGTTTCTTTAATTGGTAATGAAAAAAATGTGAGTTTTATGCCATGATCCTTTAAGAAGACTAGAGCAGACCAGGGACTTTGTGGGGAGTTTGTTTCCGTAATTGCTTAATGCCAGTATATCTATTATTGGATTGACAGGGACCAATGGTTTTTTTATTTTATTTTTTATTTATTTTATTTTTTTTTTGGTTTTTTGAGACAGGGTTTCTCTGTATAGCCTTGGCTGTCCTGGAACTCACTCTGTAGACCAGGCTGGCCTCGAACTCAGAAATCCACCTGCCTCTGCCTCCCAAGTGCTGGGATTAAAGGCATGCGCCACCACTGCCTGGCGACCAATGGGTTTTAAGTAGTTTTTCTTTACTCTAGAATTTTGTCTCCCCCACCCCACCCCCACCTCTCCTGCCCCCCTGCCGGACAGGGGTTCATTGTGTAGCCCTGGCTGTCCTGGAAATCACAGTGATGAGCCTGCCTTTACCTTCCCAGCGCTGGAATTAAGAGGCGGGTGTGACCACCACCTGGCCTCCTCTTGTTTCTGCAACCCCTCCCCCTCCCCCATCTTGTTTTTTGAAGATTCATCCTTTAAATAATCCCTTGTCAGTGGTTTGGAATGTGGGTCTGACTCTGCCTGACCACAAAGTTCTTTGCTGCTTTCCAAGATGGATTTTTGTCTACATCCCAGGCTGAGGAGCCTATAAGGTGAATTTGCCTTATGTCACTTAGAGGAAGGTCTGTTGGTACTAGTCTTTTGTTAGCCCTATGGGCTCTAGTTGCTGCAGTCTTATGGTGTATACTCCATTAGTATTTAAGAGAAGACTGAAAGCTGTTTTGCTTGAAAAGGCTCTCTAGAAACCTGAGAAGTTCCTCAGCCCTTCCCATGACGATTTCCATAAGGATAAGGTTGCTTGTCCTCTCTCCTCTGCCATAGTATCAGGATTCTGCTGTAATCGCTCTATCATCCTGCCAGCTGTATCTCATTTCTCATACTAGAATGCTCCTCCTTCCCAGGCTCAGCTTGATCCACCAGTCTCGATGCACTATCTGGTACAGGGACTAGCCTTAAATTGTCTGTCTGGCTTTGTGTTTCATTTGACCCTAACACACTGGGTTGCACTGTCTAAAAGAGAATTATGTCCCCTCCCATGTCTGAGTGCATTTCTCATTTCTAACTGCAGCTCCTGAGCAGATCTGTAACTTCAAGGTTAAGATAAGACACATTCCATCAGAACTATGTCGTCATCCTTGCCAGCTTCTGATCTGTGAGCGTCCAGGAGATTTATAAGACAGTTGTATGCCATTCTTTAAAGAATATTATGGTTGGACTCTGACTCCTGGCATCAGGCCCAATTTGATTTGTCAGCTGCTACAAAGCCCATTTCCCATAGAGAAAGGGGCCTTGGTTCACATGCCCTTCAGGCTGCTCTTACAGATGAACAGGAGTTAGTAGATCTGAACCTTTTATTTCCTAGTTTTTTATAAGGGTAAAGGTAAATAACGAGAATATTTTGTCCTTTGTTGAATTGTTGTTTTGTGCACACACACACACACACACACACACACGAGCATACTCTATAGTGGGGCATTCACACCATGGCAAGTAGTAGAAGTCAGAAAACTACTTTGGAGTGTCAATGTTCTCTTTTCTGCCTTTGTGTGGGATTCAGGGATCAAACTTGGGTCATCATCGGGCTTGCATAGCAAGCTGAGCCATCTTGGTGGCTTCCTATAATATAGCTCTTTCAATGTAAATCCAGCCATTTCCCTAGTGGGTAGGCCATGGGGACTTATTAACTCATTTAAAAAATTTTTTTATTTTATTTTATGGGTATGGGTATTTTGCTTGTGTGTATGCCTGTGTACTTCAGTTCCATTGTGGTAGCAGAAGTCAAATGAGGTTGTCAAGTCCTCTGGGATTAGAGTTGCAAACAGTTGTAAAGCCACCAATGGGTGCTAGTACAATGGAAGAGCAGCCAGTGCTCTTCAGTGCTGAGCTATCTATGCAGCCCTGGATGTTTTTTATTTATTTATTTATTTTGAAACAAGTTCTTGCTATGTAGGTCTGGCTGGCCTGGAATTCACTGTGTAAACCAGGTTGGTTTTTAACAGTGACTGCATCTCTTCAAGTGCTGGGATTACAGGCCTTTGCCACTGCTCCCAGCTATTTGTTCCACTTCAGTGAGGTTTAATATAAAGTTATTTGCTCAAGAGCAAATTGTACCTGGCAAGTTACTACTTTGACCATATTTTATTTTCTCTGATTATATTTTCATATTCTTAAATTAAAGAAAAAGATGAGGCTAGGCATAATGGTGTACACCTCTAATCCCAGCACTGGGGAAGCAGAGGCAGGTGGATCTCTTGAGTTTGAGGCTAGCCTGTTCTACAGAGTGAGCTCCAGGACAGCCAGAGCTATACAGATCCTGTCTCAAAAAATAAGTTTGAGGTTTTTGTTTAGTTTTGTTTTTTAGTGTGTGTGTATGTGTGTGTGTGTGTGCACATGTGCAGTATACATGGGGGTGCATATAGAATCCAGAAGACATTGGATCCCCTGAAGATGGAATTACAGATAGCTGTAAGCCACCTGACATGGATGCTGGGGGTTCTCTGGAAGAGCAGCAAGCTCTACTAACTACTGAGCCATGTTTCCAGACCTCATTTTGTTTTTATGTTAGTTGTCTTATTGTAGCCCAGATGGCCTCCAACTTATGATAATTCTCTTTTTGCCTTCTGAGTGTTGGTAGCAGAACACTGCTACCTTGGCTGGGGAAATGGCTTGATGAGTAAAGGTGCTTGCCATCAAGCTTGATGATCTGTATTCAATATCTGGAACTCACATAGTAGAAGGAAGAGTATCTGCCAGTTCCCAAAGTGTGTCTTTTGATCTCCATATGCACACTGTGGCATGCAGGCATCCAAACACTGTGTATATATCATACTATACATATAACATGCATATCCTATATACCATATAGTATATAGAGTATGGTACATAGTATACTATATAGTATAGTATATACTTTATATACTGTACTATATATTTATATACTATATATTTTAGAAAATGTTATATAATGTATAGTGGTATATATAGTATATATACTCTATATAGTATGTATCATATGTATAGTATGTATAACATATGTATGATATGTAGTATGCATTATATAAGTAATATATACACACACACACACATTTTTTTAATTTGAAAAGCTGTGATAGTGTTGGACATAATGGTACACATGTCTAATCTCATCACTCAGGATGCAGAGACAGACAGATCTATGAGTTCAAGACCAGTCTGGTTTAAGTTGTTAGTTCCCCAGGATGGTAGTGGTACACATCTTTAATCCCAGCACTCGTAAGCCAGGCAGAGTTCTGTGAGTTTGAGGCCAGCCTGTTCTAAAAAGAGAGTTCCTGGACTGTTTGTGTAGCCAGAGCTATACAAAGAAATCCTGTCAGAGAGAGAGAGAGAGAGAGAGAGAGAGAGAGAGAGAGAGAGAGACAGCGAGACCGAGAGAGAAGCTATCCTTTAAAGAAGGGGAAGGGGCAAAAGACCATAAGTTTCTGAACTTTGAGAAATTCTCTAGCAATAAAAATTTTAGTTTGTTCATAGTGGCAAGCATTACGGGATGGGTGTAAGCCAACTAATTATTCAGTAGGTTGAGGCAGGAGATTGTAAATTCAAAGACTTCTTGGGTTAATTTGATGAGACCATTTCTCTGAACACAAATAACTAAATGGACTAGAGAGATTGTACATTGGTAGAGCACTTGCCCCAGCAGTGTTAGATGTGCTAGGTTCAATCTCTTAATACCATAAAAACTTTTATACTTCGATACTTCTGTGTGATAGCCCAAATTACCACCATTCTCTACTTGAGAGTACCTCTCTCTCACACTCCATTGGCCTTAAATGTAGATATCCACCTGCTTCTGTCTTCTGGGAGTAAAGGCATGCACCACCATGCCCTCTGGTCCTTCTTTTCTTTTTCTTTTCTTTTCTTTTCTCTTTCTTTCTTCCTTTCTTTCTTTCTTTTTTAAAGGTTTGTTTATGTATTTGTGTATTTACGTATTTATTTATTTATATGAGTACACTGTAGCTGTCATCAGATGCATCAGAAGCCAGCATCGGATTCCATTACAGATGGTTGTGAGCTACCATGTGGTTGCTGGAAATTGAACTTAGGACCTCTGGAAGAGCAGTCAGTGCTCTTTTTGTTTTTTGTTTTTTTTTTGTTTGTTTTGTTTTTGTTTTTTCCAGACAGGGTTTCTCTGTGTAGCCCTGACTGTCCTGGAACTCACTCTGTAGACCAGGCTGGCCTCGAACTTAGAAATCCGCCTGCCTCTGCCTCCCAAGTGATGGGATTAAAGGCATGCGCCACTACTGCCCGGCTCAGTCAGTGCTCTTAACCACTGAGCCATCATCTCTTCAGCCCCAGGCCGCCTTTTCTTTTATAAAGTTTTTATATAGATATGTATTATATATTGAGCATACTTCCCCAATCCATCCACTCCTCCCATTTCTCACCCTTCTTTTGTATTTCCTCTTCTCCCCTGCACAGTTTGAGTTCTACATATGTGATTTTGTGTATCTTTATAAAGTAGAAGCTATCATTTACTGTATTTATCTTTGAGACTGGCTTTTGATGATTATCTCCAGATACATATCTGTTTTCCTGCAACTGATGTAGCTTCATTCTTTATGTCTGAAAAAGATTTCATAGTGTATGTATGCATTTTCTTTATTTATTCCTCTTGTTGCTGGGCACCTAGGTTGGTTCTATATTTTAGTTGTTGCCAAAAATGTTGATGTGCAGTATCTGTGGTATGCTGACTTGTAGTTCTTTATTTTTTCCGGTTTTCTTTTTTAAAAAGTTTTTTAAAATTTATTTTATGTATATGAGTGTTTGCTTGCATGTATGTTTGTGTACCACAAACATGCCTGTTACCCTTAAGAGGGTGTCAGATCCCATGGGATTAGAGTTATAAGTGGTTATGAGCCACTCTGTGGGTACTGGGAAGTGAACTCTGGTCATCTGCAAGAATAGTGAGAGTTCATAATCCTAGTCCCTGGAGTTCTTTACTTTTTGATTGTCTCTTTTCCTTACTCTCCCATTGAAGAAGCCTTAGCATGTCTGATACCACAAAAAGTTTAAATTCTCATATGTGAAGCAAATATGTTTCTTAGAGCTAAGTGAAAGGACATTCATTGTCATTGTGTCTGGTTTTCTTTCTTTCCTCCTGAGACTAGATCTCTTGTAACACAGGATGGTTCTGAATTGGCAATGTAGTTGTGCAAGACCTTGAATTCCTAATGTTTCCTGTTAATGGTCTCTGTTTTAAAAAAAAATTATTATTATTATATTATATTGTTATAATACTGTCCTTTCCTTGGGTATTAGGGATTATTAATATAAAGTTATACATGAATAATATATCAGGGGATATTAATTACTAAAAGTCTTGTTTTATAGCATTACAAGGATAACTAATAAATACTTAAAATTAACTGTAATGATGTAGCCCCCCTCCCCCTTTTAAACTAAGGAACTAATTCTTCTCATCTGTAAATTCAGTTGAAAGGTTGTGTGTGTGTGTGTGTGTGGTATGGGGATGGAGCTCAGTAGTCTGTATTGTTAACATTCCTTCTAGGCTCCGCCCCACAGACCTGGCAACAGCCAGGTATGCCTGCTTACTCGCTTACTCTCTTACTTACTCTCTACCCCTTCCCTTCCTGACCCCTTTTCCCCTCCCCCCTCCACGTGTTCCTGGCAGGCCTCTCCTCCCCCTCCCTCTCCTGTCTGTCTCTCCCTCTTTCTCTCTACTCTCTTCCCAGCTCCACTTCCCATGCCCTATTCCATCCTATATCTGCCGAATGGCCAGTACCTCAGGAGGAAGGGATGCCTCAGCATTGGCTCACAGAGGCGCCCCCTCCCACCTCACCATACCTAGCTCTATCAAACATGTCCTGGCTCCTCCTCTTTTTATAAAACACAACAGTATAATTAATGCCCTGGTTTCCATAACCAGCTCCCCAAATTACAAAGCTTGGTTCCTGGTCATTGTTTAAAGTCTTTGGGTTATAGTTCTGTTGTAATTCTCTCAAACAAGAGACCTTACACAGTATCATTAAAATCCTCTCCCTGTTACTTTTCCCCCTCAAGCAGTTTTAATTAACTGTACAGTGGCAGATGGTGGAAAAGCCATTGTCCAGAGTGCTTCTAGATTAAGGGTGGTTTGTCCTGATCTGTTGTAGGAAGTACCTACTCTTGCTTCTCCCCTTCTTTCAGTGAGCTGTAATCCAGTTAGGTGATCTTAAAATGCTATTCACAGCGCTTTTAGAGGAATAAGCCGAAATTTTGGACTTTAAAACAAAGAACTAACTCCTTTGAGCTCTGAAAGCCTTAGCCTCGAGGCCAAGGGAGATAGATACCTTCCAACTTCTCCACCCAGTCTGCAGTGAAAAGGAAAGTTAAGCCTTTTAACTTTTTCATTTGCCTCTCCCCCTTAGTCTAGTACGGCTGCCAGTTGTCATGGCAACGGACTGGGACAGCTGCGCAGTGGCGCCCAGGCAGCTGGGTGGGGGCGGGGGAGCTGCCAGCCCGCCAAGCCCCAGACCTGGGAGGGGAGGCCCTCCTGTTAGCCAAGAGGGAAAGAGCGAACTGGGGCGATCCGGTAGGTAAGGGAGGGAACCCCTACTGATCTGCTCTGAGGGCTTCTCTTCAGCATGAAGGTATAAGGAAAAAAAAATTCTCTTCCTCAAACAGAAGAACACATATGTAAATCCTTTTTTTTTTTTTTTTTTTTTTGGTGAGGCAGGGAAGGCCATAGCCACAATGCCTAACTGCATGCTTCCAACATGGGGCTGGTTTTAACCCAGCGCTCTGACCTAAAGTGCTCAGCTCCCGGAAATTCCAAGGTGAGTGGGGGTGGGGGTGGGGTACTCTCCCTGGAATATGACATTTCCTGTCTATGGTGAGCTGGGAGGCTGTGTTTATTTTAAATAAACCTTATATATTTTTTGGTGTCTAGGAGTCTTCTAAATTCATGGAAAGATTATTTCTAAACCCCTTAACTACATTCCCCCATGCCTTCTTTCTCAAATAAAGTTATCATAGGTCAGAAATTAATACAAGTAGTTTTTGAGGCGGCATACCCATTTGCTAATAAGTTTTGTAGGTAGGATTTTCAACACTATTTTTCTGTAATGATTTCTTTAAAATTAATAATTGTCAATAAATTGTTAAATACAACTTCTGCTTCTTTGACTTGAACATAAATTTAAGATTAGTTGCCCTTTTTATTTCTGAGATTGGCTTTCTGGCCAAGATGGGAATGTTCTAAAAAAATATCTTTAGAGATTATAGCAAAATAACAATGGAGTCAGCTAAGAAATCAATTTTTGCCACTTGGTATCTAGACTGGGTACTATTTAACATTAAGGAAGAATTATTTTTAAATGATTATGGTAACAACAGTGTGGGAATTTTAAAAACTAGATTCTCTGTGAGCACTCCTGGCGTGCATATTTCTGAGCTTAACTCAGTTTCCATTTGTATTGCCTTGCTGTGGCTTTCCTTGGGGCCTGGGGCTAATGAATAAGTCTTCTGTGTTCTGAGGAGGCTTCATGTTGATGCAGAGTCTGGGGCCAGACTTTTTCCTCCTCTTCCTTTGGCCCAAAGTCAACTTCAGTTAAGAGACAAGGTACCTCCTGAACTATTTAGGTTAGTTGAGCCTTGGGAATTACAGACTAGTCCAGTGACTAACTCTGAAAATTTTTTCTCTGCCCCTCTTCCCTTCTATCCCCAAGTGAGCTTGCTAAAAAGGAAGCTTAGTGTGTTTGAGCGATCAGCCTTGCTTTTGTGAGCGGATGGATACTCTGAAGGGACAGGCTCAAATTGTTTAAGAGAAATGTACCAATTCAATGGAAATGTAGTGAGAGATGGGCCAAGCAGGCTGTGTGTGTATGTATGTGTATGTGTGTGTGCGCGCGCGTGTGCACTCCTGAGAGATTGATCAAATGTTCAGAGAATAGAAAAGTTACATTCAGGGGGAAAGGTCTCCCCCCTCCCCCCATTTTTATAAAGACCTTTATTCACCATAGAGGAAAAAGATTTTTATTCTGTCTTGGTTCCTTTAATTGAAGGTTTTCCACATTTCTCTTTGAGTTCCTGCTCACAAGTAGATACAGAAATGGTCAGGAGTAACACCCATGCTATTTGCTCTTTGGGAATATAAAATTAGAGAGTTAAACAATTATTCCATCTAATAATGTTGATCTCTTCAGCTGAAGAGAAGTTGTTGTTAGAGAAATGTAGATTGACCCATTTTAAAGTTAAATTTGTAGCCCTATTTTTATAATAATTGTAGATCAAAGAGAAGGGTAAGTGACTTACTGGTGTTGTATCCTCTGTTCCATCAAGAAATGACAGTTTTAACTCTCAGGTAGATTGAGCCATTTCATCTTTCTCCCTTTTCAGGAGCCTCGTGGCCGTACTCCTTCAGGTGGAAAAACACGTACGAGACATGGGAAAGAAGACCAAGAGGACAGCCGACAGCTCTTCTTCAGAGGATGAGGAGGAGTATGTGGTGGAAAAGGTGTTGGACAGGCGCATGGTTAAGGGACAAGTGGAGTATCTGTTGAAGTGGAAAGGCTTTTCTGAGTAAGTGCTTTCTTTTCAGTCTTTAGGACTCTGTAGAGGTAGAAAACTTTGCTTTACTTGCCCATGAGCCATAGTTTGTTTTTTCCCATTTATAAACTTTCATGAGAATCAAGAGAGGCAGCAGACCACATAGTCTCCCTATCATGGAGCTGATATTTTAACGATCTTACTTTTGGGGGGTAGTTTAAAGAATTGGTTGGCAACACAGACTTGGGAGCCAGATGTCCTGGTTCGAGATTCTTGTTCCACCCCTTAAGATACAGATGAATGACCTTGGTTAATTTCTTTTATTATTATGACTTAACATTTTTTGTTGTTTTGTTTATTTTTTATGTTTTTCGAGACACGGTTTTTCTGTGTAGCCTTGGCTGTCCTGGAACTCCCTCAGTGGACCAGGCTGACTCTGAACTCAGGAGATCAGCCTTCAAGTACTGGGATTAAAAGCATGTGCCACCACACCAAGCTAAATTTTCCTGAGCTACATGTATGTTGTCTGGTGCCCACAGTCCAGAAGAGGGCATCAGAGCAGCTGGAAGAGGAGTTACAGATGGTTGTAAGTTGCCATGTGGATGCTGGAAATCAGATTACAGTTCTCTGGGAGAGCAGACAGTGCTCTTAAACAACTGAGCCATTTCTTCAGCCCACTGGCTAATTTAATAATCTATCCCCCTCCCCCTGCTCTAATAAAATAGGGATAAGAGGTTGGTAGATGTAGCTTAGTAGTAGAGAGCTTTCACCCAGCATATTGAGGGTCCTAGTTTGGTCCTTACATATATCAGAGAAAGAATAGAAAAGAAACAAAAATCCAGGGATAAGACATAGTAGTTGGCAGTCTCAGTGAGTGTGGGTAGACTTCTTACCACTGCAAGTGTGAGCATTTGAATTTAGATCACCAGAACCCATGTAAAGTCAGGCACATATATCTCTCCCTGCAGTGATACACTGAGATGGGAGACAGAGACAATAGAATCCCTGGGAGCCTGAGGGACAACTAGCCAATCATACATAGCAGTGAATAAGGGACCCTGTTCAAACAAGATAGAAGGCAGGGACCAACAGCTGAGGTGGACTCTGACCTCTAATTGTATGTACCTAAACTTACATGCAGTACTAACATGCAGGATTCTAACAGAAGTCAAGCCTTTAATCTCAGAAGCAAATAGATCTTCTGAATTCCAGGCCAGAACTGAGATTAAAGGTATGTACTACTATGGTCAGCTTATAACTAACATTTCAATGTAAACATCTTCTTTGTTAGTAATTTTTAACTTGTGAGGGACAGGTTACTTTCACCTTCTTGTATGAGTCAAGGTCTCTTGGTTTGGTTGTATGCAGCATTTCTGAGACTAGCTGTTCTCTACTTAGTTCTGCCTTTGCCTTCCATCTTATAGTAGGAACACCAGTGCATCCAGCTTTTTATGTGAGTTCTGGGGACTGAACTCAGGTCTTCAGGCCTTGGGCAGGAGATATATAGCTCAGTAGTAGAGTGTTTGCCTAGTGTATGTGAGGGTTTGGGTTTTCGTTTCAGTACCACAGAAACAAAATGCAACAGAAACAAGGGATAAAACTCAATTTTTGAAGAATTGTTGTATTGATAGTGCCTTTATGTCAAGGCCCTTCAGGACCTCAGAAATGTTATTTCATGATTTAATGTTACTCATATGGAACATTTGGCATTTTAGGTAAGTAGATTCATGCATTACAGGATACTTAGCATTTGTTGAACCAGATTAGTGTTTGTATAAACTATCTCCATAGCCCAGGCTGACCTAGAATTTATTTACCCTGTAGCCTAAGATAACCTTGAACTTCTGATCTTCAGGTTTCTGCTTCCCAAGTGCTGTGATTCTGGGCCACCACTGTAGCAGTGAATTAGTTAAACCGTAGCTTTATGTTCCCAGAGGGTCCCACCCACCAGAACCTTCTGGATTCTCGAATGAAAGACACCCACACCCATACCACACGCCACTTAATTTTGATATGCCTTGATTAGCTCAATGGCTGAGCATTTCTAATTCCCCCACAGCCAGCATACATTTCCCTCCAGTATTCCTGGCTTAACACCTTCTAAACTGTATTTCATCTCGGCTATGGCTATCCTGTTGCTAATTCTCCTCCTCCCCAAACCCCCATCTCTTGCCTTTACAATCTAAAAGTCCTGTCCTGTCTCCCTGCCCAGGCAATTCTTTGAAGCCAGGTAGAGTCAGGGACCCTCAGGTATGGAAGCACAGCTTTTTGGGAGCTGAAGTAAGACAAAGCATTAGAACCAATTCTCAGCACACCACACTGTTTTTTTTTTGTTTGTTTGTTTTTGTTTTGTTGTTGTTGTTGTTGTTGTTGTTTTGTTTTAATAGCATTTTGTGTATCTAGGCAAGAACTCTTCCCAGCTGAGCTTGGTTTCATCACCATATTTCTAAACAGGAAATACTAGGTATGAAAAGCGTTGAAGTGAGTGAGACACAGGGAAGTCCTATGAAATAGGACTTTAAATATTGCTTGAAGAATTCCTAGTTCTTAAAAAAAGCAAAACAAAACAAATATTAAAAATAAATGTAAAGAACTAGCAGGAAGCTAGAGAGAGGGCTCACTGATTTAGAGCACTTGTTGTTGCAGAGGACCTAGATTTGATTCACAACACCTATGTGGTGGCTTACAGCCATCTATGACTCTGATTCCAGGGGTTATGATTCTGTCTTCTGGCCAGGCCTGTACATGGTGCCCACATATACATGTAGACCAAGAATTCATAAACATAGATCTTTTAAGAAGATAACAGTATCAACTAGTGATAAGGGACCAGAGATATGACACTACAGTTAAGAACACTGGCTATTCTATCAAAAGACCCAGATTCAATTTCTGGCACCTATATGGTGGCTCGCAACCGTCTGTAATTTAAGTCTTAGGGAATTCAATGTCCTTTTCTGGCTTCCATGGACACTAGGCATGCATGTAGGCAAAACCCTAGTACACAAAATAAAAATTTTAATAAAATACTATTATAAAAGATGAATGGTCTCAACCTATCTTACTATTTTGTAGCAACTTTTTTTTCTCTCTTCAAGACAGGATTTCTGTATGTAGCCCTGGATGTCCTGGAACTCACTCTGTAGACCTGGCTGGCCTCAAACTTGAGAGATCCCTCTTCTGTTGCCTCTCGAGTGCTGGGACTAAAAGGATGCAGCACTTCTCGGCTTGTACCCACCTTTCTTATTGTGATAATACAAGTTGTGTTATAGTTTGTTTTCTGTTGCTGTGACCAAAAGCCATGTGGAGGGGAAAGGGTTCATTTCGTTTCATCTACATGTTACATACATTCCATGGTTGAAGGAAGTCATAGCAGGTACTTGAGCAGGGTAAGAAACGGATGTAGAAACTGTGGAGGAATGCTGGTTACTGGTTTGCTACCTTTTTCCCCCTTTTGTTTTGTTTGAGACAGATTTTTCTATGAGGCAATTTTCTATGTAGACCAGGCTAGCCTTGAACTCAGAGAACTCTACCTGCCCGGTGCCCCTGCCTCTGGGATGGTACTGTTCACAGTGGGTATGTAGACCAGGCTGGCCTTGAACTCAGAGAGCTCTGCCTGCCCAGTGCCCCTGCCTCTGGGATGGTACTGTTCACAGTGGGCAGAGTCCCTTCATATCAATTAGCAATCAAAAAATGTCCTGAAGATAGACATGCTCACAGGTCCAGGGCAGTCTGATAGAAGCTATTCTTCAATTGAAGGTCTCTCTTCCCTGTAACCAAAATAGCTATCTCAGGTCTGCTCCTTATCAGTTTGACAAGCAAGCATATAATTGTTACAACGTGACCTTTATTGTCCTCAAGATTCATGTTAACATCTCAGTATAAAGAACAGTCCAGCCAGGGGGTGGTGGCGCACGCCTTTAATCCCAGCACTTGGGAGGCAGAGGCAGGTGGATTTCTGAGTTCGAGGCCAGCCTAGTCTACAGAGTGAGTTCCAGGACAGCCAGCACTACACAGAGAAACCCTGTCTCGAAAAAACAAAACAACAACAAAAAAAAAAAAACAAAAAAACAAAAAACAAAAAAAGAGAACAGTTCAAGGCAGGTGATGTCAGCACAAGCCTTTAGTCCCAGCACCTGGGAAGCTGAGGCAGATGGATCTCTGAGTTCAGGGTCAGCCTTGTGTACAGAGTAAGTTCCAGGACAGCCAAGGCTATATAGAGAAACCCTGTCTAGAAAAAAACGAACAAACAAACAAACCGAGAGAAAGAAAGAAAGAAAGAAAGAAAGAAAGAAAGAAAGAAAGAAAGAAAGAAAGAAAACAAACCACATACACAGTCCAACTTTAAAAATCTTACATTCTTTGAAAATTAAAAATTTCAATACTTTGAAAGTTAAAGGTCTTTTTTTTTTTATTGTATATGTATGAATATTTTCCTCGCATGTATGTCTGGGTCCTATATACATGTCTGGTGATGTGGTAAGCACACAGACTTTTAGATTCTGTGTTACTAGAATTACAGACAGTTGCAGGTGCAAGGAATTATACCTGGGTCCTCTGGAAGAGCAGCCAGTGCTCTTAACCACTGACTGACCCACCTTTCTAGCTTTGTTCATGTATCCTTAATACCCATTCCTGGCACAGTGGCATATACCTTTAATACCAGCACTCTGGAGGCAGATCTATAACTTTTAGGCCAGCCTGGTCTGTAGAGTGAGTTCCAGGACAACCTGAGCTGCATAGTAAGACTTTGTCTCAAAAAACAAAGATAAATAGACAGGCGGTGATGGCGCACACCTTTAGTCCCAGCACTTGGGAGGCAGAGGCAGGCAGATTTTTGAGTTCGAACCCAGCCTGGTCTACAGAGTGAGTTCCAGGACAGCCAGGGCTACACAGAGAAACCCTGTCTCAAAAACAAACAAACAAACAAAAAAAAAAAAAAAAACAAAGATAAATAAATAATAAGTCCAAGGTCTTATTTTTGGGCTTCTGTAAAATAAAAAACCAGTTAAATATTTCTATTCCTCAAGAATACAATCAGTGCATAAGAACTGGCCCTACTTAATTAAGAAAAAGCAAAATCCAGCTGTCTAGATCTAAGTCTGACATCTTGGACTTGCTCACCATGGGACTTGAACAGTCCTGCTTCTCTGGAGCTGCCAACAGCCACACACAATGCTTGTCTCCTAGGTTCAGGCTAGCTTTACTTCACACTTGCCATTGTCCTTGCATCTCCAGTGTTCTAGGGTTGCCACTGCAACTGAGGCTGCATTTTCATAGATGGCCTCTCTTTGTGATCTTTATCCCTGTCCCTTGGTACCAGACATCAAATGTTCTTCATGAGAGATCTGTCATGTCTTGAAAACCAGTACAGTGTGGGACACTTAAATATTACCAAGTTGTGCCAGCTTGATGTGCAGCCTTGGCCCCAATAGCTTGAACCATAGCTTCTGTGTGATGACCTGAGGAAATATTCCCCAGAAAACTGACTAGCAAAAGGTTCACTTCTACAGATTCTTAATCCAAAACGTCACACAAGCAATGCCAGTAAGTCTTGGTTTCCCTCTGAAACTCTTACAGGCCAGCACTGCTGGGCCATAAGACCCTAGCTAGATTTAATGTTAACAATTCTCCCTTAAGGTAACTGAAGATTATAAATGCTGTTTTTGTGGCTTACTGACTTATTTTTTGCTTTTGTGGTTCATTACAGGTTACAGGTGTGAAGCGCACAAACACACATGAAACCTGGTGCTCCCCTCTAACAGAGCTTTAGCTTTGCTTCTCAGTAGGGAAAGGGATGGATGGTAGTACAGTTGTTTCTTTGCAGGTACATTAGCTTTAATTCCACAAGATTGTTGTAGTTTTAATTTTCTAAAACCTGTGCTACAAAATTTGAAGATCAACTTTGAGAATATAAAAAACCTCAGACAGACATGATGGTTCATTCCTGTATTCTAGGTATTTGGAAGGCTGAGGCAAAAGAATTTCAGAGAGTTCAAGACCGGCCTGAGCTACATAGTAAGACTGTCTTTAAACTCAGAGAGAAGCTGAATATTGTGGCACGCACCGTCAGTCTCAGCCCTCCGAGGAGAGAATCTCTGTTAGAGGCTATTCTGATCTACCTAGCAAAGTTCCAGGCCAGCCACAGACCCTGGGTAAAAACAAAATAGAATAAAATAGAAGCCCACAGGGAAAACTGGGAGTGTGTTTCAGTTGGTAGAGTGCTTGCATGGGATACACAGCACTGGCTTGGGGCTCCAGTGCTGCATAAAAGAAGCATGGTGGCACATACCTGTGATCCCAGTATTCAGGAGGAAGGGTGAGGAGCTCAAAGTTATTCTTGACTACATAGAGAGTTTGAGCCCAGCTTGTACTACATGAGACCAAAAAGTTACTTTTCTCATCGTAGGGCTTTCTGTTTTGTGTTTTTGTTAAAGATTATTTTAGATTTCACATAAAACTTGGTGGTGACAGGAGATTAGGGTCTATCACATTTGAATTAATGCACTCCCAGCTTCTACTTACTAGAGTATATAAATATTCAAGACAATAGAAACTGGGAGGCATTATTGGGCATGATGGTGCACAACTTTAATCTCAGCATTTGGGAGGAAGAGGCAGGAGGATATCTGTGAGTTGTAGGAGGGCCCTACCTACTGTGCGCAGCACCACCCCTTAGGCTGGCGGGCCTGGGATATATAAGGAAGATGACAGCCATGCCTGCCTGGTAGTGCACACTTTCAATCTCAGCACTCCAGAGCCAAAGGCAGGCATATCTCTGGGAGTTCAAAGCCAGCCTGGTCTACGTAGTGAGTTCCAGGATATCTAGGACTGCATAAATACTATCTTAGAAACAGAAAAAGAAAGACTGGAGGTATGTGACTTACTAAGTTATCTATTCTTTTTGTATAGAATGTATTGTATATATAAAAATTATACTCTTCTGATAATTAAGCATTTAAATTTGGCCCTTTTTAATGGAGAAAAGCTGTGCTAGGGATTGAATCCATAGAGCCTTGCTTATGGCTGGACAAGTACTTTTACCACTGAGCTGTATCAGCTCTGGGTATCAGCTTCTAGACTGGGTTTGTTTTGTTGTTTTTAAAGCTTTAAATTTTTATTTATTTATTTATTTATTTATTTGGGCTTATTTTGTTTGTTTGGTTGTTTTTTTCAATGCAGGGTTTCTCTGTGTGGTCCTGGCTGCCCTGGAACTTCTGTAGACCAGGCTGGCCTTTGCCTTCTGAGTGCTGGGATTAAAGGTGGCTACCACCACCTGCTAATTTGTGTGTGTGTGTGTGTGTGTGTGTCTGTCTGTCTGTCTGTCTGTCTGTCTGTGTCTGTGGAGGTCACAAGGCATTAGATTCCCTGGAACTAGAGTTATAGATGTTCTGGTCCTCTGCAAGAGTAACAAGCACTCTTAACCATTGAGGCATCTCTCCAGCCCCCAAATTGGTAGTTTTAAATGGGTTTATTAAACTATAATTTATGTATCAAAGGAGTTACCTACTCCAAGCAGTGGTGGTACATGCCTTTAGTCCCAACACTGTCTTTTAATTCCAGCACTTGGGAAGCAGAGGCAGGCAGATATGTTGAGTTTGGGGCCAGCCTGGTCCATAGAGTAAGTTCCAAGACATCACTCATCCTAAAAAGAAAAAAAAAAAAGAAAAAAATTAACCCATTGAAATTATACAATTTGATGTTTGTTGTTTTGTTCTTTGAGACAAGGTTTTGTTTTGTTTTGTTTTTTGAGACAGAGCTTCTCATTATAGCTCTGGCTGTTCTGGAACCTATTGTGTAGGCCAGACTAGCTTTGAATTCAGAGATTGATGTGGTTTGTTACCATATGCCCATTACAGAACATTTCCTCAGTCTAATCTAAAATATATCTTCCAGGGTATGTCAAAGAAATGGAATTAGAAAGAAAACATATGTTTTCTTATAAACTCAGTATACTGTTTTTGAGATTTTTCTCAAGTTGTATTTTGTTTCTTTTTGTTGCTTACTATTCCATTTATACAGTTGCACCACATTTTTTATTCATCCATTCATCAGTTAATGAGCATTCGGGTTTGTTTTGGGGTTTTGGCTACTAAAATGTTGCTATAGGGTTATAGCTCAGAGGTGGAGCAGACAAAACCCCCTTGGTTTGGGGTTTGATCCCCAGTCCTGAAAAATAATACTGCTGCTATAATAATTCTTTGCATGACTTTGTGTGAACATAACTTTTTCCCACATCTCTTCAGTGAAAATTGAAGATCAAATTTGTTGGATTTCTTTTTCTCTTCGGAGCTCAAGATCAAACCTGTGGCATTCCATATGCTAGTGTATTACCATTGAACTATAACCTCAGCCTCTCGTTCAATCCCTGAGTACAGATTTCCTGTCCCTTCCCCACATGTCCTTTTTAAAACAAGCTTTAGCAATGACAACAGCTGAGGATGTAGTTTGCAAACACTTGGCAGTCTTAAGTTCTGCAGAGATGGAAAATGGGTAAAAATGCGGCATTATCCTTACCCTTCAGTCTTTTCTTTTTGTCTTTATTGTTACTGTCCAGGGAGCACAATACTTGGGAACCCGAGAAGAACTTGGATTGTCCTGAACTAATTTCTGAGTTTATGAAAAAGTATAAGAAGATGAAGGAGGGTGAAAACAACAAGCCCAGGGAGAAGTCAGAAGGAAACAAGAGGAAATCTAGTTTCTCCAACAGCGCTGATGATATTAAATCTAAAAAAAAGAGAGAGGTGAGCTTCCTGCTCCTGCCACTGTCCTCTTGCTACTGCTGTGCAAATGGGGGTTTAGTTATTTCTCTTCTAAGGATGGACCTTATGGTATATTGTTGAACAAAAGCTTGCAGGGAAGTGTGTTGATTAGCTACAGTGACCCCTTCTGGCTGAGTGAGAACTAGCGTAGTAATAATTGTATTTAAAGTGTGAAAACTAATATGAAATTCAACCCATTCTGTCTCATCCGTGAATAGAAATGTGTATGAATGTGTGTCTTGTGTGTGGGTGCCCAAGGAGGCCAGAAGGTGTTGGATTCCCTGTAGGTAGTTGTGAGCTCCCTAAAGTGAGTGCTGGGAATCAAACTTAGGACCTCTAGAAGAACAGCAAGCTCTCTTAGCCACTGAGCCAAGAGGAAGATACTTCTGATTTTCTTCTTTTTAAAGAAAGAAAAGTTGCTAAGGAGTTGGCACAGGAGTAAAGGTGCTTGTTGCCAAGCCTGAAAACCTGAGTTTAAATCCTACCCCTCATATTATAGGATAAAACTGACTCCTTAAGTTGACCTTTGACCCCTGAATGTACCTGCTCACCTGAATACACTAATAATAATAACTAACATTTAAAAAAAAAACTTTAAATGTATACTGCTTCACTATGTTGTCTTTTGTTCCAATAACTTTTTTAATCTTATATATTATTTTTATGTGATATGTGTATAGTTTACATACTTGTTAGTATGTATATACACATGAGTGCTAGTGCATGTACACATATGTACACATTTATATGTATGTGAAGACCAGAGATCAAAGTCGGATGTCTTTCTTTTTGTTCTTTCTTTCTTTCTTTCTTTCTTTCTTTCTTTCTTTCTTTCTTTCTTTGTTGTTGTTTTTGTTTCTGTTGTTGATATTTGAGACAGTGTTCCATGTGTCTTAAACTTCTTGTGCTCCTACCTCAACCTCCCAAGTACTGAGACAGTAGGCCTGTGGTATTGTTTTATGCTGTGCTAGGGATTGAACTCAGGACTTGCTGCATATTAAACGAGAACTCTGCCAACCAAAATGAGGAGCCCAGCCCCTCTCTTGTTTAGAGGCAAAGCTCATGCTTTATAAGTTGTCTGACCCTAAACTCACAATGTATTTCTGGCTTGCCTGGAGCTTCCACTTCTGCCTTGGGCTCCTGATTGGTGGGATTTTAGGCATATGCCTAAATAGCACATCATTCCTGGCTATTTTCACTAATTTTTATTTTAACTATATACTCTAAAGAAGAAAATAATTTTCATCTTCTTTCATGTGTTTATTGTTTAGTTTGGAAACTAATTATGAAGTTTAGTTTGACTCAGTTGCTTTTATATGATTTTTAGATTGAAGGTAGTAACATAAACACCATATTGCCCCCCTTTTTTCTTTTGCATGTTTGCTGTGTGCATATGTCACACAAACACTCTACCTCTCCAGCTTTCCCACTTTCCATTTACTTCAGGGTTATGAAACCTATGTACTTAAAATTTAATAAAATATAAGTGTAAGTCCATATAGCATCCCTGAACTAATTCCCTATTTATGTTATACTTAGATGCCCATTTTTCTATACTGATACTCCCAACTGTGACTACACCTCAGAACCAACCATAAGGTCTTTAAAAAATAAAAACTCTAGTACCCAAGATGAACCTTACATCACTTATGAGAGTTTTTGTGGGTAAACTGAGGCATTGGGATTTTATTTTATTATATATATATATATATTTTTTTTTTTTTTTTTTTTTGGTTTTTTTTTTTTTTGGTTTTTTGAGACAGGGTTTCTCTGTGTAGCTCTGGCTGTCCTGGAACTCACTCTGTAGACCAGGCTGGCCTCAAACTCAGAAATCCACCTGCCTCTGCCTCCCAGGCGCCAGGATTAAAGGTGTGTGCCACCACCGCCCGGGCGCATTGGGATTTTATAAAGGTTGTATGTCATTCTTGGACTCTATGGAGGCTGCTCCTGACTTCTTTCTCTTGTTAATTTTATTTTTACAACTTGTTTGTTTGTTTGTTTGTTTAAAAGACAAGGTCTCTTTGTGTAGTCATGGCTGTCCTGGAGCTTGCTATATAGACCTGGCTGATCTCTAATTGACAGAGATCTTCTTGTATTTGCCTTCTGAGCACTGGGATTAAAGGCAAAGGCCAGCATGTGCTGTAACCTATGCCATGTTTTGATTATGATAAACTGTATTGATAAGGAATTTAAGGAAGGAACACTTTTCATTTTCTGAGGACTTTTTGTTTGTTTGTTTGGGGGTTTGTTTGTTTGTTTGAGATAGGGTCTCAAACAATGCATGAGCCTTGGCTGGCCTAAAACTAACTATGTAGACCATGGTGGTCTCAAATTCTGTCTCTGCCTCCTAATCTCCCTTCACCCTTTTTAAATTTTATTTATATATTTTAATATATTTTATTATTTTGCATGTGTATGAGCATGCATGCAACTGTACATGTGTGGAGGATAGAGAACAACTTGCAAAAATCAGTTGCCTTTTTCCACCAGGTTGGAACTTTAGGCTTGGTGGTAGTCACCTTTTGTTTTGTTTTTGTTAACCTTTTGTATTTTGGCTTTTGTCATTTGGTTTATTTCTAGTTAAAGTAGCAGATAACACAACCAAAGACTTTTAAAGATTTATTTATTTATTTATTTATTTCATATGAGTACATTGTAGCTGTCTTCAGACACACCAGAAGAGGTCATGGGATTTCATTATAGATAGTTGTGAGGCACCAAGTGGTTGCTGGGAATTGAACTCAGGGCCTCTAGAAGAGCAGTCAGTGCTCTTAACTACTGAGCTATCTCTCCAGCCCCACAACCAAAGACTTTTAACTATGTATTTGTAAGAGATAGTAAACATTTCTTCAACTTAGGGTCTTTGTTCTTTTAAAGGCAGTAATCTGGCTTTGAGTCCCTGGCCACTTCAGAGGGCTTCTTGTCTAGGTTCTGGAGCTGCTGACCTTGAAAACAACCTCCAGACATCCTTTACATCATAATGTTTGTCTGGGGCCCTTGATAGCATTTTCAGCAATACCAGCAGCTGTCAGGTAGACAGCTGGCATGATAGTAGTAGTTGTGTGTTTTCAAAGTATGGGGAGATTGCCTTCTTTTTAGACCACTGCAGAAGAAATTTCTTAGTCGGTTTTATGCCTGATTTAAGATTACTGCCTGTGATGATCTTAGTGTTTTTCCTTGCCTCGGCTCCTTTCAGCAGCTTGAACATTCTTTTTCCATTTCCCTCCCTATGTAGCAGACTGTTTCCAGCTGCCAGAGATGATGTATGACTTAGTCCCTGTGCCAGCATTCCAGCTGTGAGCAGCTGTGTTTGCATCTGGGAACCAATTTCCCTTAATGTCCCAAAGAGGTTGTGTCTTAAAGAGCCAGTGTCTTCCCATTGACCCATGGCTAGGATTTCCTTCCTGTTGTGGGTTCTAGTATCTTTGGGGACCACCAGGAACATGCAGATTTTTGTGTATCTATTTCAAAATAATGTGTTTGTTTTGTGTTTGCTCCTTGGTTTGGGGGGGGGGGGGACCGGTCAGGGAATATGTGGGAATTGATATTCTCCATACACCATGTGAGTCCCAGGGATCAAACTCAGGTTGTTGAGCTTGTCTACAAGCCCTTTTGCCCACTGAGCCATCTCACTGGCCTTCTTTTGTATCTCAAAGGCAAATGTGGTTCATATGGTAAATCGTAAGTTTTCTTTGTGTTGCTATGAATGAGTGTTATCTCTTGTAAATTTTAGGAAATTTATGATGTGTATAAATTAGACTTTTGTTCTGACCACTGCCCTTACACCTGGATCAGCCAGAAACCACATCCCAACACTCTTTTCACGAGTTACCAGTTCAGTTGTTCAGTCTCAGACCAGTCCCAATTAATGTTAATATCGTGTCTGAGCAGACCAGAGAGGCTCCTCTCTCAAGTTATATGCAAATTAGTGTTTGTGATCTTTGAAATTTGCCCTTTTTAGAATATTGGTCTTGCATTCTTCTTACCTCTGTTTTACAATATAGATGACTGAAATATTAAAACTGTTGGTCACTATTAAGATAAATTAAAAGTCTAAAAGGATATGGTTGAGAAAGCATATCTGAAGTTCAGAGAGTGAAAATGAGCCTGTTTGGTGTCTGAGAAGCAACAGTAAAGGGTCTGCTTGCAGTGCTGAAGAGATTGAGTGGGTTACAGGGGTGGAGTGCCCAGGTGATCCTCCTGAGACTCACAGGATGCTAAAGACTTGTGGAGGTCCCTCCTTAATCATTTAAGGAGTACCAGGAAAGATGACTACATCTTACTGCAGAAATATCTCTTAAAATTGCTGTTCCTGATTGGCCTAGTTTGGTATTATATTTCTTGAGTTATAAGGATTTTTCTGAACTAATACAAATGATACCAGGTGATATTAACAAAGGCTGTGATTTGTTGTTCTGAAAAACAGGGTTTTTGTTTTGTTTTGTTTTGTTTTTTATTTCTACAAACTCTAATCTCTCCTGTTCTATTTATAGCAAAGCAATGATATTGCTCGGGGCTTTGAGAGAGGATTGGAACCAGAAAAGATCATTGGGGCAACAGATTCCTGTGGCGACTTAATGTTCTTAATGAAATGGTGAGACGAATTGTGCTTCACTTTACAGTTGTGTTTTTGCTACGAAGAAGAGTGTAAAATTGAGAATTCCTAAATTTCTTAACCAACTCCAGTGTCAGTATTAAGTGGGAATTAATGGTTCAGAATGAAGTTGTGACATTCTCAAGCTTTGGTATTATTGTGTTATAGTAACCATATTTGGGTAAAAAAAAAAAATTGGGGTAAAAAGAATGTATTACTACTACCTAAATATCTGTTTGTATAGAACTGAATCATTTGGTATAAGATCATGAGCCTATGACTATGGGGTAAGAGCTAAGTGAAGCTTCTTACATCACTGAGGGTCAGGGTCACCAAATGATGTGTAAAAGAGAAATTAATTTCAACAAAAGGCATCAAACTTAATGCTAAATAAAGCACAAATTACTTTATCAGAGGTAGTGACTTATAGAAGAAGTGGAATACTTCCCCATCCTTCCACCCTCCTTTCCTGACATGATCTCATGTAGCTCAAGCTGTCCTTAAACTCAATATGTAGTCCAGGATATTGAGCTCATTCACCTGTCCTTATCTCCCTAGGGCTGGAGTTACAGAGTTAAAGGCATGTACTCACCATACCTGGCTGGTTTTCTTCCTCTCCCCTATTTCCTTCCCTTTTAAGATTTATTTCTTATTTCATTTTATTCTACGTGTATGTGTTATGTGTGTGTGTGTGTGTATACACACACACACACACACCATGTCTGTGTAGTGCAGAGGCATTGGATCCCCTGGAACTGACATTACAGGCAGTTGTTCGGCACTGTATAGGTGCTGGGAACTGAGTCTGGGTCCTCTGCAAGAACAGCCATCTATCTCTTTGGCTCTTTTATGTTAAAGATCAAATACAGAGGCTTCCCCACTGAAGTATATCTCTAGCCCTATAAAGACACTTTTTACTTTGAGATCAAACCAGCTAACCTCAGATAGTGGTACTGTCAGACTGTCCCCGTCTCATGTCTCCTTCTAAGTTTTATACTCTTTCTTTCCAGGAAAGACACAGATGAAGCTGATCTGGTTCTTGCAAAAGAAGCTAATGTGAAATGTCCACAAATTGTGATAGCATTTTATGAAGAGAGACTGACGTGGCATGCATATCCAGAGGATGCGGAAAACAAAGAAAAAGAAAGCGCAAAGAGCTAAAGGAGGAGGCAGTCCCTGTCATTTCTCTTTGTATATAACACCTTCATCTTCCTGCCTCTTCTCTTCTCCCAGCCCCTTTCAATTCTAAACACATCCATAAAGATAATGTGCTTATCACTGTGCTCCACGGGAGAGACGTTGGTGTTGGTTCTCTTGTAATATAATTGATGATCTGATTCCTGAGTGTAGCTCTGTGAAAGTCAGGCATTACATCATTTACATGCTGTGTGGTTCCCATAGTGGTCCCTTTCACCCTGATCTTTTCCTTCTGTTCCCCTGTAACTTTTTAATCACCTTAGAGTCATGATCTTTGGGGTTGGTTGGTTTGGAGGGATTTTATTATAATGACGATGACTTCAGTTTCTTGATTATTATTAGAATATATTGATGACCAGCTGGACTTTGTTTTGACATAGAAAGGATGTTGTCCATCTTTTAGAATGCTAATAGCAGCAGCCTACCTGTTGTGTTTTTTCCAATCTCATTTAGCTCTGCCAGGAGAATACAGGGTCCCTGGTGTGGTCTTCTGGGCCACTCCTTCCTGACTATCCTCACCTACACTCCCATAACAACCCAGTTCTCTTGAGGGCTTGAAACTTTATATTTAAACCTATCAAGGCACTCTGTTTAGCCCTCACACTTCTTTGGCCTTGTTACTTTCAATCCCTGATTCTGCTTCTATAAAGTGGTATCAATTTGTTATTAAATGACAAGATTAATTGTGGAGTCTATAAGCTGTAGTGCAGGAAGATAATAGGACAGGGCTGGGTACATTGTCTGTGGTATCACTTGGTATGTATGTATTCTTTTCTTCATCCCTCATGTTTAGATGGTATTTATGTAGGTGTGAGTGATTGCCAAGGTGCTGGGCACCCTCTAACTCTGCCAACTTTTATGGCCTCCCAAAGCATTCCTGTACCAAAGAGGCTTCAGCAGATCCACGCCATTCCCTTCCTTCCGTGCCATTATTTTAAGTTGGGAATTGTTAGAGAAGAGCCACTAGCCACAGTGTCATCAGTGTTTAAATCCTCACAGCAGTGATGCTGTTTAATTTTACTGCCTCATGGCTTGTGGATTTGCCGACACGTCCTCAGAGTATTAATCTTCCTTCCCTCTCCACCCTCAGACTTTCAGTTGTAGCTTATTTTAAAAACTATTTTCATGGAAGACTTGCCTCAGAAACCGAGAGGTCTTGACAGAACCTTCTCTTACAACAAACTACTTCCTTTTTGGTTTACTCTTGCTTTGCTATTATTTCTGCTCCTATTCTACTTTTTTGTTTCCTGAAAAATGCCCATCTTCTCTTCATTTCTTCTTGTATAGTTGAGGAGGCTGGTGAATCAGGACTAAAAGTAAGGAAATAACAGGGTTTGGAGCTGAGCACTTTTGTTCCGGCTCCAAAGCTGAGGAAAAAGGATAAATGCTGAGGTAGCCTTAATGCTAGACTTCATCAGCTATTGAGGCTGTTTTTGTTGTTGCTTTTGATTTTTAAAACATAGCTGTCTGGGCTGGAGCATCCAGCCATTTCTAGATCATTCATAGTAATGAGAGGAACGGATGGAGTGCTCCAATCCACAGATGAGCCAAGTAATATGCAAATCCTAGACCCATTCATAGCATTTGTTAACATTGCTTTTCTGCTCAGCTGCTGATTGAGTTCTGTGTTCTTGAATAAATTATGTCAACGATTATACTGCACAGTTGAGAAGACAGCTGTTACTGCAGTGACATGGCAGACAGACAGTGAAGCTTTGCCTTAAGTCAGCCTGGAAGAACCTGTGAATGGTAATGTGGTAGGGGAAGAGCACCTAACCCTTACCTCACATGGGTGAGCATTGCTCTCTGTAGTCCATTGTTGTCTGAAGACATTAGAGGCAAGATCAAATGCTGGATATGTGACCATTGTTTGTATTTCACGTGATGAAGTGAAGGATGGTTAGAGAGCAGTGTGTCCTTCAGGCAACCAAGGCTAGTAGTAATTAGGGCAGATAAAAGTGGCACAGAAGTAGCCAGAGCTCTGAGTATCTTAGTCTCTTGATCAGCAACTAGAGGAAAAGACAACCTACTGAGTAGTCAGGTATAGTGGGCATGTAAATTTCAGTGGCCGTATTTTTTAAAGCAAAATCTTAGCCTGTGGGAAAACATAACAATGATATTTGATACTAAGATTAGTCCTAAGAAGGCAAACCTGGTGGCTTAAGTAGTCAGT
This sequence comes from Arvicanthis niloticus, assembly GCF_011762505.2. Classification (NCBI taxonomy): domain Eukaryota; kingdom Metazoa; phylum Chordata; class Mammalia; order Rodentia; family Muridae; genus Arvicanthis; species Arvicanthis niloticus. The sequence continues at coordinate 77,424,416 of NC_047670.1, read as the reverse complement.
CCCAGACCGATAAAGGGGTACTATATGTTCAAGGCCTGTTGGGGAACTTAGTGAGACCCTGTCTCAAGATAAAAAAATGAAAGGATCAAGGTATCAAAACACCCTTCTTCTTAGTGCTTTTCCTGGTTATATATAGAAATAGGGAACTGGATTCCAGTATTATCTTCACTCAGTGTGAAGAAGCCAGACACCCATCTGTGCCTCCAGCATGTGTTGTGCCAAGTAGCTTGTTTCTGGTGGAGAATTGCAGGCTTGAACAGAAGTGTTTCCTAGAGCTATCTTCCCTCTAAAGAGTTCACGGCCAAAGGTGAAATACTCCTAAACACTTGACTGTATTCTCCTGTGTTAATCCTCTTTCAGAACTACTTTTGTGGTACTAGGAATTGAACCTAGGGCTAGCTTAGACATGCCAGTCAAGTGCTGTGCCACTGAACTGACATCTTTATCTGCCCCCTGCCCCTCCCCTGCCACACATACCATTTTGTTGTTGTTCTAAAGACTTTAGTCTCTGATACCAGGTTAGCCTCAACTTGCTTTATAGCCAAGTTGAAATTTTTTTTTTTTTTAATTTATTTGAGTACACTGTAGCTGGCTGTCTTCAGACACACCAAAAGAGGGCATTGAATCTCATTACAGATAGTTGGGAGCTATCATGTGGTTGCTGGGAATTGAACTAAGGACCTCTGGAAGAACAGTAAGTGTTCTTAACCACTGAGGCATCTCTCCAGCCCTGCCTCTTGATCTCTTGTCTCTATCTCCCAATCTCTAGGATTATAGGTGTGTGCCACTGTATCTGGCTCTTAGCTCCTTCTTTTATATTGAGACTGGACCATCAAAATTACCTATACTAGGCAGGTATAGTGTAATACACCTTTAATTCCAGCATTTAGGAGGCAGAAGTAAATGAATTTTAATTGGAGGCCAGCCTGGTCTATATAGTGAATTCTAGGCCAGCCAGACCTGTATAGATCCTGTTGCAAAAGGAAAATAAGAAAAGGTTACCCAGATTGGCCTTGAATTTAGGATCTTTTTGTATCAGTTGTGTGCCACTATGCCTGACTCAAAATGTCTTTTTAAAGTTATTATGTATATGAGATTTCTGCCTGCATGTATGTCTGTGCACCATGTGCATGCCTGGTTCCCTAGGAGACCAGAAGGTCTCATATCCTTTGGGATAGGAGTGAGCCACTATGTGAGTGTTGAGAATCAAATCTTGGTTCTCTGGAAGATTAGTCAGTGCTCTTAACTGCTGGGCCATCTCCGACCCTTCAAAACATCTTTCTAATGCTGAATTTCTTTCTTTCCCCTCCCTCCCCCTTTCTGTTTAGTTCTGGCTGTTTCTTGCTGGCTTTACCCTCTAATGCTCATGTTTTGCTAGCTTTACACAAAAGCAGAGGTGAACTGGGTGATCAATCAACTTTATACATTGTGCTGTTCACATTTCTACAACTTTAGCATACATCAATATTTTCATTCAACAAACATTTTTGGCTTAGGATACAAAGTTTAAACTCCCTTGCTAGAGAACTTTGATAGTGGTATGGGGTGAGTTGATCATTATTGTTTTGTATAATGAATACTACACATGTATATAAATTACTGGTCTGGGGCAGCAAATATACAGAAGGATGAGTCTTTAGTGGGTAGTTAGTTCAGTGGTTGAGTGCTGGTGGGGAATCTACGAAGCCCTGGGTTCCCACAGTAGAAAAAATCTGCAGTAGACGGGTGCCATTAACTGGTTCATCTGTGGGAAAGACCTGTGGTCTTGGATGAACTGAGTTACCTGGCCATGGGGAGCATTGCAGAAAATAAAGCTAGAAATTCTGTCATTACCAAGAGTGCAGATGAGTGAGCATGAGAACCATCTGGTTTAGACTCTGCCAAAGCATTCATGACTGTATTAGTATTGTCCGTGCTGAAGGTCTCGTTGTATATGGTGGTATTATGGGTCTATATATTTCTTCTTTGTGGGCATTTTAGCAAGTTGCTCACACTGTTCAATTTCTCACCCTTGAGGAGAAGTCAACATTAGTCTGGCTTTAAAGCCCAAAACATACCATCCAATGACAGACTTTGTTAGAGCAAAGCTTAGAAGTCAGCTAATATCTGAATGTCTGCCTTTGGGTCACCTGGGTCTCGGTGCCAGGGAGTAAGCAGCTCCTGTGTCACTTATATCAAAAACCTTTCACAGGAATACTGTGTTGTGCGTGATGCCCTTCCCGGATAAGAAACAGTCTGGTTTTTAGGTTCTCATTCTGACTTTTGAGAGCATAAGACAAAGATCTTAGCTCTACTTGGATAATTGACTGACTTTAGAAGTCAGAATTCCCAGGAATTTAACTAACTCTCTAGAAGGTTAAAATGTGAAGTTTCTTGTTTGTTTTTTTGCTTATACTGAATATTTTGAATTTTAATCTACCTCGTCTCATTGTTTGTAGTTACTTCTGTCATTTCCACCTGAGCGTCAAGCTTGACTTCGGTGGTTGTCTAAAATGGGGTCTTTCCTGTTCGGTGACAGTTTATTCTCTTGCCTTTCCTCTTGGCCCTCATTTCACCTAACATCATCTCTTATTGCTCCTGTCAGAAATATGTTTTAAAGTCTTATGGGAAAAAGTGGTTCACCAGTGCTGTTTGTCTCTGAGGTCAGTGAGAGAAGGAGTTAAAATTTAGTGGTGGAGGAAGGGCAGATCCTGCACTGGAGGCAAAAGCTGACAAGGAAGGAGTCATTAATTAAAGACAATTTCAAAGTCAACTGATTGTGATCATTAATGTCACAATAGATCAAAACCTAATTATCACAGCCTAGGTAAGAGTCATCAGTATTAATCGGAAAATCTAATAGGAAACTATTACCAAGAAATTAGGCCAAATTGAATGCAATGAACTTTTTTATCATCTTTTTTTGGTAATGTTCTTGGCGTTGGCAACTGTGACCGTAATAGTTGGGTCCAATCCCAGATTGCTAATTTCACTTTCAAAGAGCCTTTTTTTTTTTTTTTTTTTTTTTTTGCAAGCCTGGCCCTAGTGCTTACAGTCCTCCTGTCTCAGCCTTGAGCACTGGGATTATGAGGGGTTACATGCATTTGTGTTTGTGTGTGTGGGTAGGGGAGAATTAAACTCAGGACCTTGTACATTTTAGACAAGTGCTCTACCACTGAGTTGTATTCCTAGCTCAAAGAGTGTTTTGTTTGTTAGGGAAGTTTCCAGACAGACTGAATCTGAGCTGGCATTGCTGAAACACCAACCTTGAGTTTTCTCATCATCTGGATTTGTCCAGTCTAATCAGATCATTGGAATATATACATATATATTAAAGTCGTAGAGTGTCCCTGGTGAGCATTGTTGCTGTATCATCTGTTGAGTGCTTGTATATAACGTCTGTACTGGTTGCTGTGAAGGCTGTAGGAGGAAGACAGTGTCCTGCTTTGAAATTCTTTGAAAACTAAAAACGTAGTTTCCTTGTGTGACAACATGGTCAAGATGCAACTCAGTGTTTTCCAGTTTCCAGTAGCATTAGGGTTTGATCCTAAACTAGCTTGGCAGTGCCCCCAACCCCAATAGTTTTGAGATAGGAACAAAATGATTTCCCACTGGAATTCCAAGGGATGAAGAAGGCATCTTTGTTTCTGTTTTTCTTTCTGTGTTTAAAGTTATATCTCTGGTAGTAGTAGAAGCCATCAGTATGTCCTTAAGATGTTTGTAAAGATGCCACCACCTCTGGGTAAGATGAGTCAGGCTGGGGCAAAGTTACTGTCCTTTGGGTGTCACAGGAGGAATGCCAGGCAGTAGTAGAGGGAATTGTGCCTCGGAGTCTACACTGTGCCCTGCAGCCCTGCTGCACTCAGGTACTCAGTGCTCATCTTACTTAGGAGGCCGTGATGCTTTCTTGACCTTGGGAACCTAGATTACCCAATAGAAGACTGAGAATCAGTGTCTTTGTTTGTTTTTGTTTTGTTTTTTCAAGACAGGGTTTCTGTGTAGCCATGGATGTCCTGGAACTTGCTCTGTTGACCAGGCTGGCCTCAAATTCAGAGATCTGCCTGCCCCTGCCTCCCAAGTGCTGGGATCAAACGTGTGCGCCATCACTGCCCTGCTAGCCCTTCACTTCTTAAGTGAGTCTTAAGTTGTTTAAAATGCAACTTAATTTTCAAAATGGCACTAAGGCGGTTTGTCCAGCCTCGGGTTACTCCAGGTGAGCAGCAACCTTCAATTAACAGTGCGTTTACTGAACTCATCTGCTGCAGTGAGGTGGCTGAAGTGAGATGTTCTAGTGCATACTTCTGTACTAGCCTCCCTACTTGGTTTCAATGGCAGACCTTGGGCAAGTCTTTCCTTTCAATGCCTCAGTTCCCCATCTGTCAAATGGGGTGATAATACTGACCTACCTCATGGGGTGTTGTGAGGCATTACAGATCAGAGCTGATGAACTCCTCTAGGGTACCTTGAGTTGAAGTTTTTTAGCCCTCACTGAGCTATTTCCAAGTTTGGAAGTACTTAGTGACCTTGGCGAGTTTCTGTCTCTCCACCCCTTACCCCTCATCAAAGCTGCTAGTTCAGATGTTGACAGTGTTTTATGGATGTTGGAGTCTTGTGTGAGGGGAGGCACTTGTGGGTTCTGGGTCTTGCATCACAAAAGGTACTAAAAATTCAAGAGCCTCGGGTTAGGGAATCTTGAGGCAGGAGTGCTACCACTTGTCTTTCTCTGCAGGTTGGGAGTTAAGGTCCTACTCTCATGAACTTAACCACTTCTGACTGTTGTGGAAGCAAAGGGACACTCAGTAGTGTAGATTGATGTTGTTGCTTTCATTTTCCAGGCTGATCCTGAACCCTTCATGCTCCTATGCCTCTGCCCACTCATAGAAGCTCAAACAACATATCCCTCCCTTCCCCCACCAAAAAGAGCTACATTGGATTTTTTTTTTCCTAGAAATAGGTGTAACATTTCAGAATTGAACATTGGTCCTCAAGTCTTCTTGCAGTTCACTGTGTGTGGAATCTGTCACCTCTTTTCAGTGTCCACTGTCTGACCCACTGAGGACATCTTGGACACTTGTTTGCCCACTTAAGAGTTCAAGAGCCTTACTTGCTCTGTCTCAGTATGGGGGCTAAGGCATCCTGAAGCTCTTCATGATAGGTTTTCTTTTCCCTTACTTGACCTTGTATTGGTACCCATGAAAAAGCACAAGGTTCTAGCTCCCTGGAGGTACACACTCCAGTTCTGTTAGGCATACTCTTCTCCTACCAGGGATCCTAGAGGGTTCTCTGGAGGATGGGAAAGGAGCAGTCTCATGTCCTGCCAAGTAGTAGCCAGCAGTTGCCTTACCCCTGCCTGCTGTCCATGTTCCCACTTTCTCATGGGAGAGGACCTTCAGAGGCCCTAGAGGCTGGGTTTTTCTCAGCACTGTACCATTCTGAGTAGGAAGCAGGTCACACCTTGTAGCTAGATGTCTAAATAGAAGTGAGACATTGAATTCTCTGTGGACTTTTGGTTTGTGGGGGAGTTTTGGTTGTGTTTCTTGGTTCAATTTCAGCCAAACTCGTCTGCTTTTGATTTCTTTAAAGGATAAGTGGTCTATCTATCTATCTATCTATCTATCTTACATGTATGTTTGCATTTTAAGTGTGAATGTTTTGAAAAAACAGACATGTCTTTCTACAACTGATATCCAATTCAGACATCATTCTCTCCCCCCCTTCCACCCTCTTTTCCCTCTTTTCATACTCTTGTATTGGTTCTAATAAACAATTGCTTTTCAAATATGGATCTTGAGTGGTAGTTTGAAGAGCTGGGTCTATAAACCTTTTAAATTTGGGTCCTGAAGTGTTAGCCAGTAGTCATACATTTCTGCCATTCCCTCTTTCAGTGCTGAGCATCAAACCTTGTGCATGTTAAGCAAGCATTCACTCACTGAGCTGACTTCAGCCAGCCAGCCAGCCAGCCAGCCAGCCAGCCAGCCAGCCAGCCAGCCATTCCATTCCATTTCTGAAGCATTTGTGAAAGAAAAGAAGAGAGAAGTGGCTGCTGCTACGTTCTTTAGGCATTTGTTGGTTCCAATTTTCTACAAACAACCACAGGGTGGCGCCAACCCTGGGGAATAAGCCTGTGCCTGCTGTGACCCTGAGCTGAGTCAGTTTATTTGCCTTAGTTTCCCTGCTCTTCCAGCTCTCAATAGACAGTTCAGAAAATAAAGGAGCACCAGGTGCTCTTCACCAATAAAGTACATGAAGCAAAGTGTAAGGCTTACAAAGCCCAATATGGTTACCCTGTAACTGTATCATCTCTGATTTGCTTCACAAATACCAAAGAAACCTATGCCCTACCTGTGGGGCAGAAACGGGGTGGCCTGGCAATAGGAAATTGGATCAGGAGGGAAAAGTGAGGTAATGTGGCCCTGAACCTGGTGTGGTTGGGCAGGAGCTTGCAGAGTTGCAGAGTGAGACCTGAAGATGGACAGACCCTGGAGCCAAGTCCTGGTTTCCTCCAGCTTGTCTGCAATTCCTCCTCCTTGTTTTCCTTTCTGGCTGCTGAATTATAGGGTCTCTGCAGTCTAATCTCGTAAAAGTCTTATGAAGACATCTGTAGGGTGGCTTGCTTAATGGTCCATGACCCCATAAACATGGGACAGGAGAGCCATTTGGTCCACTTCAGAGATAGGCCTTTCTGGACATTATTTATTTCCTACCTCTGAGGTCTGGGTCTGCTTTCTCCCTTCTCGTTCTTGTCTGTCTGTCTTGGGCCAATCAAGAATCAGCACTAACTCCAGAATTACAGAGGGTTTGACCCCACTCTCCCAGCCCTAGACAACTATCTTGGTTTATGTCTCCCCTCTGTGAGGAAAGGTCTGCCTGACTCTAGTTCAGATGAGCTCTCTGCTGCCATAGTTTCCCCTCAAAATCTTTCAGTTTTCTGGATAAGTCCAGACTGGGCAATTTCGCCTCTTCCTTGTTTGCATTAAAGGGTACCAAACTAGTGAAATGGATGCAGTTCTGGCAGCTGGGGGCAAGTGGTGGGTCACTGTGGGGGCCTGTGATCTCTTGGCTCTGTGATCTGATCAGTTGGAGTCAGCAGCCCCAGGCTCTCTGCTCTTTGGAAGGAAGTGTAAGCTGGAGCCAGGTGTCCTCTATGGTGAGAGCTGACCCTGACTGAACAGAGGAAGCCAGATAGCAGCTGCTGCCCAAGCCTGGAATGGACCTGTTTGTGTGCTTGGAGAGAGGACCACAAGTGTAACTCAAGAAGAGCTCAGTGGGTAAAGGGACTTAATATGCAAAGCTGGCAACCTAAGTCCAATGCCTGGAAGAGATCTGGAGAAAACCAACTCCACAAAGTTGACTTCCTATGTATGCTTTTTTTGTTTTTGTTTTTTTTTTTAAGGGAGACCTCACTGGGCATGGTGTCATGCCTTTAACTCCAGCACTTGGGAGACAGAGGGAGATAGATCACTGTAGGCCAGGCTATGAAGTAAGACCCTGTCTATTTGAAGGGAGGAAAAAAGAGACTAGGTGAAGGCTGGGGTAAGTTGGAATGTGGGCATCTGGCATAGGCACTGTGGTTTTGTACAAACCCTGAGCCCACTATTTGGTGTCATATGAAAGCACAGTCTAGTTTGAGGCTCCAGCTTCCTTCCTGATCTCCATGTTGCTTCTGTTCCCTCCCCTCAGCAGCTGTAGCATCTTGGCTTCCAGGTGCAGGCTCTCTCCACTCAGCTGTAGCACCCTCGTTTTATGGTATTTCCCCTTTGCACACTGTATTGTGTGCATTTGTCTGGTTCTTTTGTCTTTTCCTCATTTCTGATTTTTCTACCCCTCCCAATTCCATAAGTGACCTTAATTTGGATATTTCATTTCAACCTACTGAATTATCTATCAGTATGTCTTTCTTGCAACGATCCAGGACTCTTTATAAGCTCATTCCACCCCATGCGGTCTCTGGAAGCAGGTGCAAGTCTGTATGAAATATGCCCACTTCCAGACTGGGAGGAGCAAGCCTCCAGCCCATTTCCAGACTGGGACCTGCTCCCATGGCAAAGGCTTATCTGATAATTTGGTTGTGAGCCAGGGAGGGAGAAATGCTGATAATTTTAAATGGGGGCTGTGAGTGCAACCTTCCCCACCCCCTCCTGTCACTGCTGCCTTTGGAGAAGGAAGGGTGTAAGGAGATGCAACGTTGGCTACAGCTGCTGTGAAATTTTGCCACATCTGCAAGGAGGCAAGGGAGCAGGTGAGCAGGGGTCCTTGCCATTGCTGTGTGGAAGTGGGATGGACTTCCTCCAGCTATTTCCACACCTGCAGTACCTCCCAAGGCAGCCTGCCTTCCCTTGTAATTTTCAGCTTCCTTGTGTGTTACCATCCATGGTGGGAGCCAGGCGTGCTCAGCTCCTAGGGACCTGTGCCTAGCGGTCCTGTGTTCTGTCTACTGCCTTGCTCTAGCTTCTGCCTCACGGTCTCATTCAGGCAATATGTTTTGTCTGCATGTATACCACACATATATATACATTTGGATGACTGTGAGCTACCATGTGGGTGATGATGATAGGAACTGAGCCTTTGTCCTCTGCAAGAAAAGCAGGTCATTTTAACCACTGAATCATTTCTCCAGCCCATAATGGCAACTTTGGAGAATTTTATAACCTTTGGGGTGTTTGTGTCATCTCAGGGAAAGGGTTGCTATAAGACTGGAAGTTGCTAATACAAAACTGTTGCGATTCTTTGTCTGAAAAACATCTTTTTGAGGCAGAATCTCAAAGGTGGCCTTGAACTCTTATTCTTTGGCCTTAGCATCCCGAATGATACTACAGGCAGGCACCACTATGCCTAGCTTCTGTCTGAAATATTTGTTCCTTTTATCATATCTGTAAAAATGTTCCATTCATCAACCTGGGGAGCATGTAGGAAGCTGGAGACCTGATCCCCAAGGTAGTCTCAAACTCACTGTGTAGCCAAAAGTGAGCTTGAATGTCTGATCTGTTTGCTTCTACCTCTCAAGTACTGGGATTCTAGGTATGTGCCACCAGATCTGGTTTTATGCTGGGTCCTTGTGCAAGCTAGGCAAAAGCAAGTACTCTACCAACTGAATTATATCCCCATACCCACCCTTTACTTCTCAAACTGAAGGAGTGAGTCTGGGGCATGAATTAAAGAGTTGGGTTAGTGTAGATTGGGGACCAAGTACAAGCTTGGGGAGGAGGTGGGAGAGGGAAACAGACTTGTCCCTGTGAAAATTAGCACATGAATGAAATGGCAGAAAGGTGAGAACTTAGTGAGATGAGATGTGTCATGTGTCAAGCAGATTCAAGGACTGAGGAAGCCTGTGGAAGGTGCATGCTTCTGAGGCAGCAAGCACCATTACTCCCCATAAACAGCAGGCTAGAACAGCAGGCTCAGCATTTGCTGTCCCATGTTCTGAGAAAGGATAGGCTTCCCTCTGAACTCCATGACCTCCCTCGAAATCTGAAGAATATGTGGATAATTTTAGGGACTCCTGTGCAACTCTAATGGCTTTAATTTTTACTCAAGTGTGGGGGGGGAGAGTTGGGGTGCCTGGATCCCCTCAACCTTCAGGCCTGCTTTAAGAATCCCAGGAAGGAGACGGGCGGTGGTGGTGCACTTTTAATCCCAGCACTTAGGAGGCAGAGGCAGGCAGATATCTGAGTTCCAGGACAGCCAAGGCTACACAGAGAAACCCTGTCTCGAAAAACAAAACAAAACAAAACAAAACAAAAAAAGAATCCCAGGAAGGGGATGATGGGAAAGGACTTGGCAGTTCAAGTGGCCACAGGTAAGGATACATAGTCTCTATTAGAGATCTTGAGGGCCAAGTAACACTTGAGGTTTTTACTGTCTCTGGGTCCCTCACAAGGGAATGGTGCATCTGGATGTGGATGAATTGGAGGGAAGGATCCATTTGAATATGTTTGTGCTCATTTTGACTACATTAAATTCCACTGGGTGTCTAAGTTGAGCCATTTAATGGACATGGGTGGGAAGCAGTTGCCTGGAAAACTCAAGGCAGCACATAATCTGCAGATCATTTATGAAAATGAGCAAACGGTGCTTGGGTTGCTGCTTGGGAGGGGTTTCTATGAGCTGAGAGGAAGAAGTCATTATGGAGAAAGGACAATTGCTCTCTCTCTCTCCTATCTCCTCTCTAAGCATGCAGCTTAGTCCCTAAGCTAACACCCCGACCCTCCAGCTCCTTAATGCAGGCCCTCTGTTCTGAGAGAGGCCTGGGAGAACTAAAAAATATGGGGGAAAGAGGGAATTGGGGGGTATGGCTCAGATGCCCAACAAGTACAGTGTGTTTGATCCACAGCACCACATAAAACTAGCCATGCCACCTAGAAGCAGGACACTGCAGGTGGAAGGCTTAGGAGGCAGCACAACCTGGAAGGATGTCAAGCATTTGAGGAGCCTAGGGCACACAAAATGTCAGGGTAAATAAGCAAGGTTGAGAGAGGGTGAGCAATATAGACCCAGAGGTGACCTTTGCTACCCACCCCAAATCCCCTGAGCACTCTAGGATGGGCGGGGTCATTAAGTGTTGAAGTCCCGATGGGTGACTGATGGAAGAGTACAAGCCAGATGTGTGTACCCTCAGCACCACTGAAATACAAGTTTGTTGGTTCTGTTGCACAGGCTGTATGGCAGCAGTTAAGCCAACCCTCTGTATCAGTTTCCCCACAGACAGCAGGTACACTCCTGATGTACAGACATCAATGCAGGCAAACACTCATACCCTCCCACTGCCCCCCCCCCCAGAGTCTTTGTAGCTCAGGCTGGCCTGGAACTCACTTATGTAAACCAGGCTGGCCTTGAATTCAACAGAGATCTTCCTACCTCTGCCTCCTAAGTGGTGCTAAACTCATATAGCAACACACCTGGGTTTTAAAAAGTTCCTTAGCTTTATGAAACATTAAAAAAAAAAATTAGTAGGCTAGTGAGATGACTCCGTGTGTAAAGGTGCTTGAAGCACAAGGCCTGAACCCTGGAGCCCACATAGAGGTAGAAGGAAAAAGCTGACTCCACAAACCTGACCTCTACACATCCGTTGTGACATGGTGTGGCTACACACATGCATGCTCGCTCACACATACACATCAATTAAAAATATTTGTAAATTATACTTGTACAAATTTGTGAGTTTTGAAGCATAATGTATAGAGTGTGAAATAATTGAATCAAATTAACACACCCATCACTTCGGATGCTTCTCATCTATTACTCATCCCTACCTGAACCGTTTTCATCCTTTGACCATCACCTTTCAGCTCTTCCCAAGCATTTCTGCCTATAGCTCAGAGGAAACTGACTTGCCCAAGGTGTCTGGGTCCCCAGTACTGGAAGCAAGCGTGTTTCCAGCAAGACTCCCGAAGGAGCTCCTTTCCCAGAGACTTAAACCGAGTTATCTCAGTTCTTGGCCACCAATTTAGGGCCTGTGACCACTATGAGAGGCAGGCTGAGCAACTAGAAGACAGCAGCTGGGCCAGGCCAGGGCTGAGGTTCAGTCTGGAGAAGCATGGAGTCAGGCTACCTGAGGCGATTTGGAGGTTCATGCTGCCCTCTGGCAGCCACGGTGGAAATCGCATCCAGGTCGGCTCAGTGCTGGACCCTCAGAGTCCCACCGGGTTGGATGCTGGGTGAACATACGTCCAATGCCAGGGTTGCCAGGGACGTGCCCTCCCACCATGGGCAAGGAGGCAAGCGACGCCCCTTTCACCCACCCAAAGCCAGGGAACCTGCCCTTTCGCACAAGTAGTAAGCTTTTACTCCCTCGCTGAGTGGGGTCTACTAAGGTCACTCCAATTGAGTTGCTCAGGTTCAGCTTCAAGAGGAGGACGCTTTCTTTGCTCCAGGGGAACAGGAGTCGGAAACACGGCCCCTCAGCCTCGTCTGAAGCTCTCCCAGCGGCCTGCACTCCCATGCCCCAGGTTTCTCACCTCGGATTCTTGTGCACCGGGTGGGCTGGGGTGACTTGGAGAGCTGCGTGGAGACCCGGCTCCTATGTGCTTTTCACGGCTGTCCTTGAGATTATCTAGATGACCTTGGAGTGTCTGTGGTGTCTCCGAGGATACGGCTTCACTCGTTACTTCACTGTCTAGTCTTTCTGAGTGACCCTGGGGCACCAGACTCTGGCTCAAAGTAGGACACCGCAAAGAACAGACAAGAGCCCTGTCTTGAGAGAGCTCACAGTCTAGGGAGTGCAAGCGACCAAATGTCTGCAGCGCCTGGGCAAAGACATTGGTGCCAGAAAGCCTGAGAGGATAGTGGATGCTCTTTTTTCTTTTATCTTGGTGTGCGTGTATTCTTCTATGGAAGTACCCAGGGCCTTTCATACTGTAGATAAGTGTACATCCGGGCCTTTAAAGATAAGCGTTATTATTAATAATGATACATACTTGTTACTGTGACAAGATCCTGCTATGAGCCCTGGCTGACCTGGAATTTACCATGTAGCCCAGACTAGCCTGAAACTCAAGACAATCCTCCTGCCTCTGCATCCAGAGTGTTAGGATTAGAGGTGTCAGCTAACATCTGAGATATATTTTTTAATTAATTAACTTTTTTAGAGTCTTCCTATGTTGCCCAGGGTTGCCTTGAATTTGTGATCCTTTTGTTTCAACCCCTGAACATCTGGGATTACAGGCTTATTTACCACCAACTCTGTTTGTCTGGGAGACAAGAGATCAGAAGGGCAGTCAGGGAGGGCAACAGCTCATGAGCTGAGTGAGAGCAGCCTAGAGTCTGCAGTCCTCTGACAGAAGGCCAGTGAACACAAACCTGGCCCAGATGCAAGAGATCAAGCTACACAAAGCTGCTGGCAGAAGTCAGAGATATTCTTTAGCCAGAGCAAAAATCATAATCATTGTTCGAAATTCTGGGGAGTTCCCAGAATTTTGCGGTACCCCAATCACATACACTGCATTTTAGCAGGATAGGAGACTGCACCAGTCCTTCAGGAAGGTCGGACTAGGAGGGAGCTCAGGTGGTTCTGGTGTTGGCATCTAATCCTGTGTGTGGGCCTCGCTCGGCAAAGAGATGCCCAGAAGGTGGCGCGAGCCAGCGACGGCAGTCGGGCACAGAGGTGGCCTGCCCCAATGGGTCTCACAAGCCCTGCCAACCCACCACCAATCAAAGGCGCACGCAGCCGAAGGCAACCGTGCACAACTGGGTATGCAAATGTGTGCAAATGACATGGTGACTGGGCAGAGCCAAAGGGGTGGGGAGGGAGCTCGCCTCCCTCCTGTCACAGTTCCTGCTTCAAATGCCTTAGGGTGGGCTGTGCATGGTCCCAGTCCTGGTTGTTGGGTGACCATTTCCAGTGACCTGGGCTTCCACACACTCAGTCCTCATCCTGAGTAAGGCACAGGCAAAGAGCAGGCCCCTGGCATGGAGAAATGCCCCTACCCACCTGTCAGCTGGGCTTAGTTCCTTAACAGGCATGTGAGGCACACCGTGACGACCCCACACTCACTCTAGCCTCAGAATCCTCTCTTCCCAGGACCAGGCCATTTGCTCTCCTCCACCCCTTCGTTAAGATCCGTCTCCCTGCTTCCCTATCTGAAGTCCTTCCAGAAGTCTAACCACAATCACACTTGCTGCTGTTAGTACATTACTTTTCTTTGTGATTTGGCGAAACCATTCATTCTGCAAGTCCAGGTTGCTGTGTTTTGAGTGTGTGTGAACAGGCTGAAGGATTCCAAGTCACTGATGAGGACGGTGGGGAATAGTTCCTGCCCTAGGCCAGAATCCCCGGAATCCGGTCCGGCGCCTGGGCGCTCTCTCCCTCTTCTGCGCCTCCTACAACGGCCACACGGGGTCTTCCTTGTGCTAAGAATGGGAACTCGTGCGCCCCGTGCTGGTGCGGGCCAGATGCGGGACTCTGCGCTTCTGCTCAGGCTTCCCACCGAGCACCTCTCCGCAAGCAATCTACGACCTCTATGCCCCCACCCCACCCCGCTCAGTAGGCGCGGCAGCTCGCCGAGGGGGGCCGGGAGGGAGCCACAAACTCAGCACCCTCCCGGGGAAACTGAGGCTATCCACGGGTCCAGCTTCTTAGGGATTGGTATGGCACAGCTGGTGAGGCGGAGATAGGAAATTAGATGGAGATGGGGGTGGGGAGGAGAGGCAACCAGAAGCAGCGTTGGGTGGCCTGGACGACAAAAGGCGAACGGAATGCAAGAGGGGGGGGGGGCAGTTTTCGTGGAGGGAAACGGAATTGTGAGCAAGCGTGGGAAGAAAATTAAGGCATTCACTTTCTCCAGTGAGGCTATAACTTGCAAGATTTGGCTGCAACTGCAGTAAGAGGAATGGTGGTCAGCGGTGGTGGCACACGCCTTTAATCCCAGCACTTGGGAGGCAGAGGCAGGCGGATTTCTGAGTTCAAGGCCAGCCTGGTCTACAGAGTGAGTTCCAGGACAGCCAGGGCTACACAGAGAAACCCTGTCTCGAAAAAAAAACCAAAAAAAAAAAAAAAGGAATGGTGGTCAGACACTAGGAAGGACTTCCCCAAAGAAGTCAAACCTGGTTGCTCAGGGAGAAGGGCTGAAAACGAGATTTCCAAGGACTGTAACCTGAAACCCCTTCATAACTAGAAACTGGTAGGGAGAGGAGGTGTGAAAAATGCTGCCAGGGGTGAGGCACTGGAAGGAAGCTCAGGTGGAATGAGTCACCCTTCCCCCACGGAAGCGGCGGCGGGTCGGACCAGGTGCTCGCGCGGTGGCCGCCCACTGGGACGCCCGGGTGGCCCCTCGCCCGGCCCCCGCTCCGGGCTGGCCCGGTGGGCACCCGGGCGAGGCTGTCTGCAAGACCTGCCTCGCCTCGCTCTCTCCAGCGCCCAAGTCGCCCTTGGTGGCCGCAGTTTGGAGGCACACAGTAGGGAATTCAAGCTCCTCGCGACCGGTCCCCGCGGGTGACACCAGGGGCGTGGGGGCGCAGGTGTCCGGCAGGGGGCGCCCGCGAGAGCTAGGCCCTGCTCCGGCACGTCTCGCACGCCCCCTCTACTGGCAGCGGCGCTGCCTCCACTGCTAGCTGTCGGTAGACCCTATATATGCTATCTGACCCTAAGGCAGGCCTAGCTCCTCTCCATCCTTCAGAAGTGTGGGAAGATTTAAGA